>NC_141704.1:26055812-26331443 GCF_971803275.1 Cyanistes caeruleus | reverse complement strand
CTGCTCTGGGTTCACAAAAATCTATCTCAACTTCATGTCCAAAACATGTGCTTGGAAAGTTCTGCTTGTTGCAAGGAAGACAAAGGTTGAGATTACGAAAACAGGTAATTGCTCACGAAGTAGTCTCCACAATTAGAAAGCACTTACTGTACTTGGCCGTGACTGAAAGTGTGTAAGAGTTTTATAACTAACAGTGGGTTCTGTAAACAAAACACACATGAATCCAGACCAAACAGCTGGATAAGATGACATACTGTTTATCTATCAGCTTGTAATTTGTTCCTGCCCCATGAAAAGTGACATATATTCTTGACAGACCAACTAAATTTCTCATTAGCTTTCTGTTCCACCTCATCTGATGTGCCTGCAGGCACATGCAGAGCGCTGGGGTCCTGCCATCTTCTGTACTCCCAGCTGCACCCTCGCTCACTTCCCCCCACACTGGCACACTTATTTTGGCAGACAATCCAAACCCAGCTAGAGGTGCTGATGCAGTGTAAATACCTCCCCGCCAAAACAGTGATTTGTTTTCAGCCAGATCAGCTCTCTCAATTGCTCATCACAGAAGCTCTTACAAAGGCATAGGGGGATGCACATGGCCAGGGCTGGGTGGGCCCCAGAGCTGGCCTGGCCATGGTCATGCCGGTCCCCAGACAATCACATTCTGCTCAACAAAGTTTTATCACACATGTATACTCAAGAAAATATGCTATCCTGAGTTTCCTGGATTACTTTAACATTTGGTAGTGTAGCTGTGCATATTCATATCCTACACAAAGCCTTCTATTTGTAGTCTGTTTTAGAGTGCTTTTAAGGTTTTGCATAAGGTATGCAAAAATATAAATGGTATTTTTCGGAGGTTGTTAACAAGCCAAACTTATGACGGCTCTGCAGACAATAAATCCACTTCATAGACTAACCAAAAGATCCTAACTTGGTAGCTTAAGAGTCCATTCAGTACATATCAGCTAAATAGGTTTATTCTGGACCTGTGCCTCTCTGAAAAGAGGCAGCTCCTCATCAGTCCAGTTCCTTTCTACTTGGTCACTATTTTGCTGTGGAACTCAAAAAGAGGCAAAGCACACTGATAGAGACCACAGATCTCTTTCAGCTGTACAGCCACATTTACATGTCAATTACGATGCAGTTAACTGGCTGTTCAAAAAGAGAGCTAGAGGCAATATTTATCAATATAAATCTAAACATATCTTTGTAAGAATCATGATGAAAACCAATGCAATTTCTCTAATGCTGCAGCTGCACTTCTCCTATTTACTAGGTTACATTTTTCAAATTAGATTGGGAAAACAGGGACCAACATAATTTGTGCCTGCTTAATAGACACACTATCTCAGCCATCTTTAAAACTGGTGCTATTTAATGTACCTATTAAATATACATTTTTAGGGGCACTGCTATTCAAGCCTCAGACAATTTGGCAGAAGCGAGTCTTTGCAGAAGTGAAACAAAGAAATACTTTCCTTTGCATGCAAATGCATTAAAACTCGACAATTTTCAGTGTTAAAGGCTGCTCCAGGAATTTTCTGAATGTAAGCAAGCAAGAGTACACTTAAGCTTGAAGATACAATACAAGCAATGGATTCAGTCCAAGACTGAACAGAGAGGTAGCAACAGCAAGATTGGCACCACTCATCCTTCATGGCACCAGGAAGCCAAAGCTTGTCATCAAGAGAATAAGTTTTATATATTACTTCTTGAAGCACATTATAATTGCTCAGGTTGAAATAAAGCTACTCTTCATACTTTTTTAAAAATAAGCAAATAAACAATAGTGTTTTCTAGAAGCAGCCACTGACAGCAGCTTAAAAGAAGTAATACTGCAGGCAACTATGGAATAAGGGATTTCCATGTCACTGTGTCTGAGAGTCCATCACCTCAGATTCCTCTGAATATTGTCATGTTATATTTCGAAACCCTATCTCCAAAAAAGATTAAACTCTAAATACAGCTGTCTCACATGCAAGAGCACCACATATTTCCCTGGAAAAACATGTAGTATTCTGATATTTTACATATTTTCAGCATCTCTTACAATGTTTTTTTAGTTAATTGGTGGAAAGAAATTGTCTTTGGATAATTAAATCATTATGAAAAGCCTAACTTGTCTGTTGTCTTTCACATACAAGTCTTTTATCTTCCAATTCAATCTGAAAAAAATAATAAAAATTTAAGTGATTGAATTGAGTTTCCAGTAACGGAATCAATGTAACTTGAAATACTTACTATTATCACTGGCATATTTCACTAAGACAATAAAATGGCAAAATTTGTGCAGGCAGATACACCCACCCTTTACCTGTTTAACCTGGCAAGCAATATTTGTTCAACACAGCTGAGAGCTCAGAACTACATCTAGCCCAATGAGGAAAAGCATTCAGGTCTTGTTACTTCAAATGGAAAAGAGGATATCCATATAATTTTGGCTGGACTTAGAATCAACTAGCAATTTTTTTTTTCTGAGAGGGGTACGTGGAAGAATAGAGGTTACAAACCCAGTAGAGAACTGACACGTGCTTCTTACACTGAAACAGAAGAACAGGGACCTTCTGTTTTCCACCTTAGGATTTCCTCTTTTTTTGTCCTAAGTTTTACAGACCAAAAAAAAGGAAGGAAGCTGGGGGCAGGGGGCAGATGAAGAGGAATAGGGAAGAAACTGATAAGTAAAGAATGTTTAAGAAGTTTCCACTATTAACCATGAATAACAGAGTAGCTCTGCCAACTCTTGTCCATGAAATTGTTTCAAAAATACAGACTCATATTTCTTCTTTGTCAGAGTAAGAGAGGAAATAATCTTAACACCAGAAGGAGCACTTCTAAATCCCATGCAAAGACACAAACTCCATGTCAAGCTCTGTATTTTCCCTGTACTAACAGGCCTAGTACCGATGTGAAGAAAGGAACCGTGCAGCCTAGGAAAAGAGGCATATTCCTTGAAGATACAAAATACTACCCAACTTTATTTCTTATCCAATCTATCACTAAACAAAAAAAAATATCATTTACAACCTGTGGCCCATCTCTATCCTGCTTTGTTTCAAGCAGTGTACCTCACAGCTGCACCTAAAAGTCTGAAAGTGCTCCTCATAGTTGTACCTGTGGATTCAGTGGTCCATAGTGTTACCTCTGATGACATGTAAATTACCCCATGCTATATTTCTCTCCAAAAGACAAGAGAGTGCACTTAAAACCCAATAGCCATCTTTATTTTATGGGTAAAATCACAGAAGCATGACTGGTACTTCATGAAAGTACTACTACTGCATACTTATACAGTCTATAACATAACTCCGGCCTGATCAAGGATCAAGCTGTTACCCATTAGGGTTCCTATAATACAAATAATGAAATAATATAAATTTTGCAGTTAGCCCATGGAACAAAACAAAGTATCAGAAATATTGGTGTGTCCTGGCCCAACCTGCCCCACATCTTGTACATACTCACCTCACTACACTACACTGGAGAAAAGTTAAAATAAGACTTTATGGAGTAATCATTTAATTTCTGCACTGTAACCTGTAATTTCAAAGATCTGCAAAAGAATAAAATATTACCCTATTACATAGTAAATGATTTATGATAGCAAAAGTAAATGCCTTGGTCTAAAAGCAACTAAACAGAATTCCATAATTTCTATTACAGAAGGGTCCCTGTTATGAAGTTATAATCTCTTATCCACAGTGTGTAGATTCCCACTTTATCCATGAAAAGTACTCATGAAAATGCATCAGAATACACCTTTGTAGCTACGGACTCATTTTGCATTTCTAAATAAAACTCAGAAATCGTAAGTTCAGTGCAAACAACAATAAAATTCAAATCAAGAAATCCCAAGCAACAGATTTCAAAGGGCACCACATCTCTCTGCTGCAGAAAGGACTGAACGAGCACATGATTTAGCTACTAACTGCATTAGACCAGCCACCACTTACTTCCAGAGCCCAAAAAGCACAAAAACACACACTTGAAATCCAGTAACACAAAAAAGCAAAACAAATAAATTTAAGTTATTCCTCAAACACCTTAAGTGAGTCTTGCTAATCAACAACTCCACTTCCAGTTTTATTACCTCATCTACTAGTGAGGTTTTCTACACACAAACTACCAAGAAAACAAAATTCTTTGTACTAGAGACATGACTAAATACACCTTACTCACTTTTAGTTGCAGTAACTTAAGTAGTTACTATTAAAGGAGATAAATAATTGCATGTGAATCCAAAAAAATACATTGACGTGGTTCCTTAACTGGAAGAAAGATGAAAAGTGCAATCAGTATCAGCAAGGGTTTTTTTTCCTACAGTAAGATTTTTGATTTTTTAATATTGCACAATTAATTTTTGTCCTACTTTCTTACTTAAAATAACAAAAAGAGCAAGTACAATACAGGACAAATTGCAAAATCCAAGCTTGTCTCTTTGTCCCCATAGCACAGGTGACTTTCAGAGCTGCACTGTTTGCAGCTCTCCTATTCACCTGTGAGCATCTGGAAGTTAGATCAGCATTATTTTTAAACAGAACATTTCATGTGCCCAAAAATGCAAAGTTGACAAGTTATCGTATCATCTTCAAAGTATATAACTGGGAACACAAATTCTGAGTAACCAGAAAAATGCATTATGAAGAGAAACTGCAAGCAGCTGACTTTAGTCTCTTGTCATTGTAAAGATCTGAAAAACACATTTCTTTAAACACACAAATACAGACCAATGGCAAATCATGGTGACATCCAAGTATCTTTGGTTGCTTATAATGCACTGCTTCTCATAACAAGATCTGCTTCTGCTAGTGAGTACAGTTCCTAAATTTCATCTCTCAAACCTGTCAAACGGTGCATCCAACAGGCACATGAGAGAAAGGAAATTTCAGAGTCAGTGTGGCTGACAAATGGAATAAACAGCATCGAAGAGAAGTGCCATTCCGTAAAGACACATAAGCAGAAATCATCAGCTGACACATACAGGATGGAAAAACTACTGTCTAGACAACCATATTCCGGAAAAGGATCTGAGGGATTGATTAGCAGTTCCCAACAGAACGTGAGTCAGTGCAGTGCTGCTGTGAAAGGAACAAATGTCACACCAGGAATGACAAGCACGCAAGACACCTAAAGCACACCTAAGATTCTCATGCTTTACCTTATAAAGTTTCCCTGTCCAGGTTTGAACATGGATCAATTGGTAAAAGATAAGAACATATCATTTACAAGGAAAGAATGAAATAATTGTAGCTATTTCTTCATATATGCATAATGATATATTCAAGAGGAAAACTGATCCAGTGTTAAACACAAGGTAGTGAGATTGCTAAGTACCGACTACAGAAGTTGTAGATGCTCTGCTATAAGCATTTTAAAAAACATATTGGCAAATATCCTTCAGAAAGGACAGCTAGAGTTGACCTGGCCTTGAGAAAGCAGTACAGATTAAATCTCCCAAAACTCTTCCTAAACATTTTTCTGTATTTCTGTTGATTACCTTCAGGAAAAAAAAAAGAAAAAAAAAGAAAAAAAAAAATCAATCCTCTGTATTACATAATGCTAGAGACATTTAAGACAAATTAAATGCATGTGACAAATAAAAAGAGACATTCCCCTCCAGGTTAGTCACCTGGCTTCCAAATCTCCAGGAACTGGATGATGATGGTCACCTCAAAGTCATTCTGCCCAGCTCCTCACAGATAGCAAGAAAATGAAGAAAAGCAAAACAAAAGGCTACTCAATCATGTACAGTTACATGCAAAAAAATCCCAGTAACAAAAGAAATTCCAGACTGAAAGTGAAGCAAAACCTTTGCATTTCAACCCTTCTGTGAAGAACCAGGCTTTGATGGGTTATCAAGTTTGTTCCCCTGTACCTTTACAGAACTAACAAATCCAGTTAAAAAAACCAAAAACAAACCACAACACAAAGTTTCTCAAAACTAAAGAAATTAAGTAACACATTTCCCAGGGGTTCAAACTGTCTGCTCAAGTGCCTTGTCTCAGTTGCTGAATACATTCAAGTGCCACAAATGATCCAAGCAGTCAAATGCTTTCCTCAGGATTTTCCCCAATCCCAAAACTCAAATTACAGAGAACTTTATAGACCAAAACCTACACAGTGAATTGCACTCAGAAATGAGCTGGGAACTATGGAACATCACAGAAAACATTGTACCAGGCTACAAACATGAAACCAAATTTTACTCTGAAGTTTCCTTTCTGGGGTGCAGGCTGGGGAAGCAAAGAGATGAGTCAATGGCAGACACTCTTGCCACAGTGCAAAAAGCTGCTGAGATCTGCACGGTAGGAGTCCAGTAACCAATTACATCTTCCTTGACAGAGAAGTTAGTGACTCCATCACATGCTGCCTGAGCATGCAGAAGCAATCACAGATTATATTGGCCTATGTTAGATTTTAAAAAATAAAAAAAAAAAAAATATTCTCCTTTTCCACAGGGAGAAAACATTTTCAACCTTCATGGATTATGTCATTTAATTCACCATTGTTTCATCACCTTTTGGATAAATCCAGCAAGTAGCCTCATAAGTCCAACACTGAGAACAGTGGTTAAAAACCCTCAATACAGCAAAAGAGGAAGAAAGAGTGACATCAGTATACAGCATTCTAATCATGGAACAACCTCTGCCTTCAGAAATTTTCCTTGGTAGCTCCAGATATGTAGTGAATAGGAAAAACTGGGTCTCTGAAGGGCACTATATAACATGTTAATGAACCAGCCAGCTCTGAGCTGTCCTTAGGAGATACTGAAGACATTCACAACATCACAAACCCATAAGGAAGTCTACAGATTTTAAAAATCCATTCTAAAATCTTGATTTAGCCTTATTTCAAGAAAATTTCACCACCTAATTTGTTCCACCTAAGACTAGTCTTATGACCAAAAATTACTTAAGAATCTCAGCTTCATATTCTGCACTCCAACAGAATACAGTCAGCAATTTTTTTTTGTCCAAAAGCTGCAGGTTGAGGTAATTCCATTTTTTAAAGACATTGAAAGGTACTTATATAAAAGTCTAGAAAAAAATATCACTTTTATTCGACTGACATACTTAATTGATATAAAAGCCTCCATTGACAAATGTGTCATGTCAGAAATGTTCCTATAGAAAATGTGTGGGTCTTTGCTACCTTAGATAGCTAGAACTCAGGGAGTATTTCATAATGGACTCCCACTGTCCCAGTGAGGCAGAGGGAGCACTGATATCCTGTCACCCTCATTCTTGGAGCCCCACGGTACCTCACTTCTACTTGCTCGCTGGTGACAGGCCCCACAAAGAGTTACAAGCAGTAACTAGAAAGCAAAAATCACCCTCCAACTGCCCCTCAGTTAAATGAACCCACAAATACATTATGTTTTGCCCTGCCTCAACTCTAAACAATTATTTAGACAGCTTGATACAAGTTTTGGATATAGCTCATTATTAGTGACAGTATTAGCCTAAGACAAAAATACAAAGTGAATTCCACATAGAAATATGAGGCACAATTCATGAAGCTGAATAGAGGAAATAAGGCTTGATTGAAGGTTTTATTTGTATTGTTTGAAGAAGCACACAAGAAAAGCTAATGAAGTGCTTATGTTTAACAAAACACATTATACCATGCTATTGACAGAGATACTGTTGAGCTAAACAAAGCAAGTTCATTTACAGTAAAGTTTGCCTGCAGTCAAAAAAGGGATTTCAGCATGGAGATAGGGATATCTTTGCTATCTTTCAACAGGGCTGCTATCAAGATGAGTTTGGCTGCAACTCAGAACAGGACACAAGCCAATTGATCTGGCTTCTGTCTATGTGCAAGTCAATACTGCTCCTGCGATCAGCTAATAGGGCCCCTGTCTTTTTCCTCCTATGAACCTCAGCTTACAGTACAAAATCATTTGAACCTTACATTTCTCCATCTATGAATTAGGTGATGCCCAAACTTCATGCCCCCCTTAGAAAGGCACATTATAGTGCCTTAACCACACTAAAAACATCAATCACTATTTCAGCATGGCAGAGTTTAACTGGTATATTTTGCTGTACAGAATGACTTCAGCATCTGGAATACCATTCTGCTAATAAATTAGGTGATACATTCAGCAACTGTTTTTAATTATTCTCCTTAATTATTCTTTCTACCCTAGTCCAAAAAATGCCTTCCAGAGAAACACTGAGAAACTTTGTGCTCTGTGAAAAAGGGTAAATCCCCTATTTTGCAGAAAACATAACTGCACCCTTACAGATTCAGGTAAAACAAAGAAATCAGATGATATGGCAATATGCAGATCTGGTGAGACAAAAAGTAAAAGACACCCTGAATACAGAGGATGAAACGGAACTTGTATCTTTTCTCCAAACAGTAGCTACAAGGTAATTATGTAGTTCCATGGTTTATTTATTACAGTTTAAAATTTCCAGTATGCACCAACCAAAAAGAGTCATTTTGAAAGCTACACTTACTGGTTTGCTGCCTGCAGAGCATCCAAAGCTAGTCAGTCTTAATTGACTCATTTTAACAAAGGGTTTGATTATTGTTCTAAACAATATTGGTCACTGGTTGGACCCTGTGATCTTGGAGGTCGTTTCCAACCTAAATGAACCTGTGATTCTCTTGGGTTCTGAATTCACACAGACCAGCATACAGTATTTACTTAAGTCAACTCCATATGACATCTACGAGATTTAACCACTATTAACAGCAGAAAATAATCTTACCTCTCCTAACCTTTCCTCAGCATACTTTGTGCTAAACACTTCACACAACTGACCACAGCATCCTTTGTACAATGCCATGGCTGGTTTGACACCACAACTGAAGGTGTGATACAAAACATATTCAATTTCAAAGTGAAATAGACAAGCTTAACCTTCTGTTCTGAAAATACAGGTATCAAAACTCAGACAAAGCAAGTTCTCAATACCAGAAATATTCCAGTCCTTATTTCACTTTTAGCATCCTGAGGGATAACACAACATAACTGACAAAATCTATAGCCTTGGAAATAAAAGCACACAAGTGTAGCACAAAAGGTGGCACATGAAAGTGTAGTAATGCTCTCCTTATAGCAGCACGAATGTCTACCATGAAATGAACTAGCAGTGTGTCTGCCTAGCAGTAAATGAACTCAGAGTTAAGCAACACGGTCAGTGAAAAATATTAACCAGATATGATCAATAGGTAGAAGGCAGAAGTTAAAAAATTTGTAGAAGAGAAGACTGTGACTTGTATTACCTACCCCTCAAAGTGGGATCAGTCAGGCTGTGCAAGTGAGCAATAGCCACCTGGTTACCAGCAACCCTTCAGTGCAACCAGGTGGCTGTTGTCTGGTTTTTCATCCATTTTGGCATCACAGCAGAAATGTGCAGCACACAGCATGTGCTGCAGAATTCAGACTGAAAATGCAGATGAGCTCTGATGTTGATGCAAGTCCTGAGCTCTCTGTATAAAGGATACATATGTGTGGTACACCTATTTGGGATTCTCAAAGGGGTTTCCTAATGCACCCATTTTACCAGAGCAGATAAACACACAAGTATTAAAATAGCTGTTTGGAAATGTAATAATCCCATCAGTAAAAAAGAAAACACATAAGCTGGTCTGTGGTGCAAAATGCGAGTTTGATTTATGAGGTTCACTTTATATGAAGTTTGAATAATTATACAACAAGATACAACCCTTTCTCCTGCCTCCCCCTCCCACGGCTATGTAGTACAATAGCTTACAGGGTAATTGGGTGTGAAGATTTTGCAGACAGCACTCGTCATGCAGGTGAGTGAGCACACAGCATAAAAAGCAGTCCGAGAGAAAAATTAAATTACTTTAGGTTAGTATTTCACCATTTTGCAATAGTCATATTGAACTATAATATCATCCCCATCCGAGGGGTACAGAGAAACCGATTTGCACAGTGGCTTTTTGTTACTATCTTGAATAGCCTTTGGAAGCCAAATCACAGAAAAACCAGGAAATGAATTTAAATAAGAATACGCATCGTTTTGGTGACTATATTGTATTTGCACAGATAAAGACAATCTTTGTAGTGGACCACGTTTTCTGGTTGATCCAAAGGAAACTCACTATTGAGAAATTGCAACTGTTTCTCTTTAGCAGGAGTAAGATTTCAGTGACACCAGCTCTGGTAAGCAAGGCAGAGCTGAAGAGCAATTCACCTCTAAGTACCTCGAAAGGGTTACTAAATGTAGAAAAGCTTACTTAAGGGATATCTCTTAATTGTTTAGCAGTGATGGGATAGTTATTCAAATAGGGGGAACAGTGTTTATCTGCTTGTTTTCAGTATAAGAAAGATAGTGATTTTTAGCTCATCTGTGGGGGGGCGGGGGGGAGGGAATGCTTCGGTTGTGAAATAGCACACTAGGATCAAAAATAAAAATAAACAACAAATAGACGGAGAGGAGGGCTGCAGCTTGAAATACTTGACTGCTAATATCCAGCATGCCATTCCAGAGAGTCCCAGAGTGGTTTTTAAGCCTCTTGCCCATCCTCGTAAAGAAAGGCGGGTGGCAGGACTAATCAATATCTTGCAACCCAGCTGTGACCTGACAAATAAAGAAGTCAAGAAACAAAATCCCATGGATGATCTGTGTAATTTAGCATTCGGAAGACGGCAACATCTGGGCTCAACTCCAGATGGGACGGAGCAGCCCCGCGCTCTCGGCTCGCCACAGCGCTGCTATATACACACATACACACACACACACACACACACACATAGACACACACACAAAGGAGGGCTCCGCGCTCCTCCCGCTTTCCTCCAATATGAGCAACTCCGCGTTTAAATGCGCCGTAACCACACGGGGAGCTGCCTACTAGGCGGGCAGCTCTGTACGACGGTCCGGCCGCCCCGGTGTCACAGGGGGCTATTGTCCGGGACCAGCGGCCGGCGCTCTCCGGGTGTTGGCGTAGGCGGTGCCAAGAAAAACAAAATCATTGCGAGTCTCTCCGATCACTCCGCAAGTCAAACCCGCGGGCTTCAGAGCCCTGCACCGGCCAGAGGGGAACAAACAGAGGCAGCGCCGCTCCAACAAGCGACACTTTTGTCTGGTTTCCAGCGAAGCAGCGACAAAACCCCCGACGCGCGAACAATGCCCGCGGCCGCGCTGCCGCTCCTCGCCGGGCCGCCGGCAGACACCGTCTCCCACCGGGTCGCCGCTCCCAGCGATGTTTTTAGGCTGCTTTGTTCCCCGTGAAACGCCAGCCTTTTCACCCAGCGCCGGCAGGGAGAAGCGAGCGCCCGCCTCGGAGACTGGAGACCGGCCCCTGCCCCATCCCCTGGCAGCGGCGGGAGCCGCCGGAGCCGCGGTTCGGGCATCGGCCGCCCTTTGTTGTGCCCCGGGGAAGGGGCCGCTCCCCCGCGCCCTGACGGGACCTCGTTCCCCACCTCGGCACTGACTCGCAGGGCGCTGCCTTCGCCCCAGCGGGAAGCGGCAGCAGCGCCCCGCGGGGCGAGCCCGCTCTGCCCGGGATGCGCTCCCCGCCGGCAGCGCCGCTCCTCGCCCCCACGCTGCCCCGCACGCCGCCTCTTGCACTCACCCACGCCGTACTTCTCGTGCTCCGTGGGTATCCACATGCTCGCGGCGTGCGAGCGCCCGTTCCCCCGCCAGCCCCTCCGCCGGGAGCGGCGGTGGCCGGCAAGCGCGTCCGCTGCCCGGGGCTCCCGCCGCGCTCAGCCGCGGCTGCCCGGCCCCGGCGGCGAAGGCATTGTTCGGGCGGACTGACTGACTGAAGCGCGCTCGCCGCCAGCCACTTATATTCCCCGTCCCGCTGCACGCCGGGGAACGTAGTGCCTCGATGCGGCCGCGCCCCTCGTCGCCCGCGGCCGCGGGAGAGACTACGAGCCCCGTCCGGCCCCGCGCTCCCCGCCGGGGCGGAGCGGGGCGGAGCGCGGCTCCCGGGCGGAGCGGCGGCGGCGGCGGCGGCGGCATGGCCGCGTCCCGCGGGGCTGCGGGACCGCCGGCGCGGCGAGGTGAGTGCGCTGCGGGAGGCCTGGGGCTCTCACACCGCGCTCCCACACTCCCCTCCGCGATCCCGGCTCGGGCGGTGGGACGGGGCTGGCGCAGCCACCCCTGGCGGGGGCGGCGGCGGACACGTGTGGGGCAGGGCCCGGCGCGGCGGGGCTCGCTTGTCGCCCGTGGGAGCGGGGTTCCGCGGGGAACCGCGGCCAGCCCCGTACCCTCCTCCCGCTGGTACGGGGACGTGAGTCGCTCTGGTGCTGCGGATGCCAGTCCTTCCACGTTTGGCACACGGAAGTGCGGGGACGGGGAGAGTTTGCAGCAGCGAGTCGGGGTGGAGAGGGAGTTGATGCCGGCAGGGCAGCGCGCCAGAGCGGTGCGACGTGGAGCTGATGGTCCGGGGGGCATTTTGGCTTCTCACATAAATCCGTCTGTCAACACACACATACACAGAGATAATGCAAAGCAGGCGGTGCTCAGCGAGGAGCACAAATGGATCGTGGGGAATTACTGCAGGGATAAGCCAGGTACCGTAAGCAAGAACAGCAGGGTTTGTGTCCTTGTCGAAAGTCTGTATGTCTGAACCCTTCTGGAAGGAGCTTGGCTAGAGCTCACCGTAGATAAACTGCAATAAATCCTCAGGCTGCACTGCTCTTTTTAAGAGAAACTTGGGTGTTTTGAGGCAGGAACAACAGCCTGGGTTCTATTTTCTGGTCCTGTGGAAAGGCACAGACAGAAAAAAGGGAGAAAACCAATGATAATGATGCTCTTTGGCAGGCCTTACTAGGTACAAGTTGTCTCTAAAACGAGTATGCCTGGTTTTAGAAGAGTGTGCTCAAATTAAATCATTGTTCTCATGTAATATCTAGAGATTTTATGGGTTTATTTGGTTTGATCAGAATGAAAAAAAAATAGTTTAATGTTTTCACATTTAAGAGAAGAGAGTAGCTTTCAGCTCAGGATGGCTTTTAACTTCTGCTGTCAAATCATTAGAAGTGAAGGACACAATGAAAGGAAGTCATGTGCAAGCAGGCAGTTTCAAACATAGAATTAGAGCACTTTTATTCTGTTTGGGCCTTTGATAGTGAGTGGTCTTTTAAGTGACAATTGTGTTGTTTGTCTAGTATATTTATTTTTTATTTTATTCATAAAAGTAATATCAATTTATGATAGTAGTTAAAGCAATACTCTTGCCTTATTTCTCTGTTGCAGTATGTTGGCATGAACCTCATACATGAAAAGCCAGACCCTTTTAGAGCATTTCCACACTGGTGTAATTGCACCCAGAGGCAAAACTGTGCTGTTTTAACTATTGGAAAGAACATGTGCCTGAGTCTGTGCAACTCTTCTGTGTATACATAGGTCTGTGGACCACTGGAGATGACGAGGTTACCCTGAGGTTTTTTTCTCGGATAACTCTTGTAAAGACATTGGCAGTTCAAAGAAAAAAAAAGAAAACTTTTGAGGAAGATGGAAATTCAGAGGCCTCTGCTGTTTTGCTTTCACTGAACACAAGCACTCATTGAAATGACTAGTGGACTTTTTCTGTCTTTGCTCCCAAACTCACTTTGCATCCCCTGGCAGATCATTTGGAGTCTCTAGGTAATGAAATATGTAAAACCACTGTTGAAAATCAAAATAACAGGGGTCAGGCTAAATTAACTTTTATGTCAGCCTATAGACTTCCATGTATATCCAGGTGCTTCATCTGCCTATAAGACAGGTCTGCCAGCATGCTGGCTGAGAGTCACAAAATCTTGTCCCAGCCTTGTGCCTGCTGTCTCTCATGTTAAACATTACTGACTTCAGCATTAAGAGTGTTCCCTTGGACAAAAGCAAGAGTGCCCAATAGCTCAAACAGCCTTTTCAAAACTATTTGTTTAGAGCACAATCACTTAGGGTCAAGAGTTAGGAGTATAAATCACATTGTCTGTGGGCAAAGAAATACCCCACCCTAATCTTTATTATTTCTTTGCCTCTGAAGAAAATCCTTATTCATTCAGAGCTTTAGTTTCTAGAAAACTATTCTCTCTAGCAACATCTTGTATTTGCATGTGCACCTGAGGTGTGTCACTTATTTGGAGGCAGCATATAGGAAAATTAAATAACACTATTTCTTTGTTTGCTGATTCTGTTTACAGGGAAGCCTGTGTTTTTATATTCTAATCCAGGACACTGTTGCTTTCTAGTTAGTTCCTTCCAGCAGCCTTCACCAAGTAGCTTTTGATAAATACATCACTGTCCACAGTACAATTTGTTCAATCTGCATGAATTATTTTACATATCAACACTTCTTGCAGCATCTGTCAAAGAATTTTAAAATGCATATTTTTTCTGGAAGTGTGTCTTTCGTTGTTTCCTCAGCAGTCTGAAGTTATGGTTTCCTACTCAAGGTCTTCTTGTGCTCAAGTGCTTTTGAACACATGTGGGTTCACCATGTCCAAGCTCAACATGTTACTGTGATTCCTTCCATGTCTCTCTCTTGTACCCCATTTTTAAGGATATTCGGTTAACTCTGGAAAACAAAAGTTTAACTGGTCTTGCATGTCTACTTTTTTTTTTGTTCTGCCTAGAGAATACTCCAGTGAAAGCTGGCTTGTCCCTGATAGTCCCTGAGTTCTTTTGCTCAACTTTTAAGTTCTGTTAAGGATGCTATCAGAGCTGCTCAATGCAGTGGACTCTGGAGTGCAGGGTTTTCTCTTTCCTGGTCACTAAAAGGCCGTCCTACATACTCTCACACCAAAAAGATTTCTCCATACAGGTTAATGGATGCATTCCTCTTTAGATTTTCTGGCGCTCCCATGTTCACAGGTCAATTTGTGTACCAGTGTCAATTCTAAAGTCTGTTTAAGTCCATTTCTGGCCCTTGGGCTGCTTACCCAGCCTCTGTCTCAGACAATAAGGGTGGAGACTGGACAAGCATTTCTTAAATTACGTCCCCAGGTTATCAGTAACTCCTGACAAGTGCACTGTAGTGACAGTCCTTCGCATTTGCTACTCCAAGCTGCTTTAGAGGGTACAGTGCTGAGGGACACCTCAGGCAATACTCATGCATGCATCAGGGTAGCCCTGCTGAAGGAGTGATTAAAGGGATTCCCCAGCAGCAACCCCTGGGAAAAAAAGGGAAACAAACCTTTTGTTCCCTTTTTGATTTCCTTTCCCTGGGAGAGGCGGGCAGTGAGGGAAATGGCAACAGCAGCAGTATTAGTGGCTGTGCCCTGCCTTTAAGCCAGTTCTCAAGATGTAGAGCGTAAAGGAGTACTTCTGAGTCCCATTTGGGGTGGCAAAGACTGATCAGGAATGAAGTGCACTAGTGAAAACACTGTAGGCACCCTCACTGTCTGATTCAGAAGGACAGATTCATTCATGGATCCCTTGAACATTACTATGTCCTTTAAACCCCTCTGAATTCTGTGCTTGGGCTCCCTTAGCCTGCATGGAGATTTCCTCCTTTTTGCTAGCAGCTTGGTGTTGGCTGTCAGAATGGATACACCTTTGTCTCACACGTACCCCGCAGTCATATCCCTCAAATATTAGAATAATGTCCTTGGTTGTTGGCTGGACTTTCCCTCCAGGCACCCACTGTGCTCACAGCTAGGCCTGGGCTCTTTGCATGTTCCCAGATACAGGTCTTCTACTCACTGGCTGCTGCAGTTTGTATATTGCTAACAAATTACACCTAGATGCACTGTGGTCCCTCCAGTTACTGGTTCTTGGACCTGCAGACTTGGGAGCTGCAGCATCATCTGCAGTTGCTGACACTTAGACTTTGCAGCAGTGTCATACCTAGAACAGTGGGTGAACTACACAAAAGAGTAGTTAAGGATTTATTAAGAAGAAGGAAAAGAGGTGATTTGGTGCAGGGTTTGATCAGAGAAGCTTACCCATTGTGTTTAAGTACAACTCACCCTTTTTTTTTCTTTCTATTTCATTATTTCTATTCCACTCCCCATCTCCATTGCCTGGTGCTTTCTACCCTGCCCCTTCCCTTTCTCTGTGCCCTGTGCTAATTCCTCATTAAGTATACAAAATCCCACTATCACCTTCTGATCCCATCCACAAACACCCTCACATATGATAATCACACATTTCCCCTTTCATATCAGTGACAAAAGTTCATCTTGACCCTGTTCAAGGATGTGTGAGTAGTTCCTTTAATGCCATTAGTTCCTGTATTGGCAGAGAAAACTTACTCTGTTTTCACCTGCTCATTAATATTTGTGTGTAATCTACCACTTTCCTTGTTATTTGTTGTTTCTTTTGTACTGAATAGTCCTTAACCAAATAACTGGTGGACTAGGTGCTTTCCTAGGCCCTGCTTCCTTTTACTACCACTCCTATTCAGATCAGATTGAGTGCTTTATGCCCTCCCTCTCTCAAATATCCATGGTGGTGGATATCC
Organism: Cyanistes caeruleus; assembly: GCF_971803275.1. NCBI lineage: Eukaryota > Metazoa > Chordata > Aves > Passeriformes > Paridae > Cyanistes > Cyanistes caeruleus. The sequence goes on along the minus strand of NC_141704.1, from coordinate 26,315,060 downwards.
ACATGCATGGTGGTGGATGGGGAGCTGCTGGCTGCTCGTGTCTGTGGGTGAAACTCCAGCTAGGTGTCAGAGCAGCCACTGCCCCGAGCACACAGCTGTCTCCTCTCATCTCTTCACTCACCAGAGATCCTCAGACCTTAGCCTGATGAGCAGCCCACGTGTATCTGCCCATTTCTGTTTCATGTGTTTAGAGGTTGATATTGTCTCAGTACCCTTCCTCAAAAACCCCCACCAGTTCCTAACAATCACACATGTGGTTGCATCCTCAGTTGTTTTCCCACAGGGCACTTTCAAGCATCCAGAATACCATCAATGATGTTTCTCAGGTTAAATCTTTGTGTGCAGTAGACGATTTCAAAACCTGCAGCTTCCACCATACTACAGATTTTGGACAGAGAGAGGAGATTCCTTTTACTAGTAGGCATTATAAGCTCTGTAAAGGATGCAGATTAATCATTGTGAACTGAACAATTAGCAATTACACCTGGAGGACAGGTTCACTAATTAATTCTGGAAGTGCAACACAATTTATTTTAATATGATTACCAGAATGGATCTCCTAAAGCACTATTATTTAAAAATGTTTTAAGAGCCTTTTTTTTGATTTTTAATTAAAAATCCAATCTCAAAGTAATTTTTAAACATTTGCCTGATAAGCAAGTGGATCTTTTGGAGGACTGGAAATTACTAAATTATTGTTGTAAAATCCCCTTTTATGTGCTTCTCTGTTTGAAAATTAAAAAGGAAGAATCCTTTCATGTAGCTGTTACAGTAATATTTTAGTGTTTTTAGCCTTCACATCACACTTCTTAAATACCTGATGATGGGAGAATATACAAGTGAAACTAAATATTTCATTAAACATGTCATAATGGCTTAATAAAATAGGTGATGGATTGTAGTGGTTGGTAATAGAGATCTGAAGTGCCTGTGATTCCTGCCATAATTTTACAAATAATTGTGTTGCAAATGTTCAGTGTATTATATCTGAAGGCAAGGGTCATCCCCACACCTCAGCATGAATGCGTATTTTCTATTAGCACAAGGCATAGGATATGTTGTATTCCCCAAAAATACCGAGTGAAACTTGCTATTTGGTTTTCTCTGAATTCAGAAAACTTTCATAGTTTAAAAGCAAAGATGGATGGCCTTTATCTTTGTGTTTCATTTTAGTAGTCTAAGCCAATTCTTGCCTGCTCAGTAGCAAGTAAAGGCTTTGCAACATTAACAGACTACCTAGTATCAACCCCTCTATGTTCAAATCAGAGCTCATTTAGATGTGAGCTGCTCCAGACTGTCTCCATGGCTTAAACATGGTAACTTGTTTGCATGTTAAAGCCTTCAAGTTCTTTGAAACCTCTGCTCAGTCTTTCTGTTACCTGCAGTGGAGCAAGAGTGAGTGGTGTTTCATCAGTCCTCAGATTGATGAAAACCTTTAAACTGTGTTGGCAAATACCTGATTCTTACCCAAAAAAGCTTTTTCATCACTCAAACAAATAATAGATGTGGACATGCTTTATTTAGATGTAGAGGTATAGGCTGGAGAGGTCCTTCAAGTGTTTTGAATCTTCTGAGTGTAACACAGGATTATTTGTTATGCCTGTTGAAACACCTTGTTCACTGCTGTGTTTTTACTGGGGAGTACTGGTTTTATGGAAGAGCACCGAAGTTGTGGATTCTTGTCAGCAATGATGGCTGCCACAGGGTGTGCCTGTCATATAAATAGGTCTTAGAGTTCACCCTTTGAGGCTTTAGCCAGCTTCAGCTTTCTTGATGAAGAGCCATATGCCTAAATTAGCATATGGTTGTGTATATGAACAGTAGGAAAGGAAGAAAAAAACCTGAGGTATTAATGAAATTGCAAGCCTAAAGTGTTTTAACTAAAGTTAAAAAAAAGTTCAGTATAGGTTAAATTTGTCTATCCAAACACTCTTCATGACCTTTTCCAGCCCTGTGTGCTTCCTTCCACCATATCCTGTCTTGAAACTTCTGCTAGAATTCTACTTTGTGTGACCATTTATATCCTAAAACTGCAGTTGTTCCCAGTCTCTCTCTGAGGTTTTTGCTTGACATTCTCCTCCACAAACTCCCAGCAGGCTGAAACTGGGAGAAAAGCCTGAAAGCATTTGAATGTCTTTCTGTGGGCTTTTTAAAGTAGCTTTAAATATTGCATCAATAAAAGCCTCACACAATGCAGGAAAGAACATGACATTCAAGAAGCGGGAGGAAAAAAATGTGGTGAGTTTTGTACAACTTTAAAGCAGGTCTGTGCCTCTGAAGAGCTGGGCACATCATCCTGACCAGTGTCTCACTGAAATCAGGAAATGTGTTTGTAAAAGTCCGGGTTTTTGCGCAGAGTTGTTGTCTACAGTACTTAATTATAGTCACTTGAATGGGAAAAGATTAGTGTTCAATGACCTGATAATTGTTGTATTAAATAATGTATTAATCAGTACCACTAAAACCACATAACCAGACTGAAATTGTGCTGTGGCATCCCTGCCTATGGCTGGGAGCAGGTTGGAAGTAGGTGCTCTTTTAGGTCCCTTCTAACCCAAGTCATAGCAGTACATGTTACCTTTTAATGTTTCCACAGGAAATGGATAGATGCAATAGCCCAACCATTGATCCTAAGACCTGATTTTCCAGCAGGTGTTTCAATGATCACTGCTTGTTTGCCATTCTGTCCTAATATTCTGCTATAGTAGATCTTTAAGTTAGAAATTATAGTAGGTGTTTTGTCAGTAGCTTCAGTGGTCCACAGACACTCATCTGTGCTTTTTAATACATCTCAACTGCGTTTCTTGAAATTTTCTTTCGATTTTTTTGCCTCTTGTTTTCACTGGACCATGTCTTCCAATTGGTCTTTTTTTTATTATTATTATTAAATTTAGTGTTTTTTTGTCTGATTTTTATGACTCACAGGCCAGTGTGAACTGGCCCAGCTGTTTCTGTTTGATTCTGGTCATCCTCCCGTTTGTCATCAGAGACTCTGTACCCAAGGAGAAGCTGCTTGCCCTGTGTAGTTGCAGCAGGTTAAACGCCTTCTGTTTATCCCTCTGGTATAGAAGCTCTATAACTTGACAAGCCATCCGTTTCAAGCTCATGATTTTTCGTGGTGTGTTGTGCCTCTGTTCACCTGAACAAATAACAGGGCACAGTAGATAAAGGTGCCACAGTCCTTGCAACTGGTACTGCACGGTTTGGCATTTCTGCTTTGGATTACGTAAATCCATTTGAGTGTTCCCACACCAAGCATCCCCTTGGTTTAGACCCAGGCATTTCTGTTAAGGGTTGGGATGCATTTTTCATATACCTGGGCTCCAAACAAATCCTGTTCACGTGCTCCAAAACTGATTTCTAAACCCAGGCAATGCACAAAGCAGCTGGAGAGTGATGGGGGGCTGCAAGACTCCTGTGTGGGTCAGAGCTGTGCTGAGATGCAAGAGGAGAGACAGGGCTGGTGGGCAGCTTAGGGAAGCCTGGCACAGCACCTTCCCATCCAGAACCTCATGTCAGGTTCATGGCATGTGCCCCAGGGTGGGCCTGTGAGTCCCGTGGTGGAAGTGCACGAGGCTCACAATATAAAACAGGCAATGGTTATCAAACAAATGTGAGCAGTTCTGAGTGATACCACTGTCAGAGGAGCATTTTGCTAGCATTTGTCTTGACCAGTGTGCCAGCACCAAATTTTATTATGACTCTGTAATGCATGATTAAATGAGGTAGAGATTTTTCTCTAAAGACCAGTATGTAAAAAAAAAAACCATCCTGCTGGAAGTTTTAATTTGATTTTGTCTTATATGGAATGAAAACATGCAGTCTGTGTTATTACTGTACTAATTTAATATTTGGGAGCCTGCATGTATTTATACAGTTAGCAAAATGTTGCCTGAAAAATGTAAGCAACTTGTATCACTAACTCAAACATTCTAATTCTATTTCTTAATGAAGTTAATTTCAATTATTGTATCGTCCGTGTTCACAAGCTACAATAACAATATCAGTTAGGAAGCAAATATCATACTTGGGGAGTCGAGATTATTTGTGTTATATGCTTAATGAATGCACAGAGGAGAATATCACAAAAATATTTATTTCAAACTCTGATACCAAGTCAGAATACTCTCATAGAAATTTTATATAGCCTGCTCTGAGATGTCCCTGGGATCTATAAGACATAGTTATTTGAACCCTGACTTAAAAATACTTTCCTCTCAAAATAATTCTCAAAAATGTATGCATAAAGAGTATAAATAGTAGATTATTTGAAGTACAGTCAAAGCTTTGTTTTCCTGAATCATGGTATCAGTTAGGCTGAATTATGTTGATTCACATCACTGCACATTATAATGAACTTTCTTTTTGAGCCACTGTTTTTTCCAGTTTGAATACTGGTTTATGGAGGTTTGATTCTAAAAGTAGAAACCACTTATTTTGCTACTCTCCATCTGGAAAAGCTCCAGTTCGCTGAGAAAGCAGCAACAGACCACAGAGATTCTAACATCACAGGACCTCTTCCTTATACGGATTCTTCATTAAGTACAAAATTCACTTAATTCAGCCTTGAAGGCTCTCTGTGTGTCAGGAATCTCAATCAGAATATCTGAGATTTCAGCCTGTTCTGTCAGTATGACACCCACATACATAGGGATGCCAGAAATGAGACCTCTCAGGATGCATTTTGAGCCTTGCCTAGTTCTAATTTATAAAAGTCTGAAAAAATTAAAGTGATATTTAAAGTACTTAAAATAAAAGTTTCACACTATTTGTAGTTGGTTTCTTTTTTCACATACTTGCCTTTTTCAAGAAAAGTCTATCACTGGAAAAGTTGTAAAGCCTGCAATGCAAACGTTTTAGTTAGGAGCATGGTAGAAATTCCCATCATAATGACATGGGGTGTCTTACGGGAACTGCTGAAGCAGGCTTTATGTTTTTAAGGCAAATCAAACAGCCTTTTCTTAAGTTACAGAGTGTAAAGCAATTTTTAAAAAGACCACAAGGCAATTCTTTAAACATCAAAAGGATAAACGTGCTTGGAAACTGAATCCTGTCAGAGGAAAAGAACACGTGATGAGAAAAGGGAAATCCTTGTAATACAGCATTATTGATCACTACTAAATGATGATGATAAAAAGTGGAGAGTAAGGTAATTAACCTTCTTTACATTTCAATGCTGGAATACAAGTTACTAGGCTCAGTACAGTATTTGTTAAAGGCACTGCAAAGATAAATTATAGCAATGAAGTATTACTATCCATACGAAACACATTGTTAACACCCCTCCTTTCTGGGAGAGCTACGGTCAAGACACAGTAAATGTAAAGTAAGACATGCCTTTTTCCAGCTTGCTGCTCTTTGCAGAGGGTTAAGCAGTGATAACATACACAAATATTGCATTTGGATATACATTTCTTTTACTTGTGATGCCTTCCAGTATGTATTTTTTAATGTTCTTAAATGATGGTCTAGATCACCTTGACAGAAAATTGTACTTTTCTTTTTTTTAATTCTTTTTTTCCCCAGGAGCTTTCATATGAAAATAGCAGAAATTCAGTCTTTATACCTTAACTTTAAACAGCATTGCTTTTGCGTTATTATTATGTTTTTGGTATTCCTTTGTGCTAATTAGCAAGTTTACCAGAAAAAAGCTGCTCATTTTTGTTAGATAGATTTGGGTGATAAGTACAGAAGAAGAACCTGGATGGTCACGTTTGTCCTTCTATTTCAAATTCTTCTGTTGGATATTTTCTTCCTCTTCTTTGTAACTCAATATTCTGAGTTTCAGGCTACATAATTACTTGTTAATCTTTCCAGATAATAGTCTAGGGTTTAATCATTGCTTCTAATCCCTTATTTTAGTACACAATATGGATCTCAGTTCTCCATGTCTACCAAACCATGTGATCACACTAAACAAGGAACAGTAAACAGAAATTTTGTTTAACAGTAGTCATAAGAAATCAGAGAAGCTCTAAAAAGTATAATAAAACTATTCAGTATATAATTCTGAAGTAGATAAATATTGTTTCATTCTTGTAACCAAAATATTAACCCTGAGTTTAGTTACACTAATGTAAGTCTGTCATTTACTCAGAAATGAGGCATTATACAGCTCTGAGCTTTCAGTAGAACCTGCTGTAGTGTGTTAAATATTTATAAATTGCATATTAACATCAGCACTTAAAAATTTTTATGAATACTTACTAGGGTCACTTTCATTAGTGTGGGTGTGGGCATGTGTGTCCCTCTGTGTGAGAACAGTAGGTTTGCCCTGGTCTTTACAGAAGTGGGCGTTTGTCTGGGCTCCAGTAGAAAGACAACAAGCAGTGGCATGTATCTGCTGCTGAACTGGGCAGTAATGTAGTCTATTATTTAAACATGATCTTATTGGCAAGCACATTAGTTTTGTTTTATTAAAATTCCAACACTTAACATTTTTATTAATCACTTTCCCAGTCCTGTTCAGTTGTGTTCTGATGCCTGTGCTGCGGTACCCATAGCAACACTTGTTAATGCTAATGAAACTGCACCATCCTAAGCTCCCCGACAGAGCAGCCCTGTTAAATATGGCTATTAAGCACAGTTGTATTTCTGTTAGTTCCAGCTCCCAGCAGACACCTGCTCTATAGAAACTCTGTTCTGAGTTATTAGGATTTGGTAACTTACAGCTTTTCTTAAAGCTGTCATTTAACTGGAATAAAATTCTCATATTCCTAGACAGCAAATGCTACAGAATATGCACAGTTTCTGTAAAAGTGACAAGCTTTAGCTGTAGGATTAAGTGTCCTTTTGAAGTGCTCATTTGCATTCAATGAAAAAACAGGCAGGGCTGAGACTGATTGATCTTGGGGGAAGCTACAGGATGTGTTGTCCCCTAGAGCACATGGATATTTTAACTAAATATCATTCATAGTGTGTTAACAAGCAGAAGTAATAGCTAAATAATTCCTCATGAACTCAGACTTAATTCAGCTTAATAGAAGTACTTGAGGGCTATAATATATTGAGGTAGAAGATGATTATGTACATTGATTCTTCTTTCACTAGGAAGCATATTTGCATGTGGTATTGGTGAGGACCATGACAGGGTGTTGTATTTTCATTATTCTGAGTTTTGGCTTTGAATACTGTTTATTTGGCAAGTCATTAGTCATCCATCTTTTGTACTCTGGAAAACAAAGGAAAAATCCTGTAATCACTATAAAATTACTTCCAATAATCTGACCACAAATTAGGAATGCTGCTGTGCCAACAAATAGATGCTGCAGTGCCAGGGCTGCAAAATGGGGAAGTGTCAAGTATGTGTTTCAAGTGTCCAGCCGATCCTTCTCAATACCCTTTCATCGTCTCAAAAACAATTGGTTCCAAGACAAAGCTTTAAAACTGCTCATTTCCTAAAGAGTTTTAAATGCAGCACTCTTTTGTGCAGAATTACCTATAGGAATACAGGTTGGGTCCCCAGTGTACCCTCCATAGGGGCTTGGTCGTTTCAGCAACTGAACGGTTTTGCCGTGTAATCAATGAGAATTTGGGGGAGGGCGCTCAGCCTTTTTGTTTTCCATTCAGCATCTGTTGGGCTGCTAGTGTGGAGTGCCAGGTTTGCTAGGTGTCTTTTGTTTTCCTGTCATTCTTTCTTGCCTTTGTTCTTTTCGTGTCCAAAAACCTGTCTTCTGTTCATTATTTGGACCCCTGTACTCACCAGTATGTCTTTGTTGTGTTCATTTTTGTTTTAGGACCATTTCAGGTTCTTGTGCTAATCTCCTCATAATATTAACCAGCTGCATTAATGAGATAATAAACCAGATTTGTTGGTAATGAATTGATCCATTCAACTATTGAATTTAATTAGAAAGACACTTAACATTCCAGCAGATGTTCTTATTTTGTTTCATTATCCTTGTGTTACCAACAGTGGGATATTTACATTGTAAAGTCCTCAGCCTAAGGCCTTGTTGCTGTGCCGTAGTCTACAAAAAAATGACAGGAAACACATAAATATGTCTTAAGCAAATTTGTATGAATTCCTTTTTGATCATTTAAATTCTCAGACTTTGCAGCACCTTGAATTTTCAATGTACTATTCATTTAATAATCAATCAATTAATCTGTTTTAAAATAGTTCAGTTTCTTCTTCCCTCTTTAAAAACCCTTGTCTTTGGACTTACCTACTTTTCCTCCAGTCTTGTGACTCTCATTCCTTTTTATCTAGTGGCAAAGCTTCAGAAAGAAGGATGTGAGTGCCCCTGTGCTCAGCATTCCCTGCAGAGCAGTTTATGGAGTTTCTCCCTCAGCTTGCTGGTTGCCTGCTGGAGGAGTCTGCTGCTCCCTGGGCTCTGAGGCTGGCTGCAGGGTGCATCAGGGCCAAGCTGTGTGGGTGAAGAGTTCTAACTGTGAAGTTACTTCATTTATCTGAACCCACATGCCTCCACTTTCTAGTCAGAGAATTTAACTCATGCAGCAGTGTTTAGTTTGTCCCAGAGCTAGTCAGAGCAGACAGTTCAGATGTGCAACCAAGTAGAATTGAGCACAAGAGCTCCACACTGCACTTAGTGTGCCCATGCTGGCAACAGTGGATTCTGCCAACTGAAGCCAGTGCCGAGTGTCTTTGTTAGCAAGCAGTGAGAGAATCTTAGTGGCTTCTTTCCCTTTGTGTGTAGTGCCTTTGAAGAAACCATGTATACTGTGGCAGGCTTATGCTAAAATTGTATGAGGCCGCTGAGGCTGTAAAGCTGAGAAGAGAGGAGGAAGCTGAGAGGAAGGCTCTGTTTCACCTTCCTTCTTCTCACCATGCACTCCATAGTTTGCTCTTGCCCTTGGTGGACTCTTGTGTGAGCATTCTCAACATTCTTAAACAGAAAGAAGAGAAGGTTCTTAATGGTAAAGAGTTGGATTGACTCATCACAGGATTTGGCAAGCCTGGAAGACAGCACAAGCAGAAGGGCAATGGTACATGGTTAGGAGTGGTGGGATAAGGTGGAGAAGGACAGGATAATGAGACATCTCTGTGCTTCTTGGTGGCAGCAAGCAGTTACACTGGCTAAACATCTCTGGCGACCTTGCCTTTCAAAACTCCCATTCAAATGCTGAATCTTTCCTTCCTTTTCTTTCTGATAATAATATCTTCTTGTATTGGCCGTAAAATTGCACAGCATATTGCTCTGTGATAATTGCATGTGTGATTGTGCAGGTGGAGTACATTGCCTGTTCTGCTGTAGTCTGTGTTACAACTGTGTGGGTGTAACGTTTACTTAATTGTGCAAATGAACATTGGTTTTGAATAATTGTATTCAAAAGTAAAAATGTTCCAGGAGGGAAAATTAATCCATTTTCATCTTGTTGCTTCACTAGCTGTGAAGATGAACTAGTCTATATCAAACAATTCTTAAAGTAAAATAAAGCCATATAATTTCTATAACAGAAAGATATTCAGTTTTTTGTTTTTTGTTTTCCCCACTTGTGGTGGTGTGTACAGTCCCTGTGCAGGGATCAGAAATCCATTGTACTGGGTATCCTGTGGCTGCTTATGAAAAACAGTGCTTAATTCCAGTTTTGAAAGCAAATTGTTTTCTATACCATCTCATTCTCAGGTATCTTCAGTATTTGTTTTACTTTCCCCTGAAGAACTTGGTATACATCTTAATTTTAGTTTTCAAAGAATGTATTCCTCTGTTCTCTTCTTTCTACTAATCTACATTTTTTAGCTCTGAATTAGCTGTTAAAGACCATAGTTTTATCTGTCCTGTTAAAGGTTGAACAACATGGTGTCAGCTGCCAGTTCTGAGAAAGGGATTTTCCTAGTTCCTGAGTTCAGAGGGCTTTCTGTGAAGCCTTTGGGATATCTCTTTGCATAACAGTCATGCTGTTTTTCTGTTAGGCAGAGAAGAAAAACTCAGGGGCAGCAACATGATTCATCCAAAACTCAATGGATGAGTTTTATAGGGCTCTCTTCTCATGGGGAGTCTCCTGAGTTGTGTGCTGTTCATCCCAGACACAGTAGGAAGGGTGATATATTTTACTGTTAATACACGTTTTTTTTCCCTAAGTGGTAAGCAGGAGGGCCAGCTGAAGCATTGTAGGAAATCTCCTGTTATTTGAGCAAATTGTACCCAAAAAAGTGCTATTCAGTGTTAAGGAATGCAGAGTAACACACAGAGTGAACACACAAAGAGTATGACCACTGTCTTGTGCATTAACACCTGATCCACAACTTTGAATCATTGAAGAGAATTCAGTGGATAATTCAGCAATCCTAAAAGCAAGCGAAATACCAGAAATAAAAAGTGAATAGATGAGAGATGGAAAAAGAAAAACCTGTGCTGATTTAGAAACATATTTTCTTCCTCTCTTGGACATTTTTAAGCTACCTCATACCATGGTACATGAAGGGTAGAGTAGAACTAGCCTCGAGTTGAACCAGGACATCAAGGAATAAAGGGCCATTATGAAAACATGAAAAGTTGATGAAAGTTTTTGTAGGTGTTGAAAGACCAGCGATTTGAAATAGTGCAGGAATAAGTCAATGGAGATTGAAAAAAAGTAGAAGCTGCTTAACTGAGAGACTCATATAGCCTTTGACTTAGACTCTCCATAGTCTGACTTCTGGAAGACTATTCTATTTGTGTGATTACTGTTTGTTTGCCCTATTTTTTTACTACCCCTAGGTAACTGCTTCTCACCCTTGTCAAACAGGGCACCTGCACTAGAGGGGTGTTTAATCTGTCCCTGTGAAGTTATTCTTGTTACAGTAGGTTCTAAGAGAAAAGCTTGCTACTTTTACTTCATTTAAAATTGTCTCTGCATGTAGGAGTCTTGGAGTCTGAGAATGCATCTAAGTGTTTTTATTTCCCTGTTAGCCCTGAGCTGTGCTATGGTTAACAGCTTTTATTCAGTACCTGTAATCACTGCTCCAGATAGAAAAACACAATTAGCTGTTTTTGCAGGGATTTCAATATTAGATTTATTTGTACTGTTTTGAGTTTTGTGCTACATTAGTTCAGTAAGTACTATGCTAAAGGCTGTGCATTTGTTCAGCTCTGTGCATTTATTCTCTTGTTTAGTGTATTTTGTAGCAGATGAGTAAAAAGATACTTACATGGATTCCTTTTTCCTTTGCCTCTTCTTTTAAGTGCCTTCGAAAGAAATTGCATAAGCTTCTGCATTTGCCAAACTGCTCTGGTAGCCTAAAGTTATTCTCTTTTAGTATTAGCTACTCTGTTTGGGAAGCAAAAAAAATCTTCACCCCAGTTTATTCTTTTCAGCAGCTCATGACTACAGTTAAAGACTTAGTGGTTCTGTTTTTCCAGCCCAAGCGATTGCTATTCACAAGCACCTTTACAAAATAACTGTATCAGCTCCTTATCTAAGTTTCATACCAGCTCCTGCTGTACACACCTACCTGTTGAAAGTTGATTTCTTGAGGCAGGTGTTTATTTATTTGTATTTCTAAAGGTTTAGATCATTGCCAGAGACCTATACCAAAACATAACGAAAAGCAGTGTTGCTGCTTACTGGGTACTGTTGAGCTGGCTGAGAGAGTATCTTCTTAGTTCAGTTGGCATCAGCAATTGCAAAGGAAATTAAGTTCTACTTTTCTCAGTAAATATGGTTTAATGCTTCTTCAGGCAACAGAACTGACTGTAAGAATGGACAAAGCTGGACTCTTGCAGGTACCATCAATTTTGCTTGGGAGATTTGACCCTTTCATGAGGATTGCTCTAGCACATAGTGTGGCCTCTGCTGTTCTTAAAACAGGACAAAATGGAACAATTTCTGTAATGCCAGTTTAATAAAGAAATTTCTGAGGGAAGGGAATGGGCTAAAGTGCAGATAAAATTATGAGAAGGAAAGTGTTCAATTGTGCACAGCAGCTGCATTGCTCCAGGTAATACCGTGCTCTGTGTGCTGCTGTCTTTCCACAGTGCTTAATTTTATGGGATAAATTGAATTCAGTGCAACCTAGACATCAGTCTTCAGTCAAGTCAGTGCCTTTCCAGGAAGTTGTATTTTTCAGAAGTCCTAAGTAGAAGCCTCAGCAGCTGTGCAGGGCATCTATATTGTTCCAGGAGCAGCATAGAGCTGATCAAGCTGTGTTTCCTATGGTTTTATACCCTTTACCGCCTGTGAAGTGGCTCCTACCTTCCAGTAGCTCCAGCTTACCCTCAGTCCCCTGAGGCACCCCATCAGGGAGCCTTGCCTGTGCCTTGGCTGCTTTGGAGCACAGCATGTCCACGCTGGCAGGGCAGACACTGCTGGACAGTGTGTGTGGGGTGGAGGACAAGGTCTCACTCCCTTCTCCGTGCCTGTTCCTCTGCCTGAACACAGATTTGTCACAGAACTTACAGGGGCTTCCCAGGTCTGTCTCTGAATGGGATTCTACAGCCCTCCTTTGGTTATTTCAGAGTCTTGGTCAGAGTCTAGAGCACTGATACATTAACTTACTCTCCTAGGAAAAAAGCTAAATTACTGCGAATTTTTAAATTATTCTTCAAATTTTCCATGTGAGCAAATTACCACAGTCAGATTTAGTATACTTGCCAATGTATAACATATACATGTGTTTTTGGAGAGTGAAAGTTGCTTCTTCTATTTAGTAAATATTAATTAAGGTACCTTAAACCATGCATATTTTAAAAGTCACATGTGACAAAATAACAGACTTGAAAGAAGGCCTTTTTCTTAATTCTTCAGGTATCTTTGGAAACTGATACCCAGGAGGTTCCCTCAGAATATCAGGAAATGGCACTGTGAGGGTGTCTGAGCACTGGCATAGGTTGCCCGGGGAGGTTGTGGAGTCAAAGCATTTGCATGTGGTCCTGGGCAGCCAGCCCTGGGTGGTCCTGTGTGAGAGTCCTCCTTGACCAGATGACCTCCAGAGGTCCCTTCCAGTCTCATCCATTCTGTCATTCTGTGAAATTTCATTTTTCTACAGAGGTGTTCAGGTCACTGCAGGAATCCAGAGACACAGTTTATTCTCCTGCTGCACAAGCTAACTTCATGATGCAAGAGTCCTGGACGCCCATGTTTTCAGTTTTCAACTTCAAGAGGGCAGGAACATGGGGAGCTTTCCTCTGTTTACTCTTTGCTATCCATAATTGACATAACTAAAATTGAAGATGAGTGTTGAAATTGGCATTTGCTTCCAAGATAAACCCTAACCCAAGACTGAGGTATGACTAATCTGGAAAATGGACACCACAATTTACTTCTGGACAGCTGGAATTTGGTTAGGCTAATGGGGCCAACTGTTGAGCTGTCTGGGTTAGTGTTTCTTAATGAATTGTACTAATTTATGCCAATGTAAGAGCTTATGAATTTGGACCAGTGTTGTTTAAATGGGGAACACACACATATAACCCCAGGACAGCATGTGGCAGTGATTCACCTCTGTGTGGTGTCACTTGAGGAACCTGTGTCTGACTGGTACAGCATGGTACAAACATGGGCCATTGACCTTTCCACATGGAGCATGGCTGCCCCTTCCTCAACATCTATACAATTAGAAAGTGTTCCAGTGTGCATAAACGTCTGTGTGGCAGTAATCTTTGTCAAGGATAGTCTTCTGTCATAGAACAGTAAATTAGATGTTAATGGGGAAAAAAAAAGGCAAGACAAATGCATATCTTCAGGAGACAGTCAGAAAATCATAGAAGTATTCTGCAATAAATAAAAGTATAATTAGGAAAATTAACATGCCAAACAGCTTGTCCTATACAGTCTAAATCTTTTCTGATACTCTGAGCAATGTGACTCAGGGAGCCACAAAGAGAGCAGCTTCATTCATATCAACAGGTAGGTTAGATAGTAAGAAGAAGAAAAGTATATTTCCCATCCTAAAATTTGTTTAGTAATAAGCAGAGCATTTGTGTGTGACTGACTGGAGTTTCATTTGAGAGAGACACCTGAGAACCGTCCTGTGCTGACCTCCCACTGTCCTTTTTGGAATCAGTGCAGTCAACCTGCTTACATGCATCTTGCTCCTCAAGTGATCCATGCAACAAAACCAAGACTCAAACAGGTTTTACATGTACTACCTAAAAGTACTCCAAGAGCTGTACATTTATTTACTTAGTCAAAACTAATTATTATTTTTATTTATTTTAGATACTGAGTGTATTTTGGAGCCGCTGTCTCTGCCAGAAAGTCCAGGTGGTGTTAATGCTGTAGAAGGTCCTCCCTATGTGCCTTGTATTTTCTGCACAGAATGCTATGTCTTAGCAGAACAAAACCAGCTCCTGAAGCACATGATTATTGAACACAAGCTTGTCATAGCAGATGTGAAACTGGTTGCAGATTTTAGAAGGTAAGGGTTATATAATTTAAAATGAGTGTGTATGTGTGCAGATGTTATTGAAGGCTTTGGAAAAGTAGAGATCATCTATTTTAAAAGACATTCTGGGAGGATTTCTGTTAATTCTTCTTACAAGCAATTTTCTGCTGGACTGTAAGGTTGTTTTATTTCCTTCCCTCTCTCTAGTGCCTAGATGTTGTGGGGACTAGGGAGCTCAGTTTTAGAATACATGGCAATCCCTGTGTTTGACATTTTTTTATATATCCTAGGGTCTTCTCAGGTCCTGCCACTAATCAACAAGTTGTGTCCAAACCAGATAGCTGTTTTTTAGCAAAGCTCATTCCAGACAATCAGCTGTCTTAATGTGGGGTTTTATTTGTGTAGGGCAGGACTATTTCTACCCCTGTAGAATGTACTAAATCTGTGTATTGCACATAGAAGCTTCTCAGAATAGGATCTCTCACATTCTGGGATGAAATTTGTTTGTGCAACTTTAAGGACAGTATTCCCCCATCAAAATCACATCTAATCCTTAACTGTGCTTCACAGTACTGTCATGTACATACAACTGTGACTCCTTCTACAGCTGTGTCATTGGTCAGCTCACCATGGTCACATTTGGCTTTCTCTTTCTTAACTTCCTCTAGCAGCTGGCATGGCCCCAGCTGGCTTATAACTTCAGAGACAAGGTACTTGCTTGGCATTTTGCTTTCCACAGTAATGTATGGGCCAGGAGGAAGGCTACCTCTCTATGGATAGTATTTAAGTGTTAGATGGCTAATTTCTCAACTAGAATGAGTTTTCTAGTAGGCCTTCTGTTACTAGTTACTCAAAGTCAAGACCTTGTGTCTATCAAGACTCAAAAAAAAAAAATAAAAAAATAATACAATATAATTTATGAAGAGAAATGTAAGCCATTTAAATCCTTAATCAAATGTATGAGCTTAACATTGCTTAAAATTGAAAACTGATGGTGGTTCTTGTTTGCTTTTCTGCTGAAGGCAGACAGAGAGAATGTACTGTTCTTTGGAGATAGTGCTAGGTTTTTTGGGTAAGTAAAGGAATCGGAGCTGCTCAGTCATGGACCGCCGGTCTAAGCATGCTTGGGGGAATTATTTTGCATTAATAGAAATGTATTTTAAAATCATCCCTTCCAAAAGTTCCCATTTAGATTCTTTTTGCTGCTAATGCAATTGGAAGGTAGCCAAATCTTATAGAAAGTGGCCCCAGGACATGAAATGATGGAATTGTTGCTCTGAAGTGTGCTTTCTCTGACTTGCTGTATTAGTAAAATAGTCTAATACTATGCACAAAAAAGAGAGTATATTCTGAAGTGTTGAACTGAGGTGTGAAAAATACAGGGATCAACTCTGCAAAGATAGTATTCTTTTTATACTTAGCAATGAGTTACAGCCAGCCTTAGGAATACATTTCTTGACAGAACTGCAAGAAGTGGATAATCCAGAAAAGATCAATGCTAATGGAAATTTTTTTCTTTTTAACTTCGAAGAGTAAAGATAAGTTGGCATAAGGGCAGAGGGAAGAGATAAAAGGAATAAGCTTCTGCTTCATGAGGCAACATGGTCACTCATTCTGTCTCCCTGGAAATATCACAAGGCATTTGTTTTATCTGATCATTGATTATTTGGGTTAAGTCTTATGATATGAAATCCCTTAGCTGTCATTTCCATGACACAGACTGTTGTGGGCAGTTATGGGTTTGTACCAGTGTTCATTTCTCTCAGTGCAAGGGACAGACATTTATTAAATGAGCTCTTGAAATCTCTCCATTTGCACATTTATGTCCTAAAAGCTCAAGGATGACTTAGTCTGGAAGTATTGTCGTTCTGTTTAGCAGCTCTTTCAATGTGCATTGCAAACAGAGGAGTAGGCAGGGGGGGAACTAAAGACTCACTTCTTTCTTACTGACATCTGATGATGCTGCTGAATGAACCTCAGCCACGGGTGGTGGCTTCACTGTGCTCAGGTGTCTGTTGCACCAGAGGTTGTCCTCTCCATGTCAGAGTTAGCAGAAAGAAAGATGTGCTGATTCCTTGTGCTGCAGTTGAAGTCATCAAATATATTAGGTCAGAATGGTAGAGGCAGTGTGAGCCACTATGGGATGTGATAGCTGTGCAAAGTAAACTTAGAGCTTGCACGAGTATTAAAAGCTGCAGCTATTTAAAAATGCTCTCATAATAATGATTTCTGATTTTTTAATTATTCTTTTGAGTTTGGTGGCTTATAATAAGAAGCAGTCATTGAATAGCCTTTACCAACTCAAAACAAGATTTATATCATACATGAGTAAAAATTTAAGCCAGCACTTAAGCATTTTCAGATAATTTTTAATAGTAAAATTCTGAATAATTGGCACAAGAATTGCTTGGTTCCCTTCATCATATAAATGAAGTGATGATTTCTTCTTGGTTAGACAGTAGCTTCCTAGTTCAGTGGAAATCTAATCTCGGTCGTGTTCTGTTGATGCAGCTGTAATACCAACAAAGATAGTACAGAATGTTTTTAAACAACTGTTGTTGATGGGTTAAACTTTCAAGATGTGTTTAAGTCTTTTCTTATTCTGTCTGCTGTCTTACCCCCAGGTGTTCAGGGACTTCATTTTTCTGTCTTTCCAAGTTGTCTGCCAAGTTACGGCTTTCACTGTAACTCCACAGGAGACCTGCCAAAACCTCACTTTCGTCAAGTTGGTGTTTTTACTGAGTTTCAGCTTCCTGACTGCATCTTGCAAAACACAGAGCACAATATTTTGGGAATTTGAGAATGCTCTGTAATATATCTTTTCAGTAAAGATGCATCTGAGTGGCACTTCAGTCTGAAGATGTCAATAGGTCACAGTGTTTATGCAAAGCTTGGTGCAAATCTGCTTACTGAGTTCTTCACTTTGACAGCGTGGTTAAACCCAGTTTAAGTGAAACTGAATTAATTTCATAAAATTGAAAACTAATATGAAGGAAGGAAAAAGGAACATAGGAGTTAAAAAAAAAACCAAAAACACTTCAGAATTTAGAGGATGAAAAAAAGCAAGAGTTTATCAATTTTTTATTAAAAGTTTTTTGGTGTTTCCTTTTTCACTGATCATCTCCCCCTTATTTTTAAAGCTACATCTTGTACTGGAAGAGGAGATTTACAGAACAGCCTATCACAGACTTTTGTAGTGTGATAAGAACAAATTCAAAAGCTCCATTAGGTAAGTATGCTGCTTGCTTATTCCCTGGTGGCAGATCATGTGATAATTTCTGGCATGTACTGCTGCTTTGATCAGTCAGGTGTGTCTGACACTAGGTCAGAAAACCACAGAAGTCATGTTTAACTCTTAAGCACATACTTAAACTTACCTCTTCCAAGGATTACAACACGTGCTTCAGCACTGTGCTGAGTGAGGATGAGCTCAATGTCTGCTCAAAATGTGTTGTGAACTGGGGCCTGTGCATATCAAGGCCTGGAAGCAGAGCTGCTCACATCCTGGCTGGGGAGATGTTGGTACCCACTGCATAAAAGATTTGTGATGGTCCTTCCAAAATTATGAGAAACTTTCCCAGTGAGCTGTCTTTTCTGACTTCACCCTGCCCACCACCTGCCCTGATGCTGCTAGTTCTTCTTGGACAACAGGGCCACAACCCCCTTCCTTCCCTCTGCCACAGTGCTCCCTGCCCCAAGAGTGTCAGGAGATGTTATCTGCACAGATACACATAGATCTTCACAGGTACACATAGATCTTCACAGATACACATAGATCTTCACACATATACATACATACATCTTCACGAGCCACACAACTCTGCAGGTTTCTGGGTTCCAACACAAGTCTGAAACCATAGTTCACTGTTGTGCTGCATTGGTATGGTGGCACATTCCATCATAGGGACACTATTGACTGTGTGATGGAAGTGTTTTTCTCAGAAGTAGCTGATGCATTACTTTGGCTTTCCTTTTCTGTCAGAAAAACACAGTTTGCCTAAAATGGATAAGAACTTGAGGGCTTTTCTGCATCTTTAATTCTCAATGGAGATGTTAAAAGAGAGGAAACAATGCATACATCTGGTATCAGAGATGGCTGGAAAGTGAAAACTGAGTACAAAATGGATGAAAGTAAATTCTTTAATTATTCAAAATCATTTTAAGAAAAGTAGCCGTGGAAAACATGAAAATTACTTCAAAAATCATCATTCTGTTTCTCTTACAAACACTTACTACTCAGTTTGAAGACTGCAAATCAAGCACCTGAACAGCAGTATTGCTACTCAATGAGACTTCTCTCTCTCTTTCTCTCTATCACTGTCTCCCTCCCTCCTCCTTACCCTGTCCCTCCCCCTCCAGAAAATCGGTCTTATCTCAACCCATTATCTTTTGTATTTTCTTACATGCTGAGTAATTTTAATACCTTTGAATAAAATTTGTTGCCTTCTTCAATTGGATATGACCATAAATAGTAAAAAGGTTACTAAAGATAAAATATGTGTAAAAGATATAAGTAGAAATGTAAATTAGGCAAGTCTCAATGTATGGTACTGAACAGTTGTGTATATCCACAGGTGGAAAAATGTTTGATGGTAAAAGGTAATGTTATAGATCAGAGCTAAGGGAGGATAAACCAAATTACGATAGCTACTGAAAACTGATAATTATTTAAGGAAATAACTAATAAGATAAAATTAAAGTTGATTTCATATTTCTTTCATGCTGACTTTAATCTGTAACCAATATAAATGCTAATTGTTTTATGTGTCCAGAAGAACCATCAGAAAAACGAATAAAGCTGGTAGTGGAGGAAAGCTATGCAAGACTTTTACCTTCATACTCCAATATAAATATGCACAAATATTTAAACATGTTTCATTAAATTATGAAATTAAAGTAACTGACTTTTATAGGCTAAAAATCACATTGTTAATGTATTCCAAAGTCTCAGGAAATTATCTGCCAGTAATATTCAAAGCAGCTGCAACTTCCCATTCCTTACTCACACTTTGTAATCTCTTAACAGAGGAACAGGACAATTATTTTCTTTTATGTGATGTTTTACCAGAAGACAGGTTACTCAGAGAACAGCTTCAGCAAAAGAGACTGGTAAGAAATTACTGTTGTTTCATTTTTTAAGGTAAATACTCCAATAGAATAATATATTGTAACTTAGGCATTTTAAAGTGAAAGGGTTTTTTTGCTAGATGACAAAATTCTGAATTTTTTTTTTTTTTTTTTTTGAAGCTCATTTCCCTAGCTGCTGCACAAACATACACAATCCCATGTTCATAGATTTTTCCTTGGGATAAATTGTCAATGTTCCACACAAGTGGAGAATACACCCAGAACAATGAAAAAGGTTGAGTGTGCTGAACATTTTTCTTGCAAGGATCTACAATGCATTGACACACTATCTTTCATGAAATAGTATACATCTATGGAAATCAGCAAAACAGAACTTGGTGTGTGATACTGTGAGCAGAGAAGGTGATACTTACCTACAAAATCTTTGAGCAAGTTGTTTTTGTTCATTGACACTCTCTTTCCCAGATTTCATTAATTCACAGTCTCATAGTCACAAGCACCATGGTTTGTGAGCCTGGCCAGTATTGTTTCTGTGAGATGCAAAGGACAAGAATTGCCAGCTCTTGAGCCCATGTGAACCATTCTGGTTCTTCTTGCCTGATGTCAGCCTAATATTTTGGACAGACCTTGCTGAACTTTTAGGCATTGTCAGTTCTGAATGGATGGTCCTTCAAGTTCAACTTGTGCTGACCAGCTTCCAGGAGTCATAGCCTAGATTGTTGGCCAGTGGTTTTTTTTCTGTTTTCTTGTTAGAAATGCAAATATGGAGTCTGGTTTTGCTGTTGGGATAATTTAGAAATGAATGTCACGTGGTACCTAGCAGCCTTGTTGACAGTCTCCTCATGTTAGGATGCAGGGTATTCCACTGGAGATGCAGAATACCCCATACCTCTGCTCCGAGATGTTGGAATGCAGGCTTTATGGACTTTACATAAATACATTCCTCAGTTTAGTGCTGACAGCTGTGTCCTGAGAATTGTCAACACAGGCCTTTTAACCCTTTGTTATGCTGTTTCTTCTGGTATGTTTATATTACAAGTTTGTACATACACAGCATGCAAATAAAGATACGTTAAGTGATGTGCATTCAGAATGAAGGAGAACCTTACAAAATCCAAATTCTTGTCCTAGGGAAACTGGGATTGGCAGGCAAAATCCAGTTGGTTTAGCTACTCTGTGAGTGCTATTTCCATTTGGTGGGAACAGTAATATTCTTCAGCTTGAAGTACATGACTAGTGAATCCCCGGAACTGGAGGAATATGTACAAGTCTTACACAGCTTGCCATAGGATCCCAGCTCCTGAAAAGGAGAAATGTGGTAGTTCTTCCACTGGGGATTTCCCATGGAGTTGGAGTTGCCTGAGCTGAAACCTGCATTCCTGTGTAGGCCCATTAGACTGGCATGGACTCAGAAAAAAACAGCTGATGCATTCATGCCTAACATGCTTCCCTTCCAGAGCTATCTGGGATCAGTAAAAAAGGTTTGTCTAGATCAGTGTCTTACCCTTGAAAGCAGCTAAGTGTCTCTGGTATGTGCTGGCTTCTGATCTGGTGGTGATTCTTTCCCAAAATAATCATTTAGTCTCCTGCAACTGGCAGGTCAAAAATTTCTGAGTTCAGCCATATGAGCCTCCAACTCTGAACCCACAAAAACTTCCAGGATCCCCACTACAGGAGTGGGTTGTGCAGCCTAACTACACATTGGGAGAGAAGCATCTATTTGATCCTTTGTTCATTTCACACCTGGCAGGTTTTTGTATTAGAAGAGATAGTGAAGAACTTGTCCTTAGTATTGTCCAAACCATTCATGATTTGTCTCTTGATTTATCTGCCTTACATTATGTCTTTCATTAGTCCTGTTCTGGAGTGCACGCTCATGGCAAAGAAGAACAACAACATCCTGTTGTTAGGGCTGTGTTAGGAAGAGTGCTGCAGTCAGGTCAAGGGAGATGATCCTTCCCCTGTACTCAGCACTGCTGAGACCACAACTGGAGTGCTGAGTCCAGCTCAGGGCTCCCCAGTACAAGGAAGATATGGACTTCCTTGAGCAACTCTGGAGCAGGGTCGCAAAGATGCTTAAGGGACTGCGACATCCTACATACAAGGAAAGGCTGAGACAGCTTGGACTGTTAAGTCTGGAAGACAAGGTTCACAGGGGAACTCAGTGATGTGTGTAAGTACTCGATGAATGAAAAAAGCAGTCAGATTTTTCTCAGTTGTGCTCACCAACAGGACAAGAGGCAATGGGCATGAATTAAAAATCAGGAAATTCCCCCTGTAAATAAAAAACTCACTTTTTTTTACTGTGAGGGTGGTCAAACACTAGAGCAAGTTACCCAGAGAGATTGTAAACTCTTCCTCCATGCAGACAGTCAAAAGAAAACTCAACACACTCCTGGGTAACCAGGTAGAGGTGACCTTGCTTGGGCACAGGGGTTGCACCTGTTGCTCTCAAGAGATCCTTTGCAACCTCAGTGATTAGGTGATTTGAGGTTGAGGAATGCTATTTGGTGCTTCTTCACAGTGCATCATTACTGCACTTCTCTGTATCTTTTACAGTTTTCAACAATTCTTTTGAGTTTGTGAAAGACATCCTGAATTTTGCATGTGGGCATGCAGTCCAAAGTGTATATCATGTTTGTGGCTTTGAGGGAGGAAAAAGGGTTGTGACTGAGCATGCAGCTGATGTTTTCATAGCACCATCTGACTACAAAAAACAGCTCCTGGCTGCTATAAATTGGACTGTACTTTTTTGTTTTTTAAGGGTCATTTGTTTCTGGTTTTGTGGTGTTTTGTACTATGCAGTTCTGTACCAACTAAGCCTTTTCTCCACTGCAGTGCCAAGGGCATGAGGAGTCTTTTGGCAGGTGAGCAGTCTCACCTGCTCTGCAAGTAGGCATTTCCTTAAACTCTGGAATGAGTGGAGTATTTAGTCCAAAGCAAGTGCTGGTTTTGTTTACAGAGTCATTAAATTAGGAAAGAAAGAAATACACATTCTTATTATGGTGCAAAATAGTTTGCAATTATCGCTATCTTGAATATCAGAATTGTATCCTCAGTTTTTACAGAAGGATTTTGTGAAATCAAGCTGCAGCTGTAGTTGGGGCTAATGGAGTCACTGCTTTAGTTACAGCAATAAAGTCTGTTTATTTTTTCATTTCCTTTTGCTGCAATCTGAGCGTTGACTTGCAAGTTAAATAGATATTTTGCTTTGTAAAGCCTTTTACCTCCAGACAAGTCCAGCAATTAAGAGTGAGCTGGCAAATGGGCTCATGTGAGTTGCGTAGAATAAAGACCAGAACTATACAACTTTTGGTGATTTTTCTGCAGCCTTTGAATCCTAACTGCTGTCTCCAACAGCAAGCCCAAACAAGGACAAATGCTGTCTTTAAAATGTGCTGCCTGAAGCATTTCATTCTGCAGTTTTGAAACTCCAGTTTAGGAATATTTCAGGCTGTATTGCAGCAGGGAGCTAGCCAAGGTGGATGTCATGCAGAGACATAATGGTGACTGTGATGTATTGAGAGAGGCCAAGGAATGAGCCTGAAGTAGGTTAGAGAGCACAGCTTGCTGAAATAGCTGAAAGGGATGTGAAATACAAAACAGATATGGTCTTTTAGAAAAACACAGCCGTGACAAAGAATTCATAGTTGTCAAGCACTACCAGGCAAGGAAGTCCTGGCAGCAAAACTAGAGATACATGGAGTGGGGGGCAGTGTCAATATAAGTCACCTGGGTGTTTTCTTTAAATAAAAAAGTAACATCCCCAAACCTATTTTTCATCCCCAAACCACACTTCCTACAACAGCGCTGACCTTGTCTTGCTGTCATGTATAAAGCTATTCACGTGACCAGTAGTTTTAGGAGAAGGGGCTTCTCTTTCCCCCAATAATTAAAGATCCTGAAGAGGAGTTTTCACCAAGACTACAAGCTCTAGTAGCTTCCCAGGGAGAGCTGTTTGTATGATGCCCAGTTTGCCACAATCTTAAGCTGCAACAAGATTCAGGAGGTTGAAGATATACACTGGGAGGGATGGAGATGTTAGTCCAGTTTAGTGTAATGCAACACCAGAAGTGTTTACTGAGTAGCTGGTAATGTCTGCATGTTAAAACCTACTTCTGAATTCTGTAGGCCCTTCTTTGCCTACGTTGGGTATTTAATTGCTTTTTTCACTCTGGAATCTTGCCTGTTCTCTCAGTTTATGAAGACTAGTCATACAAATGGTCAGAAATAGTTTTATCTGATTCCATAATGACTGTTGGGTAAATTATGTCAGGTCTAAGTACAATTGATGTCCAGCCTTTAACCATTCCTTATCCTTTGCTGATCCTGGTTCTTTTTTATTTTTGTTTTAAATGCATTTCTTTAACAGTTGTGACATAATTAGACTGAAGCCCTGCATGATCCAAACATTCTTCTTTGCTTGTGTCTGGTCTCTTGCTGCATTGGATCTATGCTCTTTCTTTTTGTTTGTTTCTGGTGTATTTGAGGGTGGGGGAAGAAGGTCAGTTTTTGCTATTTCATTTTACTGCATTAGCCTGTCTCCATCTTCTTTTGCTTGTCACCTTTATCCTGCTTCAGCTTGGCAACCTGTGGTATGTGTCTAATGTAATTTCAACCCTCTTTCTTTTCATACATCTTTATATAGTTAGTTTTCATCATACCATGAAACTCATCCTCCTTGTTTTAATTGACTCAGCTTCCTGAATGAGCTGTAAGAATGTCTTCTACATCAGTGTCACAGCACCCTTCAAAGGCTGTCATTTGACCTGTCATTGATTACAGCCTTTTCAGGTGTAATTTTTAGCCTGTGCCACTTTAGTGGCTGAGTCAACTCAAGAAGAGGAGCACTAGGGAAGAAGGGAAGAACCTAAGAGCAAATGGGATGGACAGTTAGAGGAGCAATACCCTTATACCTGTCCCAGTTAGTCATTCCAGTGTTCCTTTTGAACCCGATCTCTGTGAAGGCTGGAATCAAGGCTGAGATACAGGAGAAAAAGAAGGGGGGGAAAAAAGAAAACAAACACTTTTTTTAATGTTTTGGGTATTTTTGTCTTTGTATCAACAATGAATCAATGCTGACATCCCCAAACAGTCCAGGAGGTTGGAAGCTGATGCAAGTATTTAAGCAAACTGCTCATTTCCTGCCTCATAACTTCAGTTTCTGATTGACACACATTACTAGAATGTCTCTGCTCAGAAAAATTTCTGTTTTATGTAAGTTATTGTAATTGCTGTTCTTCCTTTGGAGTTCCAGCAGTGAAATAGAGGGCTGGAAATGTCTGTAGGGAAGAAGAGCAGCCTTGTTCCCTTTCCTGTATTTGATGTGAACTGGTGCTTTTAATTCCTCACCTGTCCAGGTATCCAATATGCTTTCTGGTTTTGAAAGTTCCCTGTAGCAATGAAAGATGCCAATATTTCATAAAAAGGAGGGTCTGCCTTGGAAAATACTTTTTAAACTCTGTTGAGTAAATTGGTAAAGCAACAATACTGGGTTAATCAAAGCTTCCCAGCTGCCAAGCGTGCTGGTCTAGGGGGAAACAGGAAGGGTGAGAGTATAGTAGCAGCAGCATCATCTGTGTGGAGCATGCAGTATGCTTCTCCTTCCTCCTCAGACATAACTGAGAGCAGTTGCCAGCAAGGGCTTCAGTAAGCAGTCTGGAGTTAGGCAGACAAATACTGCAGAAAACCTTTTGCCCTGCTAGTGAATTAAAATCAGGAAGCTACCTTGGAATACCATTAATGAGGATGGGGGTGTTTCTATCCTTGTGTTTGAATTGTACATGATTGCTTTTAATTTCCATTTAGATTGTTTCCAGTGTTTTTTACTAAGTGTATACACTGTGTTTATGATGGTTTCAAATCCAGGGTTAGCCAAACAGGATCAAACATGCTGCTGAGTGGAGAGAGGGGCAGCAACTCATATCAGAGAAAGCCCCAGTTTCCACTGATGTGCTATGGGACACTCACTGCCCACATGGAGCAGTCTTTTTTGCATCTCTGCTGAAGGGCTCTGACAAGGGTGTGCTCCATTCATCTCTTTCAAGAGTCAGCCCTGAAAAATAGGAATTTACATTTCTGTGAGCTGACATTTTGCATAACACAGCAGGACATGAGCAGATACAGCCTAAAATGTGAGTGCATGCTGCTGAGCATGACTCCAACATAAAATGCATACCTTGTAGTACAAAAAAAAACCCAGAAGACCCCCAGCATTTCTATTTTCAGGGTAACAGACACTTAACTACAGTTCCCAAGTGGTGTGGTTGAATATGGGCCCTGGAAGGGGCTGTGGCACAGTGTGCCAGTGTCCCCTGGCACCCACAGACACCATGCCAAGTGCATCTCAGGTGCAGCACTCTCATACTCTTGACAGACATCTTCCCACCCCACTGCTCCTCACTGGGTGTAGCAAGCTGATTTTGTGGAAGAGAAGTAGACAGCACATTTGTTCACCCGGTGTCAGCCTCCTGCCGTCTCTCAGTGGGATGTGGTGTGATACATCCACACTGCAGGACACGCTGGGGCCTTCCATCACAATGGCTCAAGCTTTCCTCTCAATTATTTTGGGGTTTAGGGTGTATGTCTTTCTTTTTTCCTTTCTTTTATGCCTTCTCTGGAGTTTATCCAACAGGTGAAGCTGAATTCAGGTGGGCTCTGTGGACAAATTTGGGCATTAATCCACATAAAAGGGTTACCAAAGAGACAAGTGAGAAACACAGAGTTTCACTGCAGGTTCTAAAGAGATAAAGAGATTGAGAAAATCCCCTAAGAAATTCAGTCAGGATCCTGAATGTCAGAAAGCAGGTAGAAGCACCTTTATGTTGCACAGAATTTAAATCCTTTACCAGTTATCAATACTTAAAACACAAGCACAGAGTGGTATGCTGCTAGGCTGAAAATGTGCAAAGTTTAATCCAGACATTGATTCATCCGTGTCCAAGATGATTATGGCCTTGCCACCTGAAGTGCATAGTACCTGCACAGTATTACTACACTGCTGCTGTTACAGCAATGGAGACAAATCACCTGCTGTTTGATTTTGTTGTTCTTAGGAATATGTACCAAGTGCTGTAAAGTGTCTGACCCAGCCTGTTGCCCTATCTTAAACAGAGCCAGAGTAAAGGCCATGACCTTCTCCTTTTCCCTGGGTTTGGTATGTTCTGGCTTACAGAAACTGCCAGAGCTGTGTCCTGCATTAGGAAAAATCCCTCTAGGTTGCCTGCAGTTAGCCATGTAGGACTGAGTTTGCCATTCCACTGGGCACTAGGTGGTTACCCATAAACCTCCTCATTGGTACCAGAGGTCAACCTGAATCACAGGTGGAAACATTAAATTATATGTTTTATACAGAATTATTTAAATAGTTGCATGAGATCTCACTGGGGATTGTATTTATTTCCATGCACCATGTATATAAAGTTAAGAGAATTTTACTGGAACTTAGCTGGGACACATACTGCCTTTGGAAAGACTTGGAAGTTTTGTGAGAACTCACTCAAAACGTACTAACATCTGGTTTGTTCCAGCAGCACATTTGAATTTTATATGTTCATTGTTACCAGTAAGGATAAATATGTAGAATAAGCTTATGTGATGGCATGATTTTATGCTTATGGTTTTGTCTGAATAACTGTATCTCTTTCTTTTTATAGAAAGAAATTCTAGAACAGCAACAACAAGAGAGATATGACACAAGTTTTCATAGTGTGTGTATGTTCTGTGATCAAGAATTCACAGGAAACAGGTTTGTTTATTGCCCTGTTTCTTTTGTTTTATTTTTTTATATCTACTCAGCATCTTTGTTTATGTTTTCGGTGTCATTGAACCAGTTAATGCATAATGGTAGGACTCATAATTAACTTCAAAGTATAGTTTAAGTATTTCTTTCAACTAAAATGCCATTTTAAATAGATGCTGTCCTACTACTCAAACCTTTTTATTTATTCCAGTGCAATTATTTCTACTACACAGTACGCTGGAGTTGGGAATGAACTATTTTAAAGAGAAACTCTTTTTTGGCAGATGTTTTCATGACCAGGACAACTGTGTAAGCCAATGTGATGGTTAAAAAAAATTTTTATCCAGTTGTACATTTTCTTATTTAAAGCTCACCTAACTAGTGTGAATTTGAGTATCAAATGAAAAAGAGGAGGGGAAAATTAGAGTGAGAACAGAGGGCTTTACAGCATCAGTCAAGTGTAAGAATTGCATTGAAATGCATGTTCCAAAGAAACTTTGTTTATTCAGAGTAAATCAGTTTCAGTTGGAGAGGCTAAGTCTGTTTGCATGGGTAGTTCTGGTAATCTGGAAGGGTAGAAGCACCTGGGGTCATATTCCTGCAGGTCATCCCAATGTTCTGTGAGTGTCCCTCTCTACTGTCTAGTGACAGTAGAGGAACTTCATCCTCTGCTTCCTCTTGGGTGTGACATGCATAGTGCATGTTTGAAAATCATGCCTGGACAGTGGTAAAAGCAAGTGTCAACATTTGGTCTTCAGGCCCCAAAGGCAGAAGCTGAGTCCTATAGAGAGGTTGGCCACCTAAGGAATTAACCAGTATATCTCTGTTAGAAGAATATCTTATTTGAACATCCTTTATGTTTATTTGTGTACACTTTTGAGTGCCATCCATGTTGCTAGTGCTGTGTGAAGCAATATTGATGTAAAAGCGCATTGCATCCAAGAATTTCTTATCTGCTAACCAGCATGGAGAAGTCTGACAAATGGCTTTTTAGAATGTGTCTCAGGAGGGTTGTTTGAAATGTGATTTGCTTATACAGGGTAATGATTGAGCTTTGCTAACAGCAAGGGTCAAAATAAACTATACTGTAATTTTCATTTAAAGGATTATATTTCATGGATGTTGATGGAGCAGTTGAAAAGTTACTGAACATTCAGCAAAACTGAAAATGAAAAACTTCCTGTTTCAATAAAATTGCATTCTTTTTTCCTAGCAGTGACAGCAAGACTATTACTGTTCATTTCACATTGGCGTTTATGCAGTTTTAGAGCCATTGTTGTATTTTAAATCACTAATTGAATAATTGTTGTATATATCCAAAAGTATGTAACATTCTATTTGAATGTCTTTTGTAGATCTGTTCTTCTCAATCATATGGCAAGAGAGCATGCCTTTAACATTGGGCTGCCAGATAACATTGTGAACTGCTATGAGTTTTTGGCTGTATTACAGGGAAAGCTTGACAAGTAAGTAGTTTGTTTGTTTGTTTTCAATAAACTTGGTTTGTATTTCTTTTAACTTGGAAATAGTAGGTAAAAATTGATTCCACAATTGTGACTAGTTAAGAAGAAGCAAAGAGAGCATGTAAGTTTATTGTGAGTCATCTTAGAAGTCTTTTTGTTGACTTACTGATTGGTAACAGTTCATAGCACAAAGTCAAGTGCTGTGTTTCAGTTACCTGTTGCACAGCTTGACATCAATAATAGCACATGCCCTTTTTTTATAACTGTTAGCATTAATGTTCTTTCTCATCATGACAAACTTTTTGCTAAACATCTCTTTAATCACTGAATACAGAGTCCTTGTTCCAGTCTTCATTTGCCTCTATATACCATTACTGTGGGATGTTTGGTCTCTCCCTTTTGTACTGCTTACAGAGCAAACCCAGAGCAGAAGGGGATAGATACATATTAACTTCTTCAAGAAATTAAGACATATTAAGGATGCCTTTTCTCTTATCATTGGTGCTGCCTAATGCACTGAATTACTGTGCTCACTGAGAATTTGCAGTTCTACTGTTTATCAGTAGGACCTGAGGCTTTCAATTAGAGGCAGTTTTCTCAAAGCTGATCCTCTCTGTAGTTAATGCACATGCTGAAATTGTGTCCAGAGTAGTGAAAGGCCGCTCCCCCTATGGCTAAGAGTAGACTTATTAGCTATGCTAGTAGAATATAACTGAGAATAAATTACTGGAGGAGAAAGATCTTGTTTCAGGCAAATAAGACTACATTATGTATGCTGACAGAAAGCCTTCCATACTCTTCGTGGGAATGCTTTTCTAAAGTAGAGCAAACACTTTGCTGTTAGCAGGTGGAGCAAAGCAGATATTAAAATTCATAGTTGTATTCTTGCATCAGACCTGTGATTCACCAGCAAGGCAATCTTGATTTGAAGTCTGCAAGCACAGGGAGAATTCAAAACTTCTTAAATGTCTTGAAAGGCAAAATGATACTGAGAATCCTGAATTCCTGCTGCACACAAAACATCTGAGGGGACTATAGAACCAAAAGAGTTTTATGATGGTGATCTAAGGCAGTGCATATATTTCTGTTTTGTTTGAATTGGTCTAGAATACATACTGTGATAAAATTCTCATTTGTCAATGAATGTTTCACAATGAATGTGTTTTCACCTTCTCAAGTAATGTGTATATACACCTAAATAATACTCTCACATCTATGTATATATGTGTATGTAGATATGTGTATATATGTTTATCTATGAATTATATATGCTTTGACAGTGGGGATGTGAATTTATTTACTGAATTTTACTTCTTAGGATTTCAAAACCCATTGACCACCCTGGCAAACTTTCATTTACCCTCCCTGTTGAGGTAGACCTATAAAAACTTTCTATTTAGCTAATTGAAATTGTTTCAAAAGATAAGTAGTATGTTCAGTTTGGTTTTTTTTCACTCTGAATTACAAAGAAACAATTACGGATGGATTGGATGTCAGTGAGTCCATGCTGAGTTACAGAGCTCACACAGTGAGCAATCAGCAGCTTTTCTGTGCCTGCTTTGGGTAATCAGACTTTCCTCCCACTTTGCATATGGGGCAAACAGTAAACTTCTTTGTTACCTGTATTTTTCATTTTCTGTCATTCTTACTTCTGTTTAGTAGTAGTAGTAATAGTTACTCTACTGTGATCTAAGACTATCTTGTAATTTTATTTTTTTTTTCAAATGAGCTTTCTGTTTATTTCAGTTTGCTCTGACATTCTTAGGTTAATCTTACTATATATAACTCCAGCTTATTTAAGTTTATTGTTTTGTACTATTTTCATTTTAACATGTTGACCTGTTTACCTTTTTATCTTAGCTTGCAGTGTTTATACTGTGAAAAAGTCTTCAGAGACAAAAACACACTTAAAGACCACATGAGAAAGAAGCAGCATCGCAGAATCAATGCCAAAAATAAAGAATATGACAAATTTTATATCATTAATTACTTGGTAAGTAGTTCTATGAATAATTAACAAACTGACTAAAGAGATGCAGACATTATCTAGTTAAAAGTGAATAAATCCAAACTAGCAATTAGTAAAAAGGTCAAAAATCAAGTGAAGGATTCTTAAGAAGTATGCTCATTTATGGTATGATATTCTGGATAATTGTCAAACTAAGCACTAGGAAACATTTTTTGTTGAGTTTTGATTTTGAGAGATGCAAGAATGTAGCTTGAAGAGACACTAATCATCATGTCATTAGTGCTCAAAAACTGCTTTAAAACAGGAGGGAAAGCGAGATAGAGCAATGAACTAAATGGAGGTCTAACTTAAAGCAAGTTGGCTTTGTGCTCGTTTTCTACAAACCTTAAGCTGGAAGTGCTCTTCAAAGTATAAATTAAATTCAAAGAGGAGGAAAATGAAAGACCCAGAGATGAAAGAAAAACAGTTAGTTTTTAGCCTCCAGGTAGGTGTATGTTGCTAAACATTTTTTTATCTCACACCTTTGAGAGTGTGTGCATGTAACAGATTTTCACTTGCTGCCTTTGACTTATGAATATAGGAGCTGCTTCAAAATCTGCTATATTCTGTCCCAGAAATAACTACAGTTCACCTGAAATAGTCTTTGTGCCTTCTACATGTACTAATATCCAGGTTATAAATAGGCATTCTTGACTGTTTTACCTACTCTTTAGATCCTCAACAGAACTGAGCATTTACTTCTTTGGAAGTTAACAGATTTTAATTTAATGTCATTATTTTAAGTGATTTTAATAGTTTCTTTCTTCTCTTCTTTTGGTTTCTTTCTTCTCTTCTCTTGTCCTACAAGTAATATTATGTTTTCAGAATTTGGCATCTTTCTAAATTATCTTTTGTTTCTCATTTGCATTCATTGTTCACATTTTAATCTGTTCCATCTTAGCTCAGGAAATTGAGCTAGATGACTACCCAGAATCTCTGAGAACCATGAAGTGCTACTTGAGAAATTTGAGAGACATGCAGGGAGGTCATTACATGAATACAGACACAATGGCTGTGCCATGTTAATAAGCAGAATATGCCAAAGTAAATATAACAGCAAGGCTAATATTCACATACCTAAGGTCTTTTCTCCAGCTACTCCAAAACTGGTGGCCTTGCCCATGCCTGTCACCTGAGAATGATCTGTGGCCTGTGTGCTTCCTGAACCACATCCAGGAGTGGTCTGAGTGATGCTGCTTGCGTGGCCACAGAACATGCAAACTGTTTAACAGTCAGGGCCTTGGTCCCCTTTGCCTGTAGCTGGGGTTCTGGCCAGAACTTTGCAGGATGCCTTCACGTGCCAGCCTGAACCCGCTCAGCTATTGGTCACGGAGTAGCATCACTCAGATATATATTCTTTTGGGTTCTTGAAATTACAGACAATAGTAAATATAACTCAAATAAGCTATGTCAAAACATCATAATATATAAAATGGGGCAGTGGGTACTGCATATGCAAGATCTTATGCCAGTACCTCTTCTGGGACATACTTGGGTGATCACAGTTCTTTGTCTGGCTCTGCATGCTCTGTCCACACATTTTGAAGTTGTCTGCACTGCAGTCTACTCAGGAGACTGTTCCTACTCAGCCTTTCTGATCCTTCAGACTATACTCACATCAGAATTTCTGATATTTATTCTTTAAAAGAAAGAATTAAAAAATAAATAAATATTGAAAACAGACCTAAATACTCTTGTTTTAAACACTTCTAGCATAGTTCACTATAAAATGTATATTTGCACACAGGAAATTTTTAGCTGCATAAGGGAAGGTGTTTGCTTTCCAAAGAGCCTTTGCCAACCCTTTTTTTTTCCTGCACAGAGACAAGAAGACTAAAAGGAAGAACCTCAGTTTGTTCACCCAGAGTTCAGTAGATTGGCCTTTACATTGTAAGGAGGAAATATTCTGTCCTGCACATACATGCTCTACAGTAGATTTTTTAAAATGAGATAGGATGGGGTTTTTTTCAAGCTGAGTCTATATCAGTAAATTCTAGATTCTACACAACATCTGCTTTCTGTAATGGCTCAATGTAGTGATTTTGCTTCCTCTCCCATAACACCTCACAATTTACCAGAAATTTATTTTTCAATGTGTACTATCAAGATTGACTCATTTTTACCAGTGAGCATTAGAGGTCTGTGCTTCACATTGCTCTAAATATCCAGGGGATTATACAAAGACATAAACATGGTTTACAGAGATCTGAAATGATTCACCAGTGGATTTGGAGGTCTTTTGTCTTTATTGTGTTAAGTGTGGAAAATTACACCAATCCTACAGAATGGCTTGAAGTGTTAATTCACAGAGATGAGCTGGTGCTGGAGTGTGAAGAACTGAGCAGCAGTGTATCCATGATATATAGATGTGGAATTCCTTATTTTTATTTTCTTCAAAACAAAAACTTCCAACCTAATTTTCTTGTTTCTCTGTGTGAATCATCCTGTGGCCCCATGACACACCTTGCACAAATAGCCATGTAAAAATGGAGAGGGAAGAACTTTGTGGTGACTGCTGGAGGCCATAAAAGAACAGAAGGCAATATTAAACCTCTCTTAGTCCCAGAGGAGCTGAGGCAAACCCAGGCTGACAAGGCCTTCTTTTTCTGTATTCACGTGATTGTTACCAGCAGCACTTTCAGGTATAGAGTATCCTTTGTAGGAAACCCAGGTGTCTATTTTCAAATTGCCTAATGGCATGTGTCTACAGTATGTAACATCACTGTAATTAATACACTTATAACTAAGCTAGGCAGCTGAAAAATGGTACCTACTACTTACTAGAAAACTTGTTTCATAAAGCCTTTATTTTCCTCAAAGACAGCAAAAAGATGCTTTCTCCTTATTGCCAAGCTCTAGGTCATCACTATTATCTGTTGGAGGAGAGGGGAAAAATATTTTATTATGGGAGTCACTACTTATATTTAGCCTCTTTTGATTTACATGGTGTGTATTTTGTAAAACAGTAAAGGGGAACCCTTCATCAGTTGGTGACAGTTCAAGATTTAATAAAATTCCCCCAGTTGGGGAATGCTTCATATTGAAATTCATCCGAAGATTTAACTAATGTTGGGGTAAGGTCATCTCTTTTTCCTGATAGACCGCCTTGAGTTCTGCAGCAATATAAAACAGTTAACATAACTCGGATGATCACAGCAAGACAGGTGAGAAGAAGGGAAAGAGAAAATTTGCAGGGAAAAAAACAACATATGTTTGGAGTTTCTGAGCTCCACAGGCCTGGAACTCCATTTGCATGTAGTTTGGGAACTGCTCTTTAGGGAACACTGCTTGAGATACCAGCTGCTGTTTCTTGTTTTCTCCCATCTCTGCACTTTTTTTTCCAAGCTGGGGTGTGTTGTCTCAGTGAGGCAACTACTTTCTGCCTGTAGAGCTGCACTCAGGTTGAGAAGGCAAATTGCCAATGAGGCATTTCATCTCTGTGCATTTAGACTACATTTTGGAAGAGGAAATTATCAAACCACACACATTTGCATGTTCTCACCTTTCTATAGGATCATCCTCTCCGTGAGGTAAACAGAAAATATTTAAAAGAAAAAGTTGTTTTTTCTTGAATATATAGCAAGGCCTTCGGGGTTTTCTTAATTATGCATTTTCTAGTGTTTGAACTATTAACAATGTCGAGTCTCATTTTTTCTCTGGTTTTGTTAAGAATTTCTTGGGAATCTCTAGAGACCATTCCTGGCAGCTCTTGCATCTTGGATGAAAAAGCAAAGAAAGTTGAATACTTAACAAAGGCACCCTTGGTCCCAGATGCCCATCAAACTGGAGAACTGAAAAAGTGTTTTAAAAAAAGAAAAATAATTTAAAAAAACTTAAATATTTTTAAGAATGTTTCAAAGAACTCTTTTCCACCCAATTGCTCAGATTCAGTCTCCTGGCACTTTCATCACAGTGTTCCTAGTTATCCATTCACCGTGCAATTTTCCAGTGACACAAAACCTGGTTAGCTTTTCACTTTTTCCTTTTTTTTTTTTTCTCCTCTGAATATAAATAGATGAGGGAAACAGAGACATCTTACAAGCTCCCTCTCTGCCTTCTTCATATAAACACCATAAAAAACATCAGCAGTAACAAAGCTCAGGCATGTTTTTTTCCTTTTCACCTTCAATTAAAAGGTGAAGCTTAATATTGGCTGCTGTTTTGAACATACTCTCTTATGAGTATTTGAACATACTCTCTGATATACTTTGAGCTGGTAAAGGGAAAAATGGTGAGTATTCTTCATTTTGCAGTGGTTGTCAGCCACTATCTGCTCATTAAGGTGTTAACAGCAGACATAGGAAACTAGTGTACAGCTGGGAGAACATGTGGTGAGAGGTGTTAATGGCTTCATGTTATCTCACAGTAATGGTGACATTAATGAGTCTCCCCTCTCACTCAGAAAGCTTACACACTACCATGTAGTATCACTGAATTAATTACAGAATTTTCATTCTGTAATATATGATGACATGTTTAGAGCTGTCTAGAGACAATTGTTTATCATTTTCTTGATAGACACTAACAACATTAAAAATTCTCATTAAATTGTTAAATGATGGATATCTTTTCCTTCTTTCTCCAAACATTTTGCCATAAAGGCAATAATCATACTCGTTACTAAGGATGTTATTAAATATATTTATTAGTAGGAATATTTTAATAAAATCAATTAAAGGATTATATTTTTATTAGCTGTTTTGTTTTTGTTTGGTTTTTTTTATGGGGACAAGATCATCAACTATAATCAACTATAATCTTTGTGAATCCTCCACAGCCATCAAAAGTACAGGTTTAAAAATACTATTCTGATTACTGGTTTGTCTGCTTGGTTTTATTTTTAAAGACAAGAAGAATCCAAGGAAAGAAAAACACTAGCTAAAGATCACTGCTGGTATTTGAGTAGAGCCCTTCAGCTTTTCATTGCCTGTTATTTTTATCTCAGTCATGCTGTGAGTGCTTGCCATTGTGCTGAACACTGCACAAATGTATTGTGATACACTTCATGCTGAAGGTCTTTAAGGTATAAATAAACAACACAAAAAGTAAAAGGAAGAACAGAACACCATGCATCGATGTGTGTACATTCGAGGGTGAGAAGAGGAGGGAAGCCAAGCTGGAGTCTGTCTCACAGGTCTGTGCCCTGGCTCACGCTGCCTTTCTGGAGCTCCATAGCTAAGTTTACACCATGTTTTCACTGGCACAGCCTCGAGCCAGGTACAGGCACTGACTGGTGCAGCTGTGCCAGCTGAAGCCTTGCGTGTGACAGCTGCATTTAGCAGCACGTGCTGCTCAAAAAGATTGGATTGAGCAAGGGTGGGGGCAAACTTGAGACAGTGATAACATACCCACCTCAGGCACGCTTTGGGAGTGTTGCAGCACTGGTTTTCTTGAGAACTCTATGCCAAATCATCTTCCTCTCAGCTATAGTGTGGGAAATGCCCTGTTAAAAGGTGAAAATAATTCTTATTTTAGAAATTCTTACTAAAGCAGTGTTGTATGACTACCTTTTACTCACAGCCATACTGAAATGATCCAAAATAAGATACTGATTGCAACTTCTGAGATGTTCATTCAGTTGAGTGACAATGTGTGATGAGAATCAGGAGATGCTTTTTTCTTTTCTTTTTTCCCCCCAGGAATTTGGAAAGTCTTGGGAGGAAGTGCAGTCAGAGGATGACCGGGAATTACTAGATAACCTAGAAGAGTAAGAGTTACTTATGTACCCATTACACAGATTGCAGGACCATTATTTTTTAAAGTAGTTGCAGGGAAAATGCTGTGCACAGTTAGCACACAGTTTAAATTCATTTAAGCCAATCAAATCAACTGCAAATTGTCCTCATTAAAAACACTTCTCAGCAATGAGAGCTGTAAACTTCATATTTCAACCACAAGCCTGTTTTCTGTTTCCCTAGAGCTCAAACAAAAGCCTTCTGGGTGTGTAATGATGTAGACAAAATGCATTATTCTTTAGTTTTGCACCAGAAAACAGTCAAACAGATTTTGCTCAAATTTAGAAATTAAAAGTGAGCATCAGAAATGTCAGTATGAAGAAGAAATTGTATGAAAAATTTTGATAAAAAGGCAATAACTAGAAATTTTAGAAGGATTTCAAAGGAAGCTTTTCAGCAGTGTTGATTGAGGGCAAGATCCACCTCCTCTGCATTCTTCTGTGGTCCAGGCCCTCAGATCACTGCAGAGGTGGTTTCCTTGGCCATAGAAAATTGAATAAGCAGGAAGTAATTTATGGGCATCAAGGTCCCTGATCTTCCTGGTTCTCTCTGTGACTTGAGGTTAATTTTGCTTGACTCTACGTGGTTGCAGTAATAGTTCTGTCTCTCAGCAGTACTAGGATTTAAATGGATGTTTTGGTAAAGTATTCTCTGTGTACATGTCTAAATGTAGCATAAGTGAGTAATTAATATTTCATAAGTAAATAACACTTAGAGTTGCCTCTGCCTGATGATTATGACTTTGGCTGGTGAATTGAAAGATTAGAAAGGTATACAAGAATTTAAAAAACCTTAGAAAAATAAATACTGAAAGCAGTATTTAATGACTTGCCAAATTGGATAGATATTGAAGTTAGTATTCTGTTGATTAGTGCAGACAGTTTCAAGTAGGATTAAATGCCTGTCTGCATAGGAATTACCCAATATT
This sequence comes from Cyanistes caeruleus, assembly GCF_971803275.1. Taxonomy (NCBI): domain Eukaryota; kingdom Metazoa; phylum Chordata; class Aves; order Passeriformes; family Paridae; genus Cyanistes; species Cyanistes caeruleus. The sequence goes on along the minus strand of NC_141704.1, from coordinate 26,277,828 downwards.
AACTGCTCAGTTATTCTCAAATTTGTAGTTCTTTTAGACTCTACACCAGATTGTAATCATGTATCCAGCTATAAATCCACAGTGTCTTTTCCAACCTGTTAAAATATTCACTTTCTCTGGATTTATTTCTACTGTTGTGAAAGCAGAATCTGAATTGCCTTTTCTCAAAATATCTCTTCTCTTTTCCGTAACTAAATAAATCTTTTTGACTTTTATTCATAAGAGATTGGTCTGACTGGGAAGAGTATCCTGTATGTGCAGTTTGTCTGTTTTGTGAACAACAGGCAGACACCACAGAAAAACTGGATCTTCACATGCAGGTAAGATTTCTTTTAAATAACAGCTTTTTTCAGCACTTTGGAATTTAAAATTGTGTTTGTAATATCTTTATTAAGGTCAAATCAGCTGCTGCATCAGTATACCCTCTTCAGCACAGAATTGAAGTACTGCATGCACCTCCAGCATTTGTTCTTTAAAACATGCAGAGAAGTCAAGCTTTACATTAAGAGTATGAATGGCTATTAGTCGTGAGTGTACAGGCTGCTACAGGCAGTAAAAAAAAAGCATCTTTGATATCATAGTAGTTTCATGATTTAGTATATTTTATGGTTAGCATCTGTGTTTAACTTTTAATAAGCTATTTAACAGTATTAAATATGAATACGAAAGTTTCTGATGAACCAAAACTTTCGGGGTTTGTTTCATGCATTCATATTTGCATATCTGTATGTGTATGTCTGTGTCAGCCCATGAAAAGCTGAGCTGTTTTTAACTTGGAGTAGTAGAAGTAGTGGAAATAAGATTTTTTTTTCTTCCTTTTTTTTTTTCTCCAGAAATCACATGGATTTCACTTTCCCAAAATAAAGTCAGAGCATGGTGAGTAAGAGGTGCTGTAATTGTCAGCATTTGCCACTAGTGTGGAGAAAACCACATCATAAGAATAGTGGAAAACAAGTTTATCGGTTTTATTTTTGTAGAGACATTTAACTTTTCCATTATGGAAACTGTTTCTGCCAGCTTACAAAAGCAAGCCAAGAACACTTTATTTTTATGGAACTGTTGTTACTGCCAAGGATGTGTGCTATTTTCTTTAGACCCATTGGATTCTTTTGCAGAGTAATCTACAAATACCTGCTCTATGAATTCCAGGTCTATCTGCTGGAGACTTGAAAGTATTATTATTTTTATTCTTCTTCTTGTTGTTATTACTATTATTATGCCTGTCAATGCCTGCTTGCAAGCTAGAAGCTTTGTTTGGCCAGTGTTTGCTTTCTGCTGTAGAGTAGAATCATTTAGGTTGTGGAAGGCCTTTAAGATCCTTGAGGCCAACCATTAACCCAGCACTGCCAAGTCCACCACTAAACCATGTCCCTGAGTGCCACATCTACACATATTTTAGATGCCTCTGGGCCTGGTGACTCAGTAACTACTTCTCTGAGCAGCCTGTGCCAAGGCTTGACAAGCCTTTTGGTGAAGAAATTTTTCTTAATATCCAGCTTCAATCTCCCCCTATCACTTGTTACTTGGAAGAAGAGACTGACCCCTACCTGGCCACAGCCTCCTTTCAGGTAGCTGTAGAGAGCTATTAAGTCATCCTGGAGCCTCCTTTTCTCCAGGCTAAACAGGGGGCAATCCCTGCCCTGGCCTCACTATTGCTGATACAGGCCAGGGTGCCGTTGGCCTTCTTGGCCCCCTGGGCACAGCTGGCTCCTGTTCAGCTGCTGTCACCACCACCCCCAGGTCCTTCTCCACCACAGCTTCCCCCAGCCTCTAACGCTGTGTGAGGTTGTGTGACCCAGTTGCAGGACGCAGCACTTAACTCTGTCAGACATAATACACTGACATCCTGACCCAGGCTCCTCTCTAGCAGGCCTGGTTTTATCCTTTACCCCCTTCAAATCTAGTTTGAAACTGCCTCAAGGACCCTGCTAACTCCTGTGCAAGGATTCTTTCCCTGCTTCAAGACAGGTGTACCCCATCTGTCACCAGCAGGCCTGGGGTCATGTTGACACACCCATGATCCGAAAACCCAAAATTCTTCCAGTGACACTGGAAAGTATGGCTTGAAACCAGATATTGATCTGCTGGCTCTTCCTGTTTTTTCCCTTGTTATTCCCTGCAAGTGGAAGAACAGAGGAAAACACTGTTTGTGCTCCTGATCCCTTAACCAGTCTTCCCAAGGCCCTGCAGTCTCTCCTGATTGCTCTAGGACTTCTTGTTGCAACTTCATCACTGCCCACCTGAAAAATTCTTGTCACACACTTAACCTGAGCCCCAAGGAGGCAGCAGACTTTCCAGGGAATCCAGGGTACAATACCAGTAGTCATTCTCTCTCATTTCCCAATATTCTTCAACCTACTTGCCTGCTCCTGAAGCTCTGTCACTAAGTCTAAAGACTTAGACTGAGAGGAAGGAAAATGTTCCGAGTTTTTGCTCCAAAAGAAGGGTTGGATTCCCAGCAGCTAGGAATAAACACTTATTCAGTTAATTCGTTAAGATACAGCATGCAGGCAGTACTGTCTTCAGTGAACTTTTATCAATCCTTATGCTTAATCCAAGAAAGCATTTTTCAGTTAAGACTTATGTTGCCCAAGCACTTGTTCACTACTGTCTCTGGCAGGTCTGAACTTCTATCAGCAAGTAAAACTAGTGAATTTCATCAGAAGAGAAATCCATCACTGTCGTTGTTACAACTGCCAGGAGAAATTTGAATCCAAACAAGAATTGATAAGTCATATGGAAGAGACCAAACACATTGCATTCCTGCCAGCCAGGTCTACATGGGATCAACCACAGTAAGGGCAAATGCATTTCTTCCAGCATTTATACTTCTTCTTGATAATTTCTACTAAATAGTTAGTTGAAAGTTCTGGGGTTTGCGAATACAACAGTGCACTGAGCTCCCTAACTCTGGTGGCTCAGATAAAATAAGTGGTCTCAGACTACTCAGAATTAGAAATCTCAGTACAGTCTGAAGACAGAAAGAACATGGAATATTGCTCTTCCAGTTGCATCCAGGATGCAGTGTCCCTTTGTATGGGATCTGCACTTTAAAGTCACTGTGCTAGAGAAGTTTGTTGTTACAAAATTGTTCTAGAACCAAGTCCCTTCTAGAACCCCTTCTTTTGCATGTCTAATGTAGATATATAGATGATGTCTACCTGACTTCAGGCATCAAAACAAGCTGGTTGTTTACCCATAGTTTTTTCCATGGAAAATAGAGAGTGTAACACAACCCTGGTACAGACGGTTAGTCTGTAGCTCTAAGTAGGCTGTATGGGTCCAGGAAATGATGCTTTCTACCAGGTGGTAGAGCACAGGGAGTGTTCTAACTTAAACACCTCAGTTCAGCATTTTTGGGGGGGACAAATATTCAACTGTAGTCTCTTTTGTAACATCATATGGGAGAAGAAATAGGAGGAAGGGCTCATCTATTATCAGCTCTTCTCTATGACTCTTCTACACTGTGCATACCTGCACTGTGCAGTTGGTTTTTTGGGTGTGCTGTTTACTGTCATTCCAGACAACTAGACTTGCTCATTTTTCCTTTTTTAAAATTCTTATCTCAGCCTTTCAAACAAAATGTGTCACTGTCTAGTAATCATGTCTTGTTGCTTTCAGGTATTATTTTCCTACCTATGAAAATGACACACTCCTGTGTACGCTGTCAGACAGTGAAGATGCAAAAACTGAGGATCAAAGTGAAGAAGTGCCTGTTGTAAGCGAAGACATATCCGGTCTAAAAGCTCTCAAACAGAGCAGTGTTTTAAACCAGCTTCTGTACAAAGAGAACAGGAATCAGGAGAAATTCTGACCTGGAAGTACAGTGGCTGACCCTTAGTGCTTTTTCTGCAAGACAAAAAAAACAAAAACAAAAACATTATTTCAATACTATTGGAATACAGTTAAACTCACAAATGTTATTGTCATTGGAGAATTCACAGTAGAAAATGAATGCTAAATAAAAATTTAAGTGTTAAGTTTGTTGGTTTATCTTCCTTTAATTTTTAGCTTCATTTTAAAATTGAATGCTTGATTTTCTACTGTTAGTGTGTTAGTGTTACTTAAAAAAATTTCCTTTTTTTTTAAACTTTTCCTGAATGAATCAAAATATGAGTTCTATTTTAAGTCCACCTCGTGAAAGGTGGTAACAACTGAGACAATGTGTAAAGCCAGTGAGTAAATCTACTATGTGTTATTGCTGTTAGAGAGCAGACAGAAAATGTAATTCTTGGTCTGATGTGTGAAGGAAATCTTGCTAATTTTTACCTTAGACCTTTTGGAAAAGAAAAATGAATCTGTATTACTAATCATCATTATTTAAGAGATACGGTGCCTGTTCTGAAAACTAGCTCAGAAACATCAGTGAAGCTCTGCCTACCCCATGAACATCTGACTGCATGAAAAGTTGCCAATCTGAAGTCAAAAAAAGTATAGGAATAATTGCAATATTGGTTGCATCAAAATCCAAAGAATTTAGAGTAGATTTATTGTATGGTTATGAACTGAGATGTTAAAGAATGACAGGGAACTCCAGACGTATAATCCAAATTAAATCCTAAAAATCTCAAGTCCAGAAAAGTTGTCATATTTCCTTTAAAGTTCTCAAAGTGGCAAAGTCTCAAAAGTCTTAAAGGTCTTCAGCTTGTCCAGGAAGAATCTCAGTCTTGATAGGGTGAAGGTGCTCAGAGCATAGGTCCTGCTAGGATGATCCAAACTATGTATTACTGAAATTTTAAGTAGTTCCAGAATTCAGGTTTCGCTTTCCATAGGATGTATAACCTCTTTCTATGGTGGTAGTACATTCTTTTTACTTCTTCAGGTCAGTGTCAGAGTACTTGCCGAAAGAATGGAAGTCAGCTGCTCAGTGCCCTTCCTTGCCTGAGAAGATTCAAAGCTATAGCTTTGCCTCTGCACAGCCCTCGTTACCTGAGAGTCCTTGCTGTCAATAAGAGTTGTTGTTGTTGTTTGCCTTTATACAGTGAATTATGAAGCAGTCCCTGGGAGCAGGGGCTAAAGTGCAGATCTTTAGACATGTTCTGCTAAGCTTCTATGTCCCACCTAATTCACCTTGCAATCTTATTTGCATCAGTTTGTTTTCATTTGCATTGAACTGGTTTTCTCCTGTTATTACACATCACCCTCTAGCACTTCTCTTTGCTTTCTCATTCATAGTTTTTCTTAGGCCAGAATGCTCTGGAGATAAGTTAGACCAACAGGATACTGAAAATGCACTGAGTAAGACAGATCAGCCATGTAACTGCAGAGTGAAACAGAGACAGAAGCACTATCTGACTCTGTCAAGAGGAAATGGGATAGAAGAAGTGCAGCAGGTGCTGAGAACACAGACAGAAAAAGGGGACCGGTATAGTCATATGTTTGCTTTGGTACAAAAATTTAGGAGGAGCAAGCACAAGCCAAATATTTTTGAACTAAAATGTCCTGACCATCTTAAATAAGCTATAATCTGTATTTCTTGCATTTGTAAAATTCGTGATTTCATACAGTAAATGCAATGGCTGTTGCTTTTTCTTCTCCCTAATTTTCTCTAAGCAATTATTTTCTTTCTAACTTAGAAATTTATTTTAGTCTTTGCTTTTTAGTCATATTCTTAGCTGAGGTAATAAGAGTTAATGGGGCTTACATTAGTGATGTGTGTTGAGCAATGGAAAAAAATCAGCAGAAGGACTATGGCAGCAGCACACTAATGAGTTTTATGGCAAGCCCATCTCAGGAGGGTACATTAAGGGAAACATAAAATTTTACTGATATATAATAAAGTGAAATTGCGAAACATTTCCTAATCATAAGGAATGTGATGCTGAGTCATTCAAACCCCTACAAAATGAAAACAATGTCAGCAATATGAAATGACTGTTATTCTGGTTCTAAGAGAAATTTAAAAAATTATTTTTTCAGTGTAGAATTAGGAGACTATATAAAGAGAAAATGTATAAATACCACAGACTGGTTGTCTATTTTGGGTAAAGAGGAAAAGGGGCTTCCTGAGTTCATAAGCAGTACATAGCTGTTCACTGGAAGTATCAGGAACATGAGGAGTCCGATTAGGGTTGAGCTTGTTACTTCACTTATGAACAGGCAACAAAGTAGGTTAAAGTCTTTTGTAGGTTCACAGAGAGGGTTGGTTATGGTTTCTAGAGTAAAAATCAAGCATTTTCATTTAGCACAATGATACTTGTCATTTTGCTGGAGCATACTTATTTGTACATACAATGCCCACGATTTTCCCTAGGCATTCTTGTCCTCTTATCTGTTTTAAAACTGAAGTTATTTCTTGTCACAAATAGAGGACTCAGTAATGACTGCATATGCATATTAGGGGCAAATATGGTCTTCTAAAAAAAAGAGTATTTTTGGAAGCATTGCAACAAAAATAATATTATAATGCCTTAATTCTTTGAGTGGACAGAGTTCAGGTTGGCAAATGCTCTTGAGAGAGTCAGTCAGGAGAATGAGTACTTCTAATAGGTGTGAAAAAATCTATACTAGTTTAACTCCAGTAAACATTTCTTACAATAATTCTTCCTAGTCTAGACCTGGACTCCTTATACACACTCACTTTTCTGTGTCTAAAGCCATATTTAGAAGGACCTGGCCTGAAGGAAAAAAAATACTTCTGTCCAGGTGGCTGGTAATCCTTCCTGCCCTTTTTACAAATATCTTAATTATGTTTTTGATGCTTCTCCACACTCAGTTTAGTCTGACAAGTCTGTGCAGACTTAATCTGACTTAAGGAGTTAATGGTTGTTGGCTTCCATTTAAGACACTGTTTTCTGTTTCTGTCTACATTTGGCACGCTGTGAGAGCTGTCAGTGTCTTCTCTTAGCTGGCTAAATGGTACCTGATGTGAGAAACACCAGACTAAGCCTCTGAAAAGTCTCTCTGCTATTGTCCTTTCTCAGTATCATTGCTGCCTCTGAATTCCAGTCAGATCTCTACAAGTGAGTGAGGTGTTTGTTACAGTCTCTCTCTTTCTTCCATTTAATGGAGTGTTTGACCTAAATCTGACATGAGACCCTGAACTTTGAGCAGAAGTAAACAAGGTTACCAGTGTCCATTCTCAAATTCAAGTCCAGAGCAGACAGTGGACATAGGCCTTGGCATCATCTACTGTCTACTGCCAATGAACAGCAGCAAATTTCATGACTTTGCTCATGGCTTGATGCTGTCTTAAATATTCTTTCATTATTTGCATTTTACGTAGTTTTATACAGAGGCCAAAGAGAATCAAGATCCCTGGAGAAAAATGTATTTCACATTGGCAACATGAAAAATACTGTTTCCCCAGGAGGTTTTGTCAAGTCAGGATGGTTTCTGAGGCTCTAGTTGCAATACAACTGAAGTGTTTGTTGGTCAATTATGCCCTTGTCTACCTCTGCCAGGTATGTCAGACTTGGCTAGATAACAATTGTCACATGCAAGAGGTAGTTTGTAGCCCTAGAAGGAATTACTGCTTCCATGTAGTAGTCATTAAAATCAGCTGCTGTAGAAATATATGCAGCAGTGGCTGCATGTGAAATTAATCCCTTTTCTTCATGAGCATTCAATGTGCTGTTCTTTCAAGTGCAGTTTTTTTCCGTCTGTAGGAAGTTTTCTCCTACTAAACTGTGCTCAATTTGACTTCTTCTGCCAGGAAGAAATTTTTAGTTGCTCCTTGAATATAATTTTACATCTTTTGCAAAACTCTTGCTCATGAAGATGGATACGAAGTAACTATTTTAGAGATTAACATGTAACCTTTTAGTTGAATTCACATTTGATATTTTTCACCCCTGATAAATTCACTCTCTCCATAAGAAGAGCAGGAGAATTAAGGATATTTACAACTGAAAATACTTAAGTTGGTTTTGCATAAATTTAGATAGAATAAAAGTGGTTTTCTTCCACAAATATACCTTAGAACACAATTCTCTTCATTTACTATCCTGATACTGAAAAGCTGAAAATCTGTGTGTAAATTACATATAGGTCGAATGTTGAACCTTGCATTATAATCAGTTAATGTAATCTGTGGATCCTAAAGTCATTCAGCTCACCCTAAAGAAGTGCCAGTGGCAGATTTCTAGTGTTACTGCTAGAACACTGATACACTGCAATTATTCTCAGTATAAACTAATGCTTAAAAATGTCACATTTTGAGGGGGTCATGCATTTATCTGTCACATCACGAGTGTGTAGTGAAATCCCTCAGAATAACTACAGGCAGACTTTTGGTATCACCTCCTGCCACAGCTTCATTGAGTGTCAGGAGACTTTATTTCTATGTTTTCTGGAAATAGCAGAACAATCTAGGGATAAATAATGCAGGAATTACTAATTGCTCATTAGAGAGCCTTTGTAAACTGCCTGCCCAGCTTTGCAGAGCCAAGCACTGCTTTAACCTTTAAGTGGTTTTAAATTTTAAATTTAGGCTTCCAATTGTACTGAGGTAATTTTGTTACTCTCTGATACATATCTGTGTCTTCACACCACTTAAGGAAATATCTCTATGGATCTTCACAAATATTTGACCTGTAAACTTCTTTTTTGTTAGAACCTAGGTGAAATGAAGAGCAAATAAGCGAGGATGGAGCATAGCATTTGTGAAGAAGGATCATGAACATGTGACAATGCTTGCCTCCTGTATTTTTACTAACAGTGATTTGACATGCATTCTTTGACAAATATTGTTACTTCCCTCTTCCTCAGTTTTCTAAACAGTGAGATTGTGATTATATGATAACAACTATCAGGAAGAAAATGGCACATACAAAGATAGGATTCCACTGTATGTGTGCAGCTTACCTGCATTAGTTGGCCTTTGAAATTTGAAATACTTAGTTTAGAAGGTGACTAGATCACAGTCAAAAGGTTTCCTCATTCAAGAAGAAGAAACTTAATACTGGGATTACATTCCCATAAGGAAAATGTTCAAAAGTTGAACATTTTGAAAATGACATTTTTTTAAAAGAGGGGTTAACCTCCAAATCAGATTTTCAGAATATTTATGATTTGCTTTCAATTGAGGTTTTCAAATAGAGAGTGTATGTTTTGTAAAAGATCCTCTGCTTTTAGTCATGCTACAGATCTTCCAAGTGCATACTAAGTGCATTTGCATACTAAGGAAAATTGTTTTCCTGTTTTCCTGTTCCATAGCATAGAGTACCCATGGTTGCCACAGATGAAAGATGCCCATTGCTAGTCTGCTCTAGCCTTAAAAGGTATAAAACCATGAGTTTGTTGAGATTAAAAAAAGAAAATACATTGCAAAATATTGTGCATCTCTTAATTAATTTAATTGATCCATTATTTTATAAACAGTCTATTAAAAATACTCTTCAAGAAGGTTTCAAGTGAAGATTTAGTATTTTTCTCAAAAAGCATACACATGAGGTAGATAAGATTTCTCAGATTTGCTTAAGCTTCTTATTGTATGTACCTTGCCTTTCCTTCAGTGTAGGAAAGTTTCTGATTAAGACAGGACTTCTTTTCACTATTAGAGCTGCTACTTAGACATTTTCTTCTCAGAAGTTGCTGCAATGGTACTTTTGCTCATATTGTCATCTTAACCAGAGGCCTGAGTTTTTTAACTTGCCTGGAGCCAGTTACATTTCGAGTAAGCAGTCTGTGAAAGGACTGATGCTGGGATCCATGCTTCAGTGCAACAACATGGTCCATTTTCCCATTGATGCTGTATTGTCCCTAGGAATCTTTAAAGATGGAGATGTTGTTCCTGCTGCTTCCTAGACTTTTGTGACACTGGGAAAGCTGTTTAGATGCCCCTAATTTGAAACCAGTTAGATAGGATTCCAATCAATATCTAAAATGAATGTCAGCATACTGTCAAGCAAAGATTTCCTGCTGTATAGTTTAGTTTCTGGTTGGGAAAAAAACCCAATATTCCTTTATATATGTGACAGTGTTTATCCACTAAATTTTTGGAGGCTTTGTGCTGATTAAAAATAGTACAGTTCTAGAGTCTTCCCTCTCTTGTTTCTACTGTTCTATTCCTCATCTCTTCCTCTGCCACCATTACCACTGGCCACCTCCCGCTCCCCAGTCAGGTTTACCTTGTAGTTTTTCATCTGAAAGCTAGACAAAATCTTATTCCAATATTATTCCAAGCTAAGGATTTAGTAGAGCATAATACATGTGCAGAATGACTCCTATGCAGACCAAGGGCTTTGCAGAGGCAGGGGAAGATAGACTAGTTAAATGTTTCGGTGTTCCCTAGTCATGAAGTAAAAATCAAAAACATGTTTTCTGCATGTACATGGGGTGATCTATGTAAAAAGTAGTAGTTAACACTACTTGTCTTGCAAAAGGGCTTTTATTAAATCATTAATGATAAAATATGTACTAATCTATTGGACATAATATTTGAGCATAATATAAACAGATGACTGGTGTCATCTGTTGAGCAGGCTTAATAAATGTAAATTAATGCTCCGGTGAGTACAAATAATAAAGGAAATCTGGATGTTTAGGGGTTTTTTTCTAATTTCAAAGAATCAAATAGTATTTTATGTCTTCCTTTGAGAAAGCTATATCCATTCAAGAGATTAGAACTTTTTCTCCAGGTATTTAGGGTAGACACTGCTTGCCCCTCTGAATTTAGATAGCAACTGAAGTGGTCCTTGCTGAGACACATAGTGATAAGGCAGCCATCTGTTTAAAAAGGGGTCCAATAAATCTCATTTTCAGTGACTGAATGAAAATACCCTTTATCTTTAGCTCCTTTCATTCTATTAGTTTGTTTAACTAATTATTTTTCATTTACTTTATTTTTGTATCACATTATGTGGAAGACAGGAGGCTAAGAACCTGGAAAGAGAAATTTTTAATAAAGCAGAATCCATGTAATGGTGGTGCAGCTTGAGATGCAGGATTTCCAAAAACATCAAAGGTGTTCCAGTAAATGAATTTTTTTTCAGAATAATCAGATATCTTGTAAAAATCTGATTTGTTTTTCCTTAAATTAAACTTTAATTCTCAGGAGTGGCATACATTGAGAATACTTAGTGCACAGAAATTTTTACAAGGCCTATTTAGGAAGTAGATGTAGCTTGTTTATGCTTGAATACCAAGGAATAGACAGACCACCAGAAGTAAGACCTCCCAGACTTTATGAATCCTTCCTAGAGATTTTCCTTCCCTTCCCACCCTCCTATTAGTCCTGATGTCTCAAATGCCCTGGAAGAATTTGAGGGCTCTTGGTTTCCCATGGTTTCAATGGGAGTTGCCAGGAGTAGCTTTCAGATTCAGTCACCCAGTGTATTCACTCCCCTTGCAGGCTGCTGCAGCCAGGAACTGCAATATGTCACACTATAAAATATTTTTATAGGGAGCAGTGCCTTTTTCTATGAGAAAGAGCCACACTAGTGCTGCCAAAGACACCAAGGAAGGGAAAGACACTCATTTTCTCCCCTCCCATCTCCAGCAGGTGACACCACTTCTGTCCTGTACTGCAGCCAGCTGGCAACTTGCCTTGTCCAAAATTCACCTTTTCCTGTGGTGGTGGAAGGTAATAACCTCCCCATCATCCAAGGACAGCCAGAAGAATGAGAAACCCTCCTTATTTCTTCTTCCAGGAGCACACTGTTTGTATTCACCCTTCTCTGTTTTGAGGCAGAACACACATTTTTATCCCTGTCTTATCAGGTTATGTAGGGGGTTGCAGGCAGATGGTTCACTGTCAGGGTCCAGGTTTCTTTAATCCCCCCTTTCTCTTGAGAGCAATAGGTAATATGCCAGCTAGAAATACAACTAAAGCACTACTTACTGATTTGGGGGTTTTGCCCAATGACTGCTGATATGTATGCACAGATTATTTTCAGTGAGATCTCTGAATTTCATGGTTATATCCATATAAGTAAGGTTTTGGGTGCTTTAAAATGGAGCTAAATAGGGTTCAAATTATTGGGTTTTACTCCAGTAACTGGAGTAAGGTTTTATGCTATTCTCTGAAGTAGGAATTGTCCCTCCAGGCTGACTGCCCTCACCTGTTTTGGTGCCACATTCTTCTTGCATCTCTTTTGTGGCAAAATATCCATGAGACTTAAAAATGTTTAAGATGAGGCTGCAAAAAATGCTTTAAACATTTTTAAGAAGAGGAGGGTGCCAGACCAAGTCCCCACTCCCTGCACATCTGTACTAAGGAGGCTCTTACATAGCAAATCTTCCCACAGCATGAAAGCAAGCAATGAACACATTTCAATAATTTAAAACCAGATGAAAACAACCTCCAGGGAAGGCTGTGAGCTCCATATCTCACCTAGATGGAATTTCTGCAGCCCTCATATAGGTAACTATACGCTAGAGAGCATGGATGCAAACAAACATCCTTTCTGCTGGCTAGCTGATTCCTGTGCTGACTGGTTTGGGCTTTGTTTCAGTGTGCTTGTCCCTGTGGACTAGGCAGGGAATGCAGGGAGTTCTGTATTTTGTGGCAATGGCAGGTACCTAAGAGTTACTACACAGCATCTGAGCTGCTCATAGGGGCCCCCGCTGCCCCTACACGAGAGCAGAGTGGAAGCAGGCGTGGAGAAGCTGGGCACAGCTGTGACCAGGGCTCACCTGCTTGGGCTCTCTGGGGCACTACACAGTGAGTTAACAAGCCTCAGTCTGGGGCTCGGGGCAGCTCTTTTGTTTCAGTTCTGTTTAACTTCTCCAGGTCCTGCAGGTAATTGCTGCAAAAGTAGAAAGCACACAACTGCCACAAGTTTGCCATTATTAGATTAACAAGCTGCAGAGGTCCCTCCTGTCCTTTTCTGTGTAGCGTTGCTGTTCTTACTTGAAATTGGTTTTGTCACCAGTGACAGATTGTGAACTACCCCACCTTTAGAAAGTTGACTGCTTTAGGCTCTGCATCCATTACTGTCACTTACCACATTGAGAGAAATGTAGAAACAGCTGCTTCCATGCAACATGCTACAAACCTCCTATGAAAAAATCAGATGTGATGTTTTGACAGCAAATATTGCTTAGCATGCAAGGCAAATTCTACCTGAGATAGGCAAAACCACTGTCAGTGAAGTAGAAAAATTGAAATGTGCCAGCTTCCTGTGCTGACAGGAATAGTACAGAGCAGGAATATTCAATCCTGTTTTTTTCAGGAGGCACCTTAGAAATTTGTGGCACACACAAAGTCACATATGAAGGATACATATTTGCTTTTCTTGGTCATTTTGGAAGCAGCCGCTGGAGTACTTGGTTGGAAACCACAGACGGCACTCTCAGAAAAAATGAAAGGACTAAGTGTGTCCCAGTTTCTGGTTAATGAGAATTAGTGAGTTTTGTGCAAAGATATGTTCAGTCGAATAAATTACATTACATATAGACTACAATAGGTAAATGGCTGAGCTGAAAGACTGGAAGAGCTGTGGGGCTGAAACTCCTGTACCCAGCTGTGCAGTGCTTCATCTCACCATTCCTGCTGCATTGCTTTTTTAATGAAGTAAATGTTCACAGAGATACCAATCTGGGTCACTGAACTCAAATCATTCTGCAAGCACTTCAGCCCAGTAATACTAAAGAAGAGCTCAAATGATTTTGAACCACTGATACATCTGATGATCTTTTATTCATTATTTTCTGTGCATTATTGATTGTCTCTTTTGCTTGTTTGCTCAAAGGGTGTTCAATTGCATTCAGGAGCTGAAAGTTTGTAACATCTGACAGTTGGTCTGGAGGCATCTGCTGGCCTCCAGGAGATTAATTTCAGAATGTTAAACATTTGCATAATCACTGCTTTTCAGTGAGCTGCTAACATCCAAAAGGTAAGATGTGGAATCTGAGCTACCCCACCCCAATGGTTTCTGCAGGCAACACTTGCAGAGGCAGTATGTAGGGGCTCACCACAAGTGTAGGCTTACTAGGGGAGGTGTTTGGAGCTTGTGCACTCAGCCATGCTCCCTTTAGTGTCTAGCATTTTTATATTTTGTAATTAATTTCCTGGGAATAAATTCTAGTCTCTCTGACTATCCAAAAGGTTTTCTTACAGGAAATTAGTTTGAGGGTTTGAGAATGCTTTTAGAAAATATTTGTATTTGTACTCAGAGTAGTAAATCAAGCACATACATTATTATCTGCTGGTAGTTCGTTTTCCTTCAACAGCCTCATGGACCACTCAGCTCATTTTTGTGGGGACACATCAGACAGTCTTTCTCCAACTTGCTTGAGTGCAATGCAATTTAATGCAGGTCAGGCAATCTAAGAAGAGCATACAAGGCCAAGCAGCTGCATTTGCTCTTCTAGGAAATTGAAGGGAATTGAAAATTTCTCATTATATTTGTGCCTTTGTATTAGAAAGGCAGTTTATTCCAGCCTCAGAAGTTTGCTACCCAAAATTTGTGTGTTAGCATTTGGATTTTTTTTAGTGAAAGACTGGTGGGAAAAAGGAAGCTAGAAATGCAGTTGCATTAGATAATTAGTTTCAGCTCATTTCATTAGTTGCAAATAGAAGGGCAAAAGCAGCCTAATACAATGTTGCAAAGTAACATTGTGGTCTTTTATGGGCAGTTTTAAGATGTTGGAATACAGTTCTCCATCCACTATAGTGTCTTCATTGATCAGTATGCCTGTACTTCCTTCATTGGAACAATTTGCCAAGCAAGTTTCATTGCAGACCAAATTTTGAGAGCTTCAAAAATACAAAATCTATTTATCAGTCTAATCTACTAATATCTTTCTAAAAAGCCTTTTTGTATAAACAGTGTAGAGCCATTTCTTTTAATACAAAGAAGCTTATCTGATCCTAATCAGGTTTTCCATATGAGCAACTTGGCCAGTATTTTATATCAAGGGATAAATTAGCAAACAAACAAAAAGAGAAAATAATAAGTTCTCTTCTCTGGAGAACTCACTGAATGTATTTCACATGTTGGAAAATAAGATTAATGATAGCCTTTATTTCTACAATTGAAGGAGAAAAAGATGAATTTATTTATAGGACTGTTTGCTTATGAAAAAAGTATTGAGGGAACTACTACATTAAAGAAAAAAAAAAAAGAATTACTTTTCTTCTATTTATTTCTGCATATTAACTTCTGGCTAATTTTTTTTTCTTCTTTCTTTTTTCTTTTTTCTTTTTCTTTTTTCTGACAAGTGTCCTGTGACTCCATGTCAATGCTCTTTGTTCCACATTCATAAGCACCCCATATGCTAAAGTGTTCTGTCATGATGCCGTGCTTTTGAGGAAAAGACAGGATCTCTGGAGGCCACAACCCAGTAGTGCCCTGTGGGTATGAGCAGTGACTCCCCAGACTTGGTCTGGGTGGGATGACTGTTTAATGATACATTAGGCTCTCACTAAAAAATTATTTGGAAATCTTGCTGTTCCATTAACCAGTACAAACAACATCACTACATTCCTGCTCTTGCTTCCCTTTCCTTCTTTCCTCTTGCATCTTAATCCTATTTAGGTCCTGGGCTCTGAGCATCAGAAATACATCCATGTGTATTTGCAGAATTCCAAAATATCACAAGCACCTTTTCTGCTTTGACTTAGGTCTTGTGTAATGTAAAAAATGTATAATAACATTATCTCCCAGCCCCTTCATTCAAGCATTGGGTAGGTATGTTCTCTCATCCTCCGTGGGCAGTTGTTATCAATTTATAGTTAGGCTCAGCTACTTCACTGTAGGATTCTATATAGTTTTCCTGCTGGCATGTAAATAATACTCTCTTAATACTTTTGGAAACCACAATCTTCTCTCCCCAAAGTACTTCAATAATGTATTATCCTCATGTGTTCTAAGATAGCCCAATTCTACACTCTTACACTTACAGAAGCTGTTGGATTCTCCTAAAGCAGAGGACAGCGTAACTGTAACATGAAGGTCTAACCTTTAAATGCTGGAGTCAAGAGCAAACCTTGCAAATGCCCTTGTGGGAAAGGTTGCTCTCCAGAATTACTTAGAAGTCAATAAGGCACTTGTCATTAAGGGTGTTAATTGGAGAGGGAGGCAAGCGCTGTTCCCACAGTTTCCAGCACTCGTGCTTGGGTGCACCTAAGAGCTGAGGCAGCAGTATTGGTCATGAGGATGAAAAGCTTTTCTAAGTATTACAACACTGTATTTCTTCTCTTTGAATGAAATATGCTAAAATACTGATAGTGATAGTAGAGCAATATACAACGTAGGTATATGGCAATAAGCTTTGGGCAAGAGGGAAAGACACAGTACACTATCCTGTGAGAATCCCAGACACACCTTCAGGACCAGGTGGAACCTGCTCTCCATCTTTGCTCATCGTGTGTCTGCTTGCAGTGATTGTTTTAGGATATTATACTGAAAACCTTTTTCTGTTTCCAATACACATTCATTTGCATTCACATGGGATAATGCTCTGCAGTTTTTACTAACTGGAGGCTGAATAGCCTCTTCCAAATAGAGGTATTGCTCAACAGGAGCAAAGGAATTTGAATGAAAACCCATAGTTACCCAGTGGGAATGAGGAATCATTTCTAATCTTCTCTCTGCAATTTCTATGCCATTGAAATGCACTGTGTCTTTTATGAATCTTCCATTATCTGTGGAGGCAAAATCCTTGCTACTTTACAGTAATTGTGCTATTCTGCAAGGAGAGCTGTGAAACCATGGCTATATTTTTAGGGTCTTTAGCCAAACAATTTTTTCTGACTTGGGTCTGCTTTGAGTTTATTTTGGAAACGTTTCCAACTCAAAACTCATGGGAGTATGTGTCCCTGGCATGAGGCAATTCAATAGAGAAACACCACATCACCTCCATGCTTTTGGGTGTGCTATTATGCCTTGCAGACAATCCTCAAGCTGTGCCATTTGTTCCATGGTGCCTGCATATTAAAATTGGGATGGCCATTAAAAGATGTCCATGTTAGGGAAAGGACAAGGTAAGGTCTTCTAGAAGTTTGTGCTGACTAAACATCCTTGCTTTAAATCTTCACTCACAGTACGAGGGTGTGAAAGGGCCATTCCAGAAATACTGCCTCTGATCTCTGCCTGCAGACAGGGAGGTAGAGGTTAAACCCTAACTTGTCAAGTCCTTTTTAAGAATCACTCATATACTAATCCCATTGAGCAGTCTGCTATAGTTGGAGACACAAAATGATCCACAGACATGAGAAAAAACCCTGATAACTGCCCAGGGCTGCACTCGGAAGTTCATGTACAACAGCAGGGCTCAGTTAAATCCTCAATTACTGTGAATGCCCTGAAAATCTGGCATTTCCAGCTATCAGACATGCAAGTTAGGGGCTCTGCACAGCCTTTTGCAGACTGCTGTTTTGCAAATCAAGCTCTACAAGGCTAGAAGTAAGTCAGGAAAACAAGTGAGGCAAGGGGCAGCCTGGATGACTGCTTGTGAAACCCTTCTGTTGGAAACAGGCTCCATGCCAGCTTCTTCTTTTCTCTGATGTTTTCCTTTCAGGTTTGAGTCCACTGTCTACCTCTGCCTCTTTTGAAGATTTTTTTTTCCCTTTGAACATTGCGTTCTTGTTTCACGGAGAAGCAGAGCCATGGGAGCACCAGCAAAAAAAAACCCCAAACCATTTGTAACTCCAGAATCCAGAGTTCAGGCCTCTTACTTCATTTGCTGTTGGATCTTCACACATATTCAAACTCCTTACAACCCCAGTCCCTGCTGGCAGCAGTGGGTTTGCCAGTTCCCAGTTTCTTTGAGTGTTAGAGGTATTGTTAGGGCATCATCTATATCTGGAAGAGGAGGCAATTACTTTGAAACCTACGTAGCAATTGGGACCTAATTTCTTTAAAAAGATGGAATGACATTTTTTCTCTTTTCCTTAAAAAATAGGATCCCAGCTTGATAATGCCTAAGAAAGCTCTGAAACTCTTGCTGAGCTGGTTGAAATAGATAAGCCTAAAATAGATTCTCTACAGGCAGTTACAGAAACTTGAATCTGGAATATTGATCAGGTAAACTGTTGGAAAAACATGGTGATGTACAGCCGTGTTACACAGTCTAACCTTGCCTATTTATGCTTCAAGTAACAGCCCAAAAGAGACAAGTGCCCACATTAGTGTTAGAAGGAGGCACATTTTTTTTTGTTGTTGTTTAAAGTAACTTTGTCATATCTCAGCCTGTACATTCACACCAGGAAAAGAAAAGGAAATCAAAATCTGTCTTAAGCCAAATCCCCCTCTGGAGAGTATCACACTGTGCCACTGGCCAGCCCAGACAGATCCACCTGCTGCTGCCACCTGTCCCCAGCAGCTCCCTGGGTCAGGTCATCCTCCTTGTAACAACAAAGGTTGGGAACTTTTCCAGTGCCTCTCAGGGGCTTTTCCTCACACAGCACAAAAGGCCTTGTCCAGGCCTGTACCAGAGCCAAGCCTAGCTTTGAGTTTTCTTTTGTTTTCTCCAGAAGAGTCTGACACTTCCCAGCTAGCACAGTGGAAGATCTGAACCTGGTTGTCTGCAGCCATGGCTGTGTGCTAAGCTTCTTGTGTTTTCAGACATCTAATGTTAAAAAAAGACTATACATCTTTACTAGACTATACACCAAAATAAGTGTCTTTCTTTGGAATTAGTATGTATTTTGTAGCACATTTTCAGGAGTTGAAAACTGCATGGAAAGTGGAAGGTACTGCAACTGCCATGAGTGGTAGGTGCAAAACCCAGATTTCCCAACAGAGCAATCACAGGAAGTGTCTGGGGAAGAGCTTTATGAAGATGAGGAGGAGAACATGGTCCCTTGTGGCCAAGCAGAGAACACTGCCCCAGCAGCTTCCTCAGCTCAAAGTTGGATCCCAGGATGAAAGCTGCACACACAAGGCTGTGCATGAGACAATCTGACCAAGGCACCATGACTGAGGCTGCACAAACTTCTCTGTACCATGGAGGTCTTTGGCAATTTGGCAGCAAAAACACATAGTCAAATAAAATAAACACATCATAACTACAGAGACTCAGAGACAGCTCAGATTAAGGTGTGTTAAACCAAGTCTTCTCAGGCTGCAGCAAGGGAGAAGCTGATCTCATCTCTGTTCCTTGGTGCAAACTTCAGAAGACAGGACAGTGATAGCTGGTTTAAAACATATCACCTTTGCAGAGGTGGTTTCAAATAATTTTCCCTTTGGGTGAACAATTACAAGACAGATCTAATAATCTTCCATGATATTTTTAACAATCTAGTTCCTGTGTGTTCTGCCCTTTCAGGTGGTCCAGTTTCTTTGTAAAATGAGGTGTTTTAACCCTGATCATACACAGGGTCACACAAACAACAGATCATGGTTTTCATGTCTGCAGCATCATCTCCTTATCACTAGAATTGCCATTAGAATAAACCAAAAGACCGTAATCTCTCTATTTCTCTGCTGACATAATTACCTTATTCTGGACAGGCCATTTGAGAAAGCTTAAAATCAAAGAAAAAAATCTAATCCTCCATGTAAATCACTGTCACTTGAATAACTAAACTGCACAAATTTTAATGCTGATGAGAGCAGAATTTAAACCAGTTTTAAATATGTGCAACTCATTCCTTCTGTTCTGCCAAGTCATCATCAAAAGAGGAACACACAGACACACAAAATGATTCATGCAGGAAATACAGAATACTGCAGAATTCATCTCTCTGCTGTGACAAGCTCTTCCTAGTTTCATGTACTTTATTTCCAGTGCAAATATCTTTCAAGACACTGTTTCCATGTTTTATCCAGGTTACTTGGTATGTAGCATGAGTGACATACCTTGACACAGGCAAGATTTAGCAAATACAGCACAGTCTTTCATGAATTATGTGTTTCTGCATTACAATCCTTCACTGCAGACAGTGTTCAGGAGCCAAGTTTACAGAGAAGGAGGAGGAGAAGGAGAAGGAGAAGGAGAAGGAGAAGGAGAAGGAGAAGGAGAAGGAGAAGGAGAAGGAGAAGGAGAAGGAGAAGGAGAAGGAGAAGGAGAAGGAGAAGAAGGTATCTTGGTACTTCTTGGTACCTTACCAGTTTTTTGCCTACCCTCCCTACTAGTTTGTATTGCTGCTGCAGTCACTCTCTTCCATTGGTGGCCTGAAAGTTCTCATGACATTTTTACAGGTTTTGAGCAGAATCCTGCAAAAATAGAAGGAGATCAGAGTGGTTTGTCGTCAGCAACTAGGATGCTGCAGGGCTTGCTGGGGGTACAGCAAGTCAGGGCTGCCCCCTACTTACCAAAGCTGGTGTCTGGTTGCAAGGCAAGAAAAAAAATGCAGATAACGAAGAAAATGTAACTGCACCTTAAAACTGATATTTGCCAGTATCTGTGTCTCATTTTGAAATTCAATGCTCTCTTATGGAGAAATGAGAAAGCTGCAAGGCAGAGTCTTTCTGTGGGGGCACTGTTGTATGTGCTGGGTTAAAAGCTGAGGGACGGGGGAAGCACTCGCTTGCATGGGTACAGCAGAGCATAGTGCCAGCTCCCTGCTGCTGGCCTTCCCTCTCACCACTGGCAGAAAGGGAGCTGACACAAGAGTAGGCACAAATGCATTATGTTAAAGGACAAAGCAACATGTACTTCTATTGTTTAAACAAAAGTTTGAATATATTCTGCTCATGTCTCAATGTGGCAGGTTTTTGCAATTAAAATCTCCTTTGGGAGATTAACTTTACACTCTGTGTTAGGAATCAAAAGCATAAAAACATAACATGGATGCACCTGAATAAGACAGAAATTAATCAAAAGTTAACAGAAAACAGAATGGATTTTAAGTAGTATTTTAATCCACTTCTACTCCATGACTTTTGTAGGGTTGGTTTGACAGCACAGAATAATAAAGGCACAGTACTTTTTAGAAACAGTACAGAAGTGTTTAAATGGTTTTCAGAACTTTTTAATCCTGCTTTGGTGTTCTGAAATCTTTCTCAATTAAACACTTCCTCAGCATCAAAGATGTCACTGGTGGTCTCAGGAGAGTTCTGTGGCACTTCTCCTTCCAACAACCACCACAGTGTTGCCCACATCTTTGGGCAGATTCTCTGACAAATCCTGTAGGTTTGCTCAGCAGGGGGGAGAGGTATGAGCAACAGACTTGGCTTTTGTTTGTCTTAGCTTTTTGGGCCATCAGAACTCCCCATTTTTCCAGTAGGTTTTGGTCTTGCCTGGACAATGCTCACTGCTAACTGTACCTGCACTATCGACAATAAATTTGATTTAAAAACATCCTAATACTGCCAATATGGAAGTCCCTAACAGTTTTTGCTCCTAAAGTACTTTTATTTCCCCTTTTGGTCCCACAGCAAATTTTGCTGACTGTAGTCTATGTTAACAGTAGGGCAAAAAAAACGGTAGGAAAGGTCAAGAACTCCAAGAGATGGAAGGACACAATAGTGACTCTACTAAAAGGCTTCCTTCTGCTTCAGGCAGCGCACTGTGACTGAACAAATGGGAAGCTGAAGATAAGGTAGAGGAGAAAAGGAAGGAGATTACAAAAATAAAGTCTGTCGCTTCTTGGGGATGATCTCACATCTGAACAACTGAACTCTCACTTCCTTGTCCTTTGTCTTCTGCTTGTTACCAATGTTGGCACTCAGAAGCCAGGAAGGAAACAGCAAAACAATTTTAGGGAGATAAAGTTATTTGCAAATTCTGAGAATGCTAGTAGGACTCACCATTTTCCTTATTTGCTAAGGAGTTTTCAAAAATATCTCCTTAGCCCAATCTAAAAATGAAGGAAATATCTGAGGAGGGTTGGCTTCTTGTGGTTCTTTATAAGTAGCAATAGGTACTGATTGCAGAGCAGTCATTTAACTAGGACTGCCTCCACACAAAGGAGATGGATTTCAGGCTCTGCCAAAACAAGGACTGAGCCACTGACTTAGGACAGTTTGCTCAGGACTCAGTTCCTGCAGCTTGCTTTGAGCCGCATGGCTGCGCCCAAGCTGGTTACCCAAGCCTCTCTGTGGGTGTGAGAAGAGACAGAAGTGGGCTGTACATGGGGAGGGCTGAACTTCAGCATATGTGCACAACCCAAATGCACCAGCTGCTGGTATAGCACTGGAGGAAGATCTCCTCCACACAGGCTGTATAGCCAGGAGCTCTGCTCCCAGAGGCAGCAGTCTGTGTGCCAGCCTTGCTGCTCCTACTGCTGCAGGGCTCTGTACTTGCCCCAGAGATAATGAGTGGTCCCCTTGAAAATGAAACTCCCAAATGCATGGTATTTCTGCATATACTTACAGGGGATTTACAGGTAGTTTTAGCCTTCAGAAGATGGAAAAAAAAATTAAAATATCATGGGAGTTAGTTTCTAAATAGCTCATACACAGGCTCGTTGGGCTCTTTGTTCTCATTGTCAAAGGAAACTAAAATACCTCCAGATTGAAAATGAAAGAATCTGGCACTGCCAAGCAGGTTATGACAAGGCCATAAACAGAGAGCGGTGCCTTGTCAGAGAGGTTTTCTTTGTTTTTCTGTGGACCCATGCCATTCTGCAGCAGCCCAAGTCCCTGCTCCCCAGAACCTTGTCATGCAAATGGAAAACATGGGCTTCTAGCTCCTCTAATTTTCAGGCAGCAGTATTAGCTGAGCAGGAAGATTGAAATGGCAAGCCATGAGTGAAATTAGTGTATTGTGGTAGGGAAAAAGCATTCAGGCTGACTTCAAGTACTATGCATAAGTAAGACACCATTCTCTTTCTCCTACTTAGCAATTCTTTTTCTTTATACTCCATCTACGCCATATTAAGTATTTATAAGAGATCACTTTAAATTCCCTTTGCAATCAACATGTGTGCATCAAGACTCATGTCTATTTGCTGAGGCTGTATAGCCAGGGAAACACACTCTGGGTAATTGCTGCTGTGAGGGTTTTGACTGAACAGGTAAAAGTAACATAAGTGCCTTTACAAAAAAAAAACATTTTTGCATCGGCCTTCTCTTATGTATGCCCAACTCAAATTCATTTATCTGAGAATGCTAGCATGTGCTCGAGAAATAGGTGTTAAGCTGGGGAGAACCAAGTGAATTTCATGTTTTGTAACTGGAAAATTACTTTCTGCCCATATAACAAGCCAATGTATGTGCCGTGTCTGCAAGGCACAGCATGCAGTGTGGTAGTGCACCCTGTTGGTCTGTAGCGTTACGAAAGCCCAATTGCATTCTCAGTACAATGTGAGGCAATTTCTTTTATATTAAACCTTTATTTCAGGCAAGCTGGTTCCAAATGCAACGAAGGGACAGGTGGGATAAAAAAAGAAACTCATCCTGGCAGAGAAAGTGTGACCTACAAAAGTGAGAAGAGAAAGTTGTGTTAGAAAAGCAGCTGTGATTGAAGTGTTCTCACTCACTAGTCAGTGCATGGAAGCAACAAAAAAATAATCAGCAAGCAAGAAAAAGGAAAGCATGTTCTCATGTTACTTATAGGGAAGCAAGAAGGATGTTTTAAATCATTAGAAGAGTGACTCAAAAGTGTGGCTCATGTGGTTCAGATGTCTACAAAGGAGTGAGTTCAGGAGAACAACATTTTGGGAACTTGGTGCCAGAACTCAAATTCCAGAAAAGGTAATGAAGAATGTGCCTAATTCAGTCTTATTTCCAGAATACATGGCTACTGAACTCATTTTAATTCAGAAAGATGACATCAAAGTGCCTCCCAGCAGAGGAGGAAGAGCAGGCATCCCAAAAGGGAGCCAAGGCAAAAGACACGAGTGCCAAGGGTCTGACAGGGTGTAGGAGGCAGCATGTATATGCAGTCAGTGCCATCATGAAGTAGACAGCAGGATTTGGGACATCACATCTTACAAATCAAGCCGGGCAGAGAGGTTCAGAGGCAGGTCCTTGGTTAGGACACTCCTCAGCAGAGAAGCTTTGCTCATGCACCCTGCTGATCACTTGGTCATATGCTCCTATGCCATTAGCAGTGTTTCATAGCTAAGCAAGGAAACAGTGCCAACTCATCGGGTAGTCTTGGCCCAAGCAGCCTGCAAAATTAACTCATCCTGTTGAACCATTGACTCAGTGTTCACGCAAGACTGTAACTTCACATATATCATTGGTCTTAATAGCTCTTTCTCCATCCATTCCTACAGGTTACCTGTGTTGTGCCACCACCTTCTTGGAGGGGACTTCCCAGTGAATGCAAAGGTCAGCCCATGGTTGTCATGTCCTTGCTTGCTCCCAGGCTACTGCCCATCCTCCCACATACAGAGAACTCCTGGTCCTGCCTGGCCCTGCCTGGACTTTCTTTAATCAGTCCTGGCCTGAATGACTTACCCTAAGGCTAAATAGGATAGAAATAGGCACTGAACACAAGCAGCTGGTTACTGTAGTTTATGGACTAGCACCTGGGAACAGGTTTTAGAATGTACATTCGGTGAAACCAGAGTCTTTTAACAGTTGTCGACAGTAGTATTTTATATCCAATGTATTGCAACAATATCAGAAATTACGTGGAGATAGGATTGGATTTTTTTCTCTTTAAAACACAAGTTTCAGTGACTCTTTGTCTCATTACTTTCTTGGAATTTAAACTAGGGTGCAATACAAGCTGTACATGCCTGAGCATCTGAGCACCTACTTGTCACTTAAGTACATAACTTGAGATGATCTGCTGTGACTTTCCTTGGGAGTTGCATTCCAGGTAGGGTTTCTACCAGTACAGCTCTTCTACAGACTCACCATCTGTTCTTCTCCTCACCTTTGAATGCAAAGCAGCCCTTGCACTGGGCAGCTTTACACAGTGATTAGACCAGCCAGGAAGAGTATTTGTGTCAGTAGCTGTAATCTGCTATTCTCCAAAGGCTGACAGACCTCAACACATGCACACGGACAGGAGCCATGCCTCAAAGGCTGCGTGTTTAACTCTATGAGAAACCTCAGCATTTTCTTGCTCTTATTTTCTCTTGCACTTGTGTGTAGCCCCCAGCAGGAGACAGCTTCATCCCAGCAGCCATTTGTCACACAGTAAAGAGAGAGCTGCCACCGTGCCAGACAAGAGGCAAGGAGGGAGGTGAGAGCCAAACACCCATCCCAGCTCTGGCTTCATGCACCCACTGGAAGCACCTTGCTTAGGAACACTGCAAGCCATGCATGAAGAAAGCCAGCACAGTGAGAAGGCCTCGGTGTTAGAGCAGCCATCAGAACCACCCCAACTTGATCTGCAGAGGGGGAAAGCAAATTCAGTGTGAGGTAGAGCACGCTGTGGTGAGGTTCACACGTGCACCACAGCCACACAGGGAAGGAGGTGAGCCTGCAGCCACAGAAATAAAGCCTCTCAGGAGACCCCCTGCCCAAACAGAGCTGGATGAAAGCTGCTGGACACTACAGGGCTGGCCGTGTGCTGTCAGTCAGTGGAGACTGACAGAGAGGATGGGGACAGTGAGAGAGCAGGCAGTGGGGTAGCCACAGCACAGCAGTGTCTCTGGGCAGCCCTCGGGGCTGCTGAGCTCCCACACCAGCCTGATTCGAACCTACACCTTTTCACCTCTCCAAGGACAAAACCCCTAGGATCATTAGACTTGCAAAGTGACAGAAACAGGGAGTCTTCCTCCTAGTGAATACCCCAGGAGCTACAGCAGGAACCTTCTCCTCCTGCCTGCACCCAGCAGGCACCAGCTGGCCTCGAAGCTGGAGGCAGAAAGCAAAAGCAGCTCTCTTTGCCAGGCCCAGCCCAGAGCAGCCAGCAGGATTTTCCTGTGTTCTCTCCCGTGCTTTCGCAGCCCCTGGCCGTGTGTCTGTCTGCTGCCAGGCTGTGCCCACCGGGGCACCCACCTGCCAGTCACTGCTGGGAAGGGTCAGCACACCCGGACAGTCCCTTGAGAAGTCCTCCTTGTCCACAATGAACAAAGAGCACATCAGCTCTTCCCACGCTCAGTAATGAATAGTCAAACAGGACTTTACATCTTTCCACACTACGAGCTGCCTTGAGGCAGAGCATGGCCACTCTGCTGGGCTCACACTCAGGAGACGAGACTTTGCCCGGGAGCTTCCAGTTACCCCTGGGGCAGTTTTGGCATTCAAAGAGTCCTGATGGATAACTTTACAAGGGCCAACACCAATAATACCATGTAGTTAGATGGCTGAGCCCTTGGCCTTTCTTGTGTGGTATCTATATCTGTCCACTCGCTTGCCAAACATCACATTTATTGGGTTCAAACTAAGGGTAACAGCAGGTATCCAAAGTGCATAAAAACAGAAACAAAGCTTCTGGGAAACTCCCCAGCTCCGGTTCACTTCTGCTTTAGCAGGTGCAAACAGCAATATTCTCTGTCGCCTCAGGGCTGGATTACAGGCAGAACATAATGAGTTCTCTGGATTTGAGGAATGGTTTAACATGCAAGGAGCAGGCAAGACCTTCAACACAGGAATAGAAGACTGGAAATGGTGATCCAGCATCATAGCTCTAGTCTACTACTTTTGAAGAAGAGAAATTTTAATTTTCATTTGACAAGCTACCTGAGACTGGCAAATTTTCTTAGGAGAAGTCATAGATATTGCCCTATTTCAAACTACTGAGAACAGGCTTAATTTTATCAGTTTTCAGTGTTTTTTATATATTCATTTTGATGAGATATTTAAGGCAGTCTTTTCTTCCTGTGTGAGCTAATCCCTGTCTTTCTGTCTCCCTTGTAACATGTAAGAATATTAATTGTTTATCCTACTATTCAAACTGGAAAAAAAGAAAAATTAACTCTATTAAGCTGAGTCATTATTTTACAGTGTCACTCATCCCACAATGAGAATATCAAGGCAAAATTTCAGCCACTTCATCTTCTTCAGACCCCCCTAGAGATGTTACAGTTATGAACACAGCCCTTCTTGCTTTATTATTTCACTACAACAATGCTGTAACAGTACAGCCATCCAGAGGGTGACCTCCTGTAGCTTGTAGATTTACAGGGAACTCTGGAAAAACCCTGTGTCTTTAACAATTCAGGGTTTGTCTCCCTGCATTACACTCATCAGGTGCTTCCCTGGTGGTTCCAGTGGGCTTCATGTAGCAGACAGACATTGCTGGGGACCATGCTCCAGGTTTGCTCAAGACTTGTCACTGGAATGGCTGAGAGAGGCACACTGCTCCCCAGGAGCGCTGGCCCAAATCTCCATGACAACAGATTTGGAATGGAGACCTGGCATGCTGAGTGACAGAAGGTCACTGCAGCAAAAAAAAAACCAACCAAAACCAAACCAAATCAAAAAGATATAGAGGGAAGAAAAGAGCAGCTGGGGAAGAGATCAAGGGGTATCTTGCAGCATCTTCAATTATATTGCAGTTCTCAGTTCACTGGCTCCATGTGCTGGGGTTTTTAAAACAAAGTTGTGTACATCTATCTGTTACTACATTTATTTTTTACTAGATAATAGAGGAAACAGAGAGCAAAAGTGCTTTTCTTGCCTTGTGGATCTTGTGATCTCATCTCAGGATGAGAGACAAGAAGTCTGATTGGCAGACGAAACGAAAGGGTACTGAGTCCAGTTCATCATGATCCATTTTTCAAAGTAATTAATTTTTAGCTCTATTTTCTAAGGAATTGGAGTAGTATAATTGCTGTGACTGCCTCTCCTCCTATCTGCCTTCCCACTGTGCAAGGGCTCCTGAAGCCATCCTGCTATTTTTACCAAATCTGCCAAAGAAGTAGAAGTCTCAAAGATATTTAATTCCTACAAGGATCAAAAAATGCAGGTGGCTGGTAGAGAGGGTTGAGGAAGTTCCCTAGAGGAGGCGAGGAAAGGGTAGTTCAGCCCTCCTTCACTGCAGGAGGCATGGCTCCACTGTGTGAACAGCATGTGCTCGCTGGCACAATGGGCAGCACACACGGAGCTCTAAACCCCACAGAGCATATGTTGCCTCTTGGACTGCCAGAAATATAGAGGCATGAGAGGAAGATAAAGCACCACAGTGAGGAATTAGTGAAAACATGATGTACAGAAATGAGGGAAAGAATAAGAGATATGGTAGAAATTTAGCCATGTTACACGGAGCAAGTGCAGAGAAGGTGAGCAGGTGACCAGGATGTGTGGGAGGATCATTTGAAATGATCTGTAGGAACTAAACTTTGTCCATAGAACAATCACTTGGAATTAACTCTAGTGTGTTGATTTATGCATGCCTGAGAAAACTGCTGGTTTGGAAAACATGGCAACCCTGGTCCCTTCTTTAGATGGGGGAGAGGTACAACAGAGTCAACAGCAAAACAACATTTGCCCCATTATAAGAAATACCTTCAAGGAAGGGTGAGCCTGTTGTTCACTGAGCCTATCTCTCGTCTCTGTTCTGGGGTGAATGCTAAAATTACTGACCAGGGTAAGTGCAGTGGAAACATTTTGGGATGTGCTCTGACCCTCACTTGCAGAGCCACTATGCTCGAACATGTGTGTTTCCAGCATTCCTCCTGTTCCTCATGTGCACACACAGCTCATTGAAATTCTTTGTTCAGGCTGTGATCCACCTGCAAATGCTCCAAGGCATCTGTCTCTGACAAAGATAGGGGGAGTTTTCCCACAGGTATGTCTGCCATTTATAGTGGTTATGAAAAGACAAATAAACCATAAATAGTTTATATTTTCTGTGCACCTTCATTCCCACTGGTTCTTTGAGAAAGCAATAAATCTGATGTTCACCGCTGTAAGCAGCCTTGAATCACACCAGACACCCGCCCACCACCATGGCTGTCACCCTGTGCAGTCCCTGCTCATCCTGTCCTTCCTCATTAAGTCTTCATTAGGTCACAGTTGTCTCTTAGAGTGCTAAATCTTTTTCTTGTCCACACTTTCTTAATGTGACACATGAACTAGGAGAGCCATAAGTAGAGCAAAGAGAAGTGTATCCTTGGTCATCTTATTCTGATTAGCAGTGATATCATATACAAAGTAAGTCCAAATTCTGATCATGGCTATTCTTGAGCAGTTTCATGAGAGCCAGTTGTATTTCACATGGCAATTGATAGTTGATAAAAATTGATGAAATATAGAGATTTACAGGTAAAAATTACATAGTTCATTGCATGAGGTATAAATGTTCCTACAGAACATTTTTTCAAGGAATATTTACTTTACTCCACAATGCAAAGAAAATAGTTCTGCTAAAAGGTTGTTTTACATTTCTGAGGTTTACGTTCATTTATAAATGAAAACATTTGTTGAGCATAAATGACTATGCTCCAGAGAGTGCTGTGCACTGCCTAAGCTTTTTTGATCCCAAAATAATATTGTCTGATCATATGGAAATCATTCTTAACTCCAGAAACCTGGATGCCATATTGGCAGGCTGCCAGCCAGGGTAAACCAAAGATATTCTGTCCTTGGAGTGGGAAAGGTACATGGTCCGCAGAAGCTCTTAAAAAAAAAAAAATCAGCATCAGGAAGTATCTTGGCCAAGAGGAACTTGGCAGAGCAGTATTTTAGCTTTGCTGAGGGACTGTGTATGCCCATTGAAACAGCAACATCTGTGGAGGAAGGGCAGAGCACCGGGATACAATGCAGTTTTATGGCAGCACTGCTTAGTCAGGGAAAGGGACTCCAAAGGGAGCTGATGCAGCCAGCTGGCTGGCTGATGAATGGAGTAGCGATTGTGGAAGAGATCAAAAAGCTATCAAGTGCTCTATCTCTCCCATAATGAATTTCTGAGGATTAGTGAAGCTTGCAGTTGAAATATATAGGTGTGATTTCAGGAAATATTGAGTGTTTTTTTGCATCCTTAAATCATTAAAAATTAATTTGAACTCATGAGCAAGACAAAGCAATGATAAAACTCACAAGGATCTGAAATTCAGCATGAACGAAGGGAATACAGACAGAATACTGTGCTTTTGTTCAGAAAACAAGGGCAGAAATTCAATGTATTTTCTATTGGTATGATGGATTCCCACTGGATTCAGCTGCACACCTCACAGAGTTGCTCTCTTTGCAAAGCACAGCAAAGCCAATTTTTTGCAGTAAAATGTGTTGAGTACGCAGTGAAAACAGCTCCTAAATATATTTATTTATTTATTTATTTATTTAGTCATTGCTCAGGTCACTGAATTTCTTATTTTGCATTTACTGATCTCTGGGAGATTTATTATTTTTTTCTTTCATTTACCACAATTACCAAACAACAGCAATTATAAGGACACTGCCAGATGATCAGCTCCAGAAGTGTTAATTAAATACATTTCTAACCTTGCACCTCTCCTTGAACTTTCATGGGTAATTTCCATTGTTAAAGCATTAGGCATTTACCTGCTTAAACCCCAACCTGTAGGGGTTTTTTCCTACTCTGAAAGAGCCCTTCCAACAGCAGAGAAATTACTTCAGCAAAACCATAAAATTGATTGAAGAGTCATTATGTGAAATGCCTACCAAAACACAGAGAAATTTAATTTTTTTCTTACGTTTTTAATATCAACGTGGATGTTACATTGGTACTACAACAAAGAGCAAGGCAGTTCCAGGGAGCATTGAAATTTCCATCTGGCAATGGTCCTTCTGGTGTGTATTATCTTTTAAGATGTTTTCCTGGCATCTACCAGCTGCCTTCAGGAAAATTTATACGCTATTTTAGTTTGTTTAATTTCTCTTCCCTGCTAATGTGCCTTTGTTATTGCCGTGTGGAGTTCATTAACTGCGCCAGGAGATGGCAGCAATGGAAACCACTTCGTGCCCTTCATTCAGAAATGATCTCTCGTGCTGAGTGATGACAACATGATTATCAACCAACATTTAAAAATTGTTTTGAAAAACCAAGCAAAGCAGTCTTTGCAGTTGTATGAAAAGAAGAAAAGATATGAGAAAAAAAAAAAAAAAAAGAGCTACGAAACGTGAAAGGAATTATGGGATCCCTTCCCAGGATCTGAAGGTCATTTTTTCACCATGTAAGTTGCAAAGGCCACAGATAGACGTCGATAGATAAAACTGCTGGAAGGCATAACTTTCCCAAGCTACCGTGACTAAAAAGGTCTGAAGTAGCTTTAGTTCATCTGATATTCTGGCCATGAAAGGGAAAGCATTTGAGTCTAGAGCAGAAGAGGACTGGGGAGAGTCTGCAAAAATATCATAAAGATCAGAGATGGGGTTTGGGGCTGCTGGACTTTGACCTATGTCTCTGATTTGGTGAGAAGAGGCATGGGGAGCAAGCTGCTTATTTAACTGATTTTATAAAACAGATGAAGGGACATGCAGAGCCAGACAGAAGATCTATTTAGGAGAAATGAGTGTTTACACAGGCAAATTACCATACATATTTCCCACAGGACACAAAGCGTTATTAGACCTGTTACAAACTTTGTCAGCAACTGCTGAGGGAAAAAAAGAATCTTATTTACCCTTCTAAATACAGACCAGTCTTCAGGGCAATACAGCTGCTAAATTTACAGGCATGGATGCCTGTGTTACAGCCAGGATTTATCATGCATGATAAATGCAGAACTGTCTCAGCCGCAGTTACAAGCTTTTGTTCCAGGCATATTATTTATTTATTGCCCAAAATTAAGAGCATATGGGGGGAAATGAGCTTCCTCACCAGGGAGTAATGTTTGTGTGCCACTGAGCAGAAGGAGTAGTGGAGCTGGGGGCTGTGGCAAAGTCCTAGTTCTGCCCTGGTCCATGCCTTTCAGCACAGCTAGGACAACCCTGGGCACGTGTCCCCACAAAGGGTTAGGAGGCAAAGGTTGCTCTCCAGAAACGGAATTGGAGTGGTGAGAAAAGACACAGCTCCTTGTCATGTTCCTTGTTGAATTTGGGCTGTAAGTTGTCTTGCTGACTTTGTGAATGAACAGGAACTCCCATCCTGGAGAAACATGTGCTTTCATCATCAACGAATCCCCACAAAAAAAAGTCTGTCACACTTAAAGCTTTGGCTAATTGCTTGTTTTAATGAAACAGTAAACACAATAAATCATCTTTATGGCAATCAATCTGTTCTGCATTGCACTCTTTCCATTAGTGAGAAATTCGTTGTGACTACTGAAAACAAATGATATTCTAAGGTTTTATGGGGCTTGCTTGAGCTAAAAAAGGCTAATATTGCCAGGAGGAATACACAGTTTTTGTAACTACAAGCCACTTCAATCATGGTAGGGACTTCCAAGCAGTTTTGCCTTCTGTAAATTAAAGATCCACAACCCTCAGGGAGAGGGGAGTTTTATAGCAAGAAAATCTCACTTACATTGCTCAGAGATGTCCCCTGTGCAACCCAGGTCAGTGATTATTTTGACATAAAGCAAAACGGTCTAAAAGAAATGCAGATCAAAAGAAGCCTCCTTTAGTTATATAAAAACCTGTAATTATGAGGTTAGTTGATTTTCAGAACTAAAGATCACAACCCCTGGGTTTGTTCATAGTGGAATATACTCTGTGACTAAGAGCACATAAGGAACATGGACTTTTGCACCTCTAATTGTTCTTGTGGTTAGTTTGTATGAGAAGCACCCTCCCTTAAACACCTCAATTGCAATTATGTCCTATTACTACCTGTGTTAAAAATTTTACTACAAGCTACAGTGAGTATTCATCCTACGTGTGTCTATAATACTCTAATATGTAAATGTGTTTCTCTTCCTTATTTCTAGCTTCTCAATTGCATCAAAAGGCAACATGATTTATATTTTCAGCATGTTATCCTACTGGTCTTAGATGCTTTTAAATAAAATAATGGAAGGGAAGGTACATTCAGCATTACTGGTATGTTGTTGATCTGTAAGGTACGCCTCATTCCTCCAGCCCTAATTATATAACATATAAATAGACTAGAGAGATTTAAAGATATTTTAATAATTCTAGGTACAATTATAAATAGAAAAATTCTGTGATACAGGGAGAGGAAAACTACCCTCTGAGCAGATTTTCTTAATGCTGACCAAAAAGTCCTGGAGAGGTGTGGTACCACAGAGGAGCATGGAGGTCCTGAACAGCATCATCCATGAGAGGCCTGCTCTGGCTTTTTTGCTCCATCAGCCTTGCCCTGCAGGAGGAGGACAGAGCACTCAGAGGCTTGTGAGCTCCACCCCTCTCCTGCTTCAGTGTGGGTGCTGGCTGCCTTTATTAGTAGCAGCACAGAGCATTTCTGTGAGCCTCCTTTAAAAATGAGATGCTCTCTGAAACACCTGAATTTAGAAGCAGATTTATTATACAGGCTGGAATAGTGGTTAGCTCTCACCAGTGTCACCAGGCAAAAGAGAGCTTTCTCTGGATTCAGTAGTGAAATCTAACAACAACAAAGAAAACAACCACCACCACCCAAAAAAACCACACCAAAACCCCAACAAAAATGACGCACATGCAAAACAACCTCATAGCATGACCTTGTCTGCCTCATCACTTGATCAACTTTCATAACCACAGCAGTAATATCTTACACAATACAATACTGCATTGTACTGTATTCTATCTTGCAATATCTTACATTTTCCATTTTAGCCTTCTTCATACTGTTTTCAGTCCTGATCCCACTGCCTCTGTCCTAAATATAGCAGACTGGTGGAGTGGAGCTGCAAGATGTAAGGACCCCCCTTACCAGGCCTGATCCCGACCTCACCACACATGCAGGCTGATGTCCCAACCTGGCCTTAGGCTGTCCCCATCCCCATAGAGGTGCCTGATGGCTGGGAGTAGGGCTGCCAAAAAGGCAGTCAAGGTCTGAACAGGGCTTTAGTGCTGATCTTTTGGAGATGAGGATTTGGGTTTTAATGGCATTACTGGCAGGTGTGGTGAGGTGTTGGCATCAGTCTGACTGGTTTAGGGTGCTGACCTCAAGGCAGAGGAATGCTGCTGGCACTACACATTGTGATTACTACCTCAGCAAGGCAGCTCATGAGGCACCATATCTCTATGTTTCTGCTACACAATTCACAGCACTCTCATCATGGGGCATTTTGAACCCCCTCAGGGATAGGGGAGCAATCTGCTGCTGCCTGCAGGGACAGCCATCAGAGGTGATGGCATGGAGGCCACATGAGAATCTCTGAGACTGCAGGCACATTGTCTGTTTGAGAGATGCCACATCCATGTTCCTCAGTGCATGATGAGAGTTCAGCAGGCATTATGTTCAGTATTTTTTTTTTTAGTTTCCTCTTTCAATTTCTGTCTTAAGGTTCTTTGGCTGGGAATAATCAGGAAGACAGCATGTTTTTTACCCACAGACCTCAAATGAAATTTGGTATTCCTGACAGCAAATGTGTGTATTTTCCAGAAGTTTCCCTTGGGGATGGGTATTTACACAACACTTCTCA
This sequence comes from Cyanistes caeruleus, assembly GCF_971803275.1. Classification (NCBI taxonomy): domain Eukaryota; kingdom Metazoa; phylum Chordata; class Aves; order Passeriformes; family Paridae; genus Cyanistes; species Cyanistes caeruleus. The sequence goes on along the minus strand of NC_141704.1, from coordinate 26,243,717 downwards.
AGATAAAATTCCACTTAAGCAACCTGAAATAATTGCTCACATGCCATAGAAAAACCTTGAAAGGATGGGGACAGCGGGTGCCCAACAAGACTAAGAGTTTGTACTTCTACATCCTCTGGTCTGAAACATGCTTGAGAGCAGATGAGATTTGTGTGGCAGCTAGGCACATCAGCGTAGTGGGCGTGCCAAGCACGGACACAGACCAATGTGACAAAGCTGGGGCATGTGGCATAGGTGACTGACGTGGCAAAAATATTGTGGCTTGTCACGTGTCACTGAGTAGCTGGTTGTGAAAGACACTATTTAAACAAACTCTTGTGTACATTTCCATGTCAGTACCTGTCTGTCCAGATTCTTAATTTTAAAATGCAGCTCATAAGCATATTTGAATGAGTCATTATTTTTGGCCAGCATTGACAGTAACTGGAAAATCTATGCATTATTGCACTGTACATCCCCTGTGCTCCATAGATTGCACAGCAGTTTCTTCTATGCATCTATTCAGAGCATCCTATTTCTACTCTGCCCACACCCTCTTTTCTCTATTTGCATATGAGAGCGTTCTTGTTTTGTCAGAAAGAGCTCTCCAACTCCTGCTGGATACTTACTTTCCTCCCCTTGGTGCAAAAGCTCTTCTGTATAGTTTCTCTTTGAGAAAATGTGACTACTTAGCATTGGCAATTTGTTTCCGTTAATTTTATACATCAGTGATTGAAATGGCAACGCAGCTTTTGAGTCTTCACCTTTGGGAGGTGAAAGGCCCACAAAAACCCTTCACACCCAGGTCTGCTTATTTATGTTTGCCTGTAATAGGGTAACTGTATAACACTGCATTCAATCAAAAGAACATTACAGACATCCTTGAGCAGGAATTGCCTGATTCTGAGAACAGTCAACCAGAAAGCAGTAGTTGGAGCCTCTAGTTAGTATGTCCTACACTTCCAACAGCTGCCACAGCCCACCTCTGAGAAAATAAGTTGACGAAATCATTGAGAATATCTGAATCTTCTCAGTTTAAGTCCAAAGTGTTCAAATAAGTCTGTGAAAGAGAAGGGGAGCAGGATGAAAGAGACTCATGGTGGCTATTCTGAGGGAAAAGGATACAAAGGACACTGAAACACTTGAGAAAGGAAAAGTGTAGCCAGACGCAGGTGGGATATGAGCCCTGGGCTGAGGGAGGGCTTGGAGACAGTGAACAGAGAGAGGAGAAGGGAGTCATGCAGTCATCATGTGGGGAAGAGAAAGGCAGGAATGCAGAAGTATCTGGGATATGCCAGGATTTTGGTCTTGAGGTAATCACAAGGCATACAGTCTGGTACTTCATGCTTTTACTTTGGTAGAACAAAAGCCATGTAGCTATTGTCTCTTTTGATACCACAGAAAAAGACCAGCTCCCTCTTCCTTGGAAATCACCCTTGCCAATTCTCTCCCTGTCTTGCTTAATCAGCTCTCTGTAAGCCAGCAGCAAAAATAATCTTTTCCCTCCAACAACGAACCACATTTTATATTTTCAATTTTTAGTGTAAAAAGATGTATGAAGTCTGCATATCAGTCAGAATGTAGAGCATGAGCTTTAGCAGGTCTCAGTAGCTTTGGTGTGACTTGCAATGAGAAATCACTTTTCATAGAAGCAGCAATTAAATAATAATCTTTCAAATAAGCTGCAGCTGCCAATGATGGAATGGAAATAGAACTGCAATTACATGATAGATGGTAACAGCCTTATTGTTACATTTCCCTCCACTTCAAGAAAAAAAAAAAAAGATTAAGAAACAACACCTTTCAATACTCATTATTTGGGCAGCCTGGTAAATGTATAAACAAGTGGGTGACTATGCAACACAAAAATGTGGACTTCTGACAGGAATTTCTTGCTCTTGAGAGGAAGCACCCTAATGTTGCCACTAATTACCAGGACACCAGAAACAAGGGGTTGTTAATGGAACTTAAAATTGCCATGTAAATTGGAAGGTGGTGCCTTTATAAAGGAGGTTTTAAATAATGCCTAGGAAGAATTGACTATGAAGCCCAGGATGACAGAAGTAAAGTATGAATTAATAACCCATGGTAAAAGATGATGGATTTCAGGATTTCAAAAAAAAATTCAGGTTTCAGCTAGGGTGTTAATGAACTCTGCATCATGGTGGGGGAGGGAGGGAGGAAATGCAATACAAATTTCACGCCTGTTTAAAATAAACATAATGACAAACTATTTCAGACAGGGTACTTCCAATTGACAGAGACATGGGAAAGCTATCAATGACAAGAGAATTCATTTGGGATACTGGTCATCTATGTTCAAGACAGAAGAATTGCCATGGGAACCAGTGCAGAGGAAGACTTCAAGACTGGTCAGGAGACAAAAAACAACAGCACTGAAGCCCAGATTCATGTTGCCCACCTTCAGGCACTTCACAAAGACACGTAAAATAGGAGCACAGTCACCAGGGTCTCCTGTAGTCAATGGAAGGAGATGGGCACCTTCAGTCATTCAGCCTACCTAAGTTCTGACTTGGCTTCTAAATTAGATGATTTATTTAAGTACTCTAACTACAAAGGGAGCATATTGCTCTAGGGAATGTGCACAGCACCTTGAAAAACAGAGGGTCAGAAAGAAAACAGCTGCTCCCAAAAATGTAAACATCACAGAAGAGGTCAAGGTGAGGTTTAGCAGCAAGAAAAACTGATATGTGCTAGGCACAAATGGATTTTTCTGATAAATGGAAGGCTGATCTTTGGAAACAGCTTTCCATATGTAGATGGGGGAAATAAGATACTTGCCTAGAATTAAAATGCAGCTGAATGTGTTCATTTAAGAGGTTATATGATGAACATACTTGAAAGAGCAAACATTAGGACTGGCAGATACAAAAAGTTCCTTTCTCATCTGTTTTGCTATGCTGTTTTATTTGGATTTTTTGTTACTGAATACAAATAGGACTAATCCTTTATATTGCATAAAAGGGACTTCTTGTAAAATTACATGTGTTTTGAAAAAAGAATTATTGGAAAGTGCTGCTGCCTTGTCATTCTCCATCTGCATCAAGGGGATGGACTGAAAAATCTGTTTCCTGGGACCAGAATTGCTCAAGACCAAAACAAAAACCAGCTACAGCTGAGCAACTGACCTACACTTAGCAAACTGAGCAAAATGCTTGCTGCCCAAGGCAAGGGAGGACAGCTCTGCTAAGTGATGGGCAAATGCAAGGCAAGGTCCTGCTCGGAAGGAACAGAAATGCTATCAGCACACTCCCAGCTGTCACTGGCACAGGCAGCATATGTGGCAGGGTGTACAATTGATGGCAAGTTAGGCAATTTAGTGTCTTTCTACTTTATGGTTGTTGCAGCAATGGAAACTCATTGTCCATGGACCAGCCCCACGTTCAAGCCCGAAGTGCATGAACCATGCAGTTAAAAGTGTCCCAGCAAATACAAACATGGACTATGGATCACAGCTGTATATTGCCAAAAGGGTGGGAGAGCACAGCCAAGGGCCTGGCAAATGGATAGAAGAGGACATGGGAATGTAAACATACAGGGATTTTGGCAGTAGCATTGGCAGAAATGAGACTGGAGAATTGCCTCCTGCTATTTAATCTTTCCTAATTTTCAATGGAATGACCCTCTATGCACATTGACAAAATATAATGTGGCAGAAACAGAGAAATTTCAGATTCTCTTACACTGATATTGGCTAACCAGTTGGGTCAACAGCATTCTAATGCAATAGTAATGTGTGCTAAAAGGAACAAGATGTATACTTCTGATTATTGTATTGCATGCTGCAGAAAGGCTGTGTCACAGTCCCCTAATTCTAAGCAATGCCGGTATTTTGAAAATAATTTGGAAGGATGAAACTAATTTTGAATCTTATGTTTAAACCTGAGCCCGTGTCTAAAATTATATATACATTTTATTTCAGAATAGCACAAAGTATCTAGTTTTCCTGGGTAATTCTTAGCATAAACTTAGTGGTTGGTATTAGGAAACAAAATTTTGCAAAAGACAGAGAATCAAGTGAAGCAAGACATAAACTGACAACACACAAGGCCTTAAGATGCATGAAATACATTATTTTACAACACAGTTTTACAATAGCAATTACATTCACTATTCAAAGTCATTTGTTTGCTATGGCTTGCCCCACAAGAAACAATAAATTAGAGACAAATATAGAGTCATGTATGTTTTTTGTTTAAAAAAATGTGCTAATCCTTATTCCAATGAAATCTTATTAGCTACTGCAAAATGTTTGTGAGGGCTTCATATTTGTCAGAGCCTTATCTTTCTTTTTCCATGGGGTCACAGTTACTCTGTAGTGCTGTTACTGTTAAGGATAATGTTTGTGGTCAGTTGCTATTGGCAGTGACAGTCAAAGTTCAGGCAACCAAATTTAGACATGAAATTAATAATGGCATATGTACCAGAGAGCCTGAGTATGCATTGTTTCTTCATGACTTACCAGGAAAAATTCTTACTGAAGTCCAAGAAAGCTTGGCATGAATAAATTATATATATGGAGTGAAGGCTCTGCCTCAGAAAATGGAGGTAAGTATCAGTATAACCTGAGTAAAATGAGACAAAATATCTGGACTATGAATGCAGCTGACACCTCCTGCTCTGGAAAGCCAGGATAGTGTGCCACAGAGGATGTGCTCAGATATATAAATACACAGTGTTTCATAAACTCCATATATACCCTCTGCAGAAACTGTTAATTTAAAAAGGATTGTAAATTTGAGTGCAATATATGAATCTAGCCCCATACATATAGTATGAACAGTACCAAGGCTGCAGAGAGGATTTATCTGTGACCGCTAAGCACTTACCTGATTTGCACAGTCATGCCTCTGTCTCAGCAGGCAGGTTTGCTAAATCCATCTGCTCTCCTGTTCAATAAATAATTGAACTTCTTTCCTGACTACTTTCTTCTCCCTTCAAAATGTCCTCTGCGTTTCCATACATACAGGGCTGCTGAAATTAGGGAAAAAAGTATGAGCTGGTATTGTGCCACCTTACAGCTTTGGACTTCAGCCACCTATAGACATCATGTGCTTCCCTCAGTGTCTGAAGCTAATCCATCAGCTAAGACCCAAACTCCCTCAGGAGCTAATAATAGTGACTCTAGTAGTCAGCCCGCCGTTACATTTATTTTATTCTGGACTTGGGGTTTTTGGACATTCTTGGACCACAATTGGTCAGGGTTCCAAAATATAAACAAGAAGGCAAGAGGTAAATAATGAAAGAAATCTGAAAGGACCTCCAACACAGAAGGTGTATATTTTTTGCTACAGTGTAATACTCCTGAAATATTATATCAGAAACTGCTCAGGCCTCCAATACATGTTCCAGCATTCAAAGAGAAAAAAAGCTGCAACTCTTGGCTACAGCTGCCCATTAAGAATTCACATCACTTGCAATCCCTGTCTCAGAAATAAGAGAAGTTCTGTCAGAACCGATCAGATATGTCTTGCATGTACACCTGGAACCACATGCACTCATCTGAGCACTTTCTCAGTGAAGACCTGACAAGAACTTTCCCTTTTAAGACTTATTTTTTCTCCCAAGACATGAGACTGGGTGCCTTACCTATGCAAAGGAAATAAATGAGTTTCTTCTGTCTGCAGAGTCAAGTCAGCCCCCAAGCAAGCATTCCACTGTAGCAACTGTAGCCAGAATTGAGGGGGCTGTGGCTTAGTTATCATAGGCAATTTATTTTCAGCAGTGTGACTACATGTCAGTGCTGACAGCATTTGTAGCATTAAGTGTTCCAGAGAGAGGACTGTGGCACTACTTGGAGGCACACACTCTGAAGGCTTGTCAGTCCTGGTAGGTCACTAAAAACACAAGCATTTTGCAATATTTGTTCAGGGAATGCTCATTTTCCAGGTTTGAATGAACTTGGGATCCTCTTTTAGGTTCAAAGACAGTCATCTCTTAAGGACCAGCAGAAAGGAAAGAGAAAATCCCAAGAATTGTGTATGCCAAGATAACAGGAGCATTGTGTCAAAAGAGGAGGAAAATATCAAGGATCCATATGATTCCCTCAATTCTGACTTCTTACAATGTTTAATGGTGTACAGAAAGTATGTCTGGCCATGCCTCCAGATGGTCATAAATGATGATAGTTTACATGTCTTTAAAATAAACTCTGGCACACAAATACTAAGCCACATAAACAGATTCAGTCACATATGTGTGTCCCTCAGCTGGGGTGAAGCTCTTAATTAGACCTTTTCTTGGGGCCTTAGTCAGCATGTGCTCAAAGGCAGCTCTGCCGTGGTGCAGCTGAGTGACCTTGGATTAGAATGCTGCATGAAAAAGAGCTGTAAGAATTGAGACCCACCTGCTTTGCTCAAGAGCTGTGCCTACATTGAAGCTCTCCCTTAATCCTTGTCTCAGCTATGTTATGGGTATGACTGTGCCTGGCCCCACACACTGATTCAGATCCCGGCCTAACTGAGATGATTTTGGATCCTTCCATCACTGTGGGCTTGTCTAATGATGACCAGACTGGTGGCTGGTTGGTCCTGGTTATTGTCACTGAACCTGATTCTGACCCTGACTCACTGGCTTGGTTTTTCTGGCTTGATCTCAGACCTCCTTGTCACTGTGCTCACTGGGATGGTCACTGGTGATCTATACTCTTGGCTGAACTTCTAGCCACCACCAGAATTGCTTTGCTATTTTTGTTTGGGTGCTGTAGTACCTGCTAGGGAAGTCACTGTCATGCATACCTTACTATCACCCTCCACTCCCAGCTTGCCTTGCTACTCCATAAAACACTTTTCTCCAAAGGATGTCACCTCTCACCTACCACTGGCATCACTGGTGCCACTGGGACTGTGACACTCCTGACATCAGTAGTTCCAGCACAAGTCAGACAATAGGAACATGGATTGCTGACACCATGTGACTCTCCTTTTAGCCAAAGATTTTTGTTAGAAAGTCTTGAGCCAGCCTACTGGCGCCATGCATTCCTGCCAATAGGATAAATCAGGAGAATGGGCAAGAAGTCAGCAGTCAAGACAAAGAGCCTGTTCTGTCAGACAGACAGCAAAACTAAGCAGTGATACACAAGTCCTCTTGTGTGATCTCACTTAACTGTTCATCAAATAACCAGGGAATCACAATAACCCGGAAACATCATATTTCAAAAGCCCAAGTAAAATGCAAAGTGGTCATAAACCCAAAGCAATCACAAGTTTTTTTGGTTTTGTCACCTTTTGTAATTTATTCTAGTTGTCTAGCTCTGGCAACAGCATTTCATATTTTAGCTGTTGATTTTCCCACCTCATCTGCAGCATTCTCTCCTCTCCCTGTCTAGGGCACTAGCTCCACCTCTCCTGGCAACATCATCTTCAAGTATCCAAGGGCTATGATACTTAATTCTTCCAACTCCACCATGAGGTACCACTGGTGTTGCACCTGAGCTGCTAAACAGACATGCACAGTTTGGCACATTATTCAGACTGCCACACCTGCAAGGATTTCGGCATTGAACCAAATCCTTGCTGGCAGCCTCAGACTGTCTTGGTTGTGAGACACAGCTATAAGCTGGAAGGCAGAAATTTCAACTCTGTTGAGGCCAGTCAGCCTGCACCTTGTAATCAGTCTGTATATTATGAGGGTGAACATAGGAAATTGTCAGGACACAGCTGCTCTCACTCAAGCGGTGTTGGCATCTCGCAGCAGAAATACTCCCACCACACGTTTGCTTGGCTCCTATTGGGTGTTGTAGTGTGTTCAGGGCTGCTCCCTTGCTCTAATAATGTCTTGTGTACCCAAGAGTAGTTTTGCCTTCTGCATTTAATTGCCACTCCTTTGCCAACTTACCTGGAAGGCTGTCCTTTGCTCTAACAGTTCATCCTGAAGGAGAAAAGTTGTGCCCTTGAGACATTTATGTGTTGTCCTGTACAGATGCAGTACATACTGACTTCTCTCTCTTTTCTTCTTAAACAGCATGCTAAAAGACCTGGCTAAGCCTTTCAGAAATTTGAACCTCCCATGTCCAGGGAATTGTTCACCAAGAGTCTCATGATGTGCAGCAATGGAAAACATTGGGCTCAGGTACAGCCAGCTACCATTTTCTAGAAATAGACACTTCCAGCATTTCCTGACCCAGAATGCACAAACGGGGCACTAAGTCCTTTGTTTTTCATGTGGCACATATAGAGAATTGTTATGGAAGTTAACCTTTCTGGAAGTCAGTGTAAATACGTTTTGTACACAACAGAATTAAAACAGCATAATCACGATTGTGTCTTATGTAACTTTTCAGCATGTTCTGCAAAACTGCCTTCCCTTCCTCAAACACTGCAGTTCTGATACAGCCTAGCAGTGAACAATCACAAATATTCAGAAGCTCAGAAACATAAACCAATCTCTGTTTGGTGGTCAGGAAAGCTATTGTATTTCTATTAATTAATTAATTTAGTTATTTATTTGGTGTTTAGCAGAAAACATTAAAAAATAATTTTGGATTAAAAAACATAAAAGACAAGTCTCTAAATTGGAAGATACAATTGAAAAAACTTATTTCTGCATTGGAAGAAAATCTGCTACAAAGGAGTAAGGCATTTATCCAGCATATCTGCTTTTAAGTGAGGAGGCACACTTGTGATTCTGGGGTCCTCAGTACAAGAAAGACAAGGAGCTATAAGAGAGGGTCCAGTGGGGGCCCACAAAGATCATTTGGGGCCTGGAGCTTCTCTTTTATGAGGGGAGACTGGAAGCTGGGCCTGCTTATTCTAGAGAACACTGTCAGGGGATCACATTAATGCAGTAAGTATGGCAAAGGTGGGTGCTAAGAGGATGGTGCCAGACTCTTCCCAGTGGTGCCCAGTGTCAGGATGATGAGCAGTGGCCATACATTAACACACAAGACGTTCCCCCTCAACACGAGGAAGAACTTTACCGGTGGGGGTGCGCTGGAACAGGCTGTCCAGGGAGATCGCGGATTGTCCCCTCTGGGGACATTCAAACCCCACCTGGACACGCTCCTGTGCCACCTGCTGCTGGCAGGGGGTGTTGGACTGCATGATCATCACAGGTCCTTTCCAAACCAAACAGTTGTGCGATTTTGCAAACCCTTCCGGCATTCCCCACCTACACGGAGAGCAGTGCCGGCGTCGGCCCCGCACACCCACAGAGCTGCACATGGCCCAGCCGAGCTCGCCCTTCCCACTGCCAGCCGCGCACATGCCTCCAGGCCGGAAGCGGAGCCCAGCCGGCACGGAGGGACACGGAGGAACACGGAGGGACCGGGCACCAGCGGCGCGGCTTTGTCCCCGCCCCACGCGGCCTCAGGCGCCCCCAGCACCGCCCTGGGCTGGCGCCGGGGCCCGCCGCTCCCGGCGTGCACCGCGGCGCGACGCGCGAGGCGCCGCTGACGTCCCAGCCCCACCACTGGGCAGCAGCGCTTCGCGTCACGAGCTCGCGCTGCTGAGTCAGCGGCCCACCGCCGCAACGCCCGGCCATTGGCTGCGGCGGCGCGGAGCCCCGCCCCCGCAGCCCGGTGGGGCTATAAAAGCGGCTCCGGCGCCCCCTCCGCGCCTTTAGCCCCGGGTGTCTGAGAGGAGAAAGATGCATCGACTCCGCTCACGGGCCTCCACGGGGATTTTTGCCTTTGCCGCCGGTTCGCCCTCCGCCTGCTCTCGCCAATCACCCCCGCTGCCCCGGCCCGAGAAGTCAGCCTCGCAAAGGCGTTGGAGTAAAAAGCGCTCCTGCTCTTCCATCGGCTGATTGTCGCTGATTCCCGGGCGGGGGGGAGCAGAGAGACCGAGACCCGGAGAGGGGCCGCGGGAGCCGAGCCGAGCGCCGCTGCGACCATGCCCAAGCCTAAGAAGCGGGGGAGCAACCACCAGCGCGGAGCCGGTGAGTGTGGCCGGGCCGGCGGGTGGGGGCGCGGGGTCTAGACGGCGTTTCCCGTGGCCGCGGGATGGCCGCCCTGTCCGGCGGCGCCCCGCCTGCCCGCGGGTGGTGGGTGAGCCGCAGAGCGCGGGTGTGGCCGTGGGGCTCTCGCTGGCCGGGCCGGGGCCGGGCGGGTGACAGGAGCCGTCCCCGAAACCGCCACCTCACGCCGCAGCGCGCATGCGCCGGGGAGCCGGGGGGCGGCGGGCGCGGCCGCGCTGGCGCCGCCGGCGGCGACGGCAGTGCCCCAGGGCAGCGGCGGCTCGGGCGGCCCGGCCGCGGGTCCGCCCGCTGCTGTGGCTGTGTGTCACCGTGTCGTGCTCCGAAAGGCTGCTGAACCCCCTTATGTTTAACCTGAAATAGGTTGTTATAAAATAAGCGGTTTTCATACAAATGCGGAATGTGCATGTCTGAAGTGCTGATGCTTGGGGCAGAACAGAGGTTTTGTGGGGTAGTGAGAAGTTGCACTTCAGGCTAGCATAACTGTATGCAGTATCGTTTTCTAATATCAATTTTTAAGGAAGTGAGCGATTTATAGGTTGTTTCCCCAGCTGCTGTTATTTTAGTTTGTGAAGGGCTTGCTGTCGTTCTTGCCACTGCTGTTGAATCCCTGTTCGATAGCAGCAGCAAGAAGGTGGCCATGTGAGAGCGATGAGCTTCCAAGTTTGTTGGCTCGTGCATTAGCTGGTGGGGTTTTTTTGGGTTATGGTTAATGATACAAGTGGATACAGTTAAAAGCAGCAAAACTTCCGGAGTGTGACTAACTTCATTGGAAAGCATTTGGGCACTGATCCAACTGCAAGTTGATTCCGCCTAGATAAAAATAGATTTTTGGGGTCTTGGTAGTTAGGGAGCCTGCCTGAAGCTGATGCAATCTTCTAAATAATTTAGAAAAAAATAACTGAAAAAATAGAATTCAGAGTTCTGTAAATAATGTTTTGGGAACTGTTGGAGAAATAATAGATATGAAAAGAGAGGTGAACACTGGTAAAAATACTGATTTCTTCAAAAAGTCTGAAGTTGCTGCGCCAAGGCCTTCTTGTCCCTAAGAGGGAAAACTATCCCTTGTTGAGGCATTTGATGTTCTGGCTTGTAATTCAGTAGTAAAAGAGTTGGACATTGCTGATGCTGCACATACTACACTTAATCCCATAAATCCTGCATTGAGCTGGGTAATGTATGTTTGCCTAAAGGTTTAACTTCCACTGTCTTGAAGTCCCTCAAAATTAAAAAATAAAGGCCAAATGACAGTTTTTTTAGGTAGCTCATTCTAACACTTAAATTAACATAGACTTATTTTTAAAGCATAGTCACAGAAAACTGCATTAACGTGAAGCTGATTGTAGAAAGATCTTAAATGTACTGTAGGAAGTCAGCCAATACCTAGAGTAGGAATTGGACTGGTGCTAGGTGGGCCCTTCCTCACTATTCACAATGGATCTCCAGTACAGAGCCAACTATGTCTTTCAGAATAGGTGGGAGTAAAGGAACCAGCAGAGGATGGAAACATTCTTTCTGTGGTCAGGTCAGGTAGAATGAATCTACTTTGGGAGGATTCAGTTCTACTTTTGTTGCTCAGAACTTCCTTCTCTGTATGAGAAATGACCAAACTATTGTCTTCATCTTTCCTTAAGGTGGTCAGCCCAGAAATGTGCAGCCTTTTAGTGATGAAGATGCTTCAATTGAAACTATGAGCCACTGCAGTGGCTTCAGTGATCCTGCTAGCTTCACTGAGGATGGTAAATTCTTTTATTTATATATTTTCACCTTTTTAAAACATAAAACCTGAGCTGATTTAGTAGTTTTAAATAGTAGACTGTAAGTAGCAGTAATGAAATAATGACATAATGTTAGCACTATGTGACGGTTAATCCAGTGGCTATTGTTTTTGTTCGGCAAGAATATGCTCCAGGTTTGTGAAACTATCAGTTTATTTTCTGTTAGAATATAGATGTAGAGACAGTGAGATAGAGTGCTAATATAGAGACAGTAAGAATTTTAAGATGAATTATAAGACATGGACTTTTATAACAGGTTGTTGAAGCAGTAAGAGGTACAGAAGAGTTTAAGATGGGAAGAGTTATATTTGCCCATTTTGAGCTAGAGTTGTTCTTTGTCTCATTTATCATCTTTGCAAACTGGCATGCTCTCATGTAATTTTGTTGAGAGGAGGGGACCTGAAAGCCTGCTACAGGGGGATAACCAGGGAGCCATCTCTGGATATGGGCCACTCCTAACTGAGCTCCTGTTGCAGAGGTGTATGAGTTGATGCCATATAGAACAGGCTGCTTTGACTAACTGCATCAGCTGTGAGCATGTTGCTGGACTCCAGGGGTAGATGGAGTGGACTGGATGAAAATGTGTTGTTGACAGGATTGGCTGATGGTCATCAGATGGAGAAAATTTATGTAAGGCCTGGTTCACGCCCTCATTAATTCTTGGCATGTATAAGAAGTGGATCTAGAAACAGCACAAATGTATCAATCGGTCAGTTTTTAAAAAGCATTTTAGGGTGCAGTCTGGTTTAGTAGGTTTAACACCATTATGCTGTTGTGGTACTGAACAATTCTGTAGCAGTTGTCTATGTTATGCTGCTTGCTGCTTTCTTATTAATGTTAAAAACATTGTGCTGGAACTACTGTGTCTGCTAATGAAATGTGTATCTGTAGGACTAAATTATTTTTTCTTGAATAGGGCCTGAAGTTGATGAAGAAGCCACTCAAGAAGACTTAGAATACAAGTTGAAGGGATTTATTGATCTTACATTGGACAAGAGGTACAGTCTGCTTTGAAGAAACACATTCATATGTTGTTTTCTTGTTTTCTCTGATTTAATAAGGAAAACACACATCATAAATAAACATTTTTTGATGTTTACTGAGATTTTTACTCTGGGGGGGAGGACTTGTGGATCTAAATAAACTTTTTTCCTTCTACCAATTTTTTAGGATGGGTTAGACTTTCCTTTCATAATATATTGAAGCAGAGTGACTTTTTTTCCAGCCTGCAATACTACTGTGAACTCTTATCTCCAAACAAAATTTTGCTTCCCTTGAGTAAGGAGGCAATTCAGAGCATTTAATTTCTTCATGGAGATTCTGTGGATTACTCTACTATTGGGTGCATACAAATATAAACTACCATAAAGCAAAGGTGGAGATTTAGCTCATATGTGCTGATTTCAGGAGGTCTTCCTTCTCTCTTCTAACAGTGCAAAGACAAGACAAGCAGCCCTTGAAAGTCTGAAAAGTGCATTTTCTTCTAAAATACTGTATGAATTTATCATGGAAAGGAGAATGACTCTAACTGATAGCATTGAGCGCTGCATAAAGAAAGGTAATAAATATGCATGCTATTAGAAAGCAATTAATCCCTATGAAATAGCATATCGTTTAAAAGAAATTAAGACTGTGAATGTTCTCTAGTATTTTACAGAGTGCTTAATAATTTAGGTAACATTACTTTTTAAACTTAGGTGCCACATTTTAACTGTCCTAGGAAATTAAGTGAAATTATCTTCTATCTATTGGTTTTTGAATTTCCATTCAGATGTTTTCAGACTGTAATCTTTAAAAGATTAAAGGAGGAAGGCAGTGCAAAAGGTGATGGCTGATCACTGTGTTAATCCCTAGGTAAGAGTGATGAACAGTGTGCAGCTGCTGGACTGGCGTGTCTTCTGTGTGTGCAGATGGGGTCAGGAATTGAAAGCGAGGAGATTTTTAAGACGCTTGGTCCAGTGCTGAAGAAGATTGTCTGTGACGGAACAGCCAGTATCCAAGCCAGACAGGCTGTAAGTATGAAATGTTTATTTGCCAAGGAGGGACAGAGGGCTGCTTTTGACCAGCTCATTATTGTGTAATCCAGAACTAAAGGTTACCACATTAGTATGTACTCATATTGTTGACATATGCCCTGAATGACGCATGGCAGTTTTTCACTGGTTTAAAAAGTTCCAACTGAAAGTTGAACATGATTTTCTTCTTCAGCTGTTACATGTAGTGCTTTGTCAACTGTCTGAACTCACTGCAGTTCTGGGGGCTGATACTGGGGACCTAGAAAATACTTTCTCACTTTACCACTGAGTGATATATCCTTCCTGAATTAATTTTATTTTTTTCTTGAAATTTAATTTTATTAACACATGAGTGTTACTTAAGCATTTACATTTCTTTATATATATAGGAAATTTATGTACATATACATGTATATATACATTTTCATGTGCCCAACATACATGTACATGCTATATACATAAACAATACAGCTATATTACCGAAGGTATTTTTAATTAAAGTTAACTAGAATATGGGGCATAGGGAACAGATCTGCAGGAGAAGTTAGAAAGTTCCAGGAAAGGCTTTTCAAGGGCAGAGTTTTCATGCTATATAATTGTAATAGTCATCAGAAGGGGAAAATATTTCCCACAGCTGTGAATAAATATCATAGAGTTATCAGAATAATTTCTCCTTATGAATCTTAGTGAGATTTAAAATCATTGGGTGAAGAGTGGCACAAGTAGTTTTTTCAAGGGCTTTGTAAGCTATTTTAAAATAATACATGAAAAGTGAAGGCTTGGGAGTAGGAAGTACTGTAAAATCTGAGAATAGATGGGAATTTGGAGCAAAGTATTATGCAGAAGCTGAATTAAACAGGATTGGAGACTTCTAGTTTCTGCTAAGGTTTTAATCTCCAGATGTTAAATTTCAGAGGTCCTAAGTTTGAAAGTTTTGTCAACTGTAACTTTGTCAAATCCTGACACTTTTTTTTCTTTTCTGTCTAGTGTGCAACCTGCTTAGGGATTTGCTGTTTCATTGTGACTGATGACATTACGGTGAGGATGATTGATACCTTTCAAACATGGTAAAATGACAAGATGAAAGTGTGGGAGTCCTAAACCATTTCCATTATATTTTTCCCTCATACAGGAACTGTACTCTACTATGGAATGCCTGGAAAACATCTTCACAAAGGCCTATCAGCGAGATAGAGACAGTAATGGTGTATCAAGTACCCATAATACTGTGCTTCATGTCAGTGCTCTCTTAGCATGGACATTGTTGTTGACCATTTGTCCAATGAACGAAGTGAAGAAAAAAATTGAAATGTGAGTGTCTTTTGTGGAAAGTACAGTTTGTAATGACTCTTTATATGCAATGAAACAGTGTCACTAAAATTTAGATCTTAACGGAATATGACTTACTCCTTAGGCACTTGCATAAACTTCCAAGTCTGCTGTCTTGTGATGATCTCAACATGAGAATAGCTGCTGGAGAAACGCTAGCACTTCTGTTTGAACTGGCACGGGAAACAGATGCTGTAAGTAGATGTCAGCAGCTAAACCTTCTTTAAATGGGACAATGAGGAGGCAAATTACCTAAGTTGCATAGCACCCTGAATCTCAACGAGTAGCAAATAATTCCATGGTTTATATTCTTTCTAGTGAGTCTGCCCCAGTCTAAGTGGGTATAGCAATAATTTACAGTTGTTATTTTTACATTTAATTTCTGTCCTGTAAAACAGGACCAGTATAACAAAATGTATCAAATACTACTTAATAGCAAGTAGAAATATGGAATGCAAGATTTAAAACTAAATCTAACACCTGCTTTTAAAATGGAATGAAAAAGATGCCTCTAGAGAGATTCCAGGATGAAACAGCATTGTTTACTGTAGTGGGAACATTCATCAGATGCTTATGCAGACAAGTTTGAGTAATTCACAATCTGCACAATTCTGCTTTCACAGCCAAAAGTTTTGGAAGTGGCTGTGGAAGTCAACTTTGAAAGGAAAAAAAATAAATGGAAGCCACAACTTGATCCTTTATTTGGTCATGCTGACCGCAAGTAATTAAAATCTTAAAATGGATTAGCAAATGAGGCTCTATTCACTACAGTATCTTTTGTTCTATTGAGGAAATGCCCTTTTAATCATTACAGATTATTCACATTGAATCTTAAACAATTCAGATTAAAAATACTTGATGTATTTGACTTTGACCAGTTCCATTCAGAAAGCTTGCGGTTAGTTCACTCTAGTCAGTTGACATGAAAAAATGTTCAGATTAAAAAAAAAACAACAAAAACTTGTTTTTACATAAGTTTGCATACATTCTTACTAGTCCAGGTGAACTACTGCCAAATTATTAAATGGAGTGGAAAAAAAAGTACATATATATATGTAAAGCACATATTAATTTATATAGCGAATAACACTAAGCTATTTATAACAGTTTATTTAAAGTGTTTGGTTAAGCATTTAAAAAAAAACCCCCAACATTCTTCCTAATTTCCCAGTCCATACAAGACTTGCAGCTAAATATTCCATAGTGTCAGTCTAATGGTGTCTCATGGTTTGCCTCCAGCAGCATGAATCTTGCGTTAACAACATTAAAGTGCCCTCAATTTGTTGGCAGGAGTAGTTCAGCTGGTCTGTTAAACAGTTTTGAGTCCCTTGCAATTATGGACTGAAAGAAAATTGGCAGGTGTATATGCGCACTGATGGAGCTGTATGGTTCACATGGCTGGCCAAAATAAAGAAGTTGTAGAGATCTACCTGACCAAAATTTAGAGATCCATTTTCTTTTTTGTGGGAAATGAGGTGAAGGCTGTAAAACAAACTAAAACCTAAAAAAAAAATATTTTTTTGTAACGTAGGATTTCTCTTATGAAGATATGGACCTTCTAACAGAGAAACTAAGAGCTCTGGCTACTGATGGAAACAAGCACCGGGCCAAAGTGGATAAAAGAAAGCAGCGATCTGTCTTCAGAGATGTTCTACGGGCTGTTGAGGTGATTCTTTTATCTTTGTTACAATCTAGACCTTCAAAAGACATAGTGTACAATTTAGTAAAAACAATATTATTAAACAGAATTACTGTGTCAGTTAAAGAAACAAGAAAAAAGCTACTTTGAGATTTCATAGTCTGATCACATGTGGAATAGAACTGCTTTTTTTCTTTTAGGAATGTTGAACAAAGATAATGGGAATAGTTAAGCATCACGGAAGCTAAGGAGAAGGCTTGGCATGATTAGAAGTCACCTTTAGGATTCTTCCTGTAGGAGGATCTGAGTCACCTATTAGCACTTGTTACATTCCACTGTCCCAAGTGTAGCTACTCTTATCTGTAAGGTAGAGACTAAAATGAGGCTTACAGGCTGACTTAAAGGTGACTTCTGCACTCAGAACTGCTTTTCCTGGAGGTAAATGCAATTCTTGGAGTAATTTTAAAGATTAAGGTTGAGTATTTGTTTTTTAAGAAGGTTTTCAATCATGAAGAATATCAGCTTCAAGTTCTACATGAGATTTAGGTATGCCTCTGCCTTATGAACAAATACCATCTGTAGCATATGTATACTATGTTATTTGGAAGGTTTTTGGATTGCCAAATTTATCAGTGAAAATAAAGTCTGCTGAGCTCTGTAAAATTCCTAGTACAAAAGGCTGTTTCAATGAAAATGATTAGATGTTGTTTCCTTTGATTTTTGCATAGGAGCGTGACTTTCCTACAGAGATGGTGAAGTTTGGACCTGAGCGCATGTATATTGACTGCTGGGTTAAAAAACAAACTTATGAGACGTTCAAGGAGATTCTGGGCTCGGGGATGCAATATCATTTGCAGGTGAGCTGCTCTTTGACACTTGCTCAGACTGTTGCTCCCTGTCTGGCTTCTTTGATGTAATTCAGTCTGAATTACAAAATCCTGAGTAGAACTTAGTGAAGTGACGAGCTTTGCATTTGAGCTATTAAAAGATAGCACTTAAAAAAGTAACTACAGTGAGCTAGAGTGGTCTGGATAAGCTGCTTCTGAGTTGTAGCCTGGGTGTGCTAGCTTAGTAATCGACTTCTCTAAGAAGTAAGAAATTTAAGCTGAATATCTTTAGCTTCGGGGTTTTTCATGAATCTTTATGCTCTCTTTCAGCAGAGTGGTATGGTCATCTGTCTGCTATAAAGCTGCATGCCTCCACTCTTCCTATTCAAACCTGTCAAAGAAGGCCAAAGTTTTAGTAAAAAATAATGAACACAACTATTGCAGCCTAATGATGGCAGCATTCCAGAAGAGAATGCATAAATCTTTATCTCTGTTCTGGGAACTGCTTGTTTACTAGTCATCTGTTTACAAATGTTACAGAAGCAGGGGCTATAGCTTAGGAATATATGCTCCCAAATTGCTGTGATAATCATGGGGTTAAATTCTTCAGTCCTGTGTTAATTGAATTTCTGTGTGACTGAGGGAGCTGAGGCATGTAGCAGCTTTTTCAGTTTTTTCAAGTACTACTTTCACAGCCAGATATTTTAAAACTGGTGTGTTGTGAAACCATACAGGTCTGTTCAGCTGCCTGATATTGTGTAGAACAGAAGTGTCTCATTTGCTGGGACAAAAATATCAAGGAAGGCAGGAGGAGCTGTCTGTCTTCTCAAGGTGGCAGTTTTTGCTTTTAGCCTTATTCTGGTGAAGAGGAGGAAGTATTCTTGACTTAGTTACAAAAGGATAGCAGCAATTTGACACACATCTTAGTATTTCTTACTGGAATACTTGATATTTTACAGTAGTCAACTCTAGAGACTTGATATAGAGGGGAAGCTGATAATTTGATGTGTTTCTTGTTTCAGTCAAATGACTTTCTTCGGAATGTGTTTGAGCTTGGTCCACCAGTAATGCTGGATGCTGCCACCCTTAAAACAATGAAGATATCCCGTTTTGAAAGGGTATGTTATTCCACCTTTATGAATTTTCTTTACTTCTTACTCTAATTACTTCTGCACTTCAGAAGCTGTCATTGTTAACATTTGTCACTGTAGTTCTAAGAGTGCCTCATATTGTCCTGAATGAAACCCAGCCGTACTTGTATGCATCTGTGAGCTCTTAGATTTTCTGCTGGGTGTGTGTCTGTTTCTGTGCTTTTTCCAAGGGGTCTGAAGGTTGTGGTTGCTGTTGGGTTGCTAGATTCATTCTCCACGCATGTGAAACTTGTTCTCTTCTGAGAGATACATGTTTTTGGGGAGGGTCCCACAGGAAACTGTGGAAACAGAATCTTTATAAAGACTGTATCCCAAACTCTGCAGTATGAAATGGACACTAGGAGGTTGGCCTTGTTTTGTTGATTGTGAATGCATTAATCCTGCATATAATTTGGGGAATGGTGTTATCAAGTTTAATCTGGGGGTAAGTGTAGCCGTAGCCTACATAGTATCTGCTTGATATTTAAGACTGACTGGCTTCCAGAACTGCTCATAGCTCAGCATTTCTTATACAGGCCAAGTTTCTTTTAAATATATATGTCTGTGTATATATATATACTAAAATTAGCCTTTGGTTGCAAAGATAGCATACTATAAATTTCAAAAGGCCTGTCAGTTTACTTCAAAGATTAATAAAAGGATATTTTCATTTGTTTTGTAACATGAAAAATCTCTCAAGGGCATAAGCCTTTTGACAATATGTAATTATCTTTTCTTTTTTTATTTTGTAGCACTTGTACAACTCTGCAGCATTCAAGGCTCGGACAAAGGCTAGAAGTAAATGTCGTGATAAAAGAGCAGATGTGGGGGAATTTTTTTAGATTCCCTTTCAATGGCGTTCAATTTTCATAATTCAAATAAATTTGTAACATTTGAATGAATTTTTTAATTTGTGTAGTCAGTTTGAAGTTGTGCACGGCTTTGTTACATAGTCTGTAAATATAATGCATGCTGTTGCTTAGTTGCATATACATTGTATATAGGTTGATGTAACATTTGGTACAGGGATACATTATATTACCATGCAGTAGCCCCCCCCCCCCCCCCCCTCCTAGCTCCAAAGGTTGATTATGGTGTAACTGGTGCATTAAATGGGGTGGATAACTGTACTCAAATGCTGTGTGTTGGATTGGATCCTTTATATAAAGGTAAAGGAATTCATTGACCAAGTGTTCTGGTATGAATGTGCTAATATGGAAAGATGACCATGTCCATGTGGAATTATTTTAGTAACTTTTTAGAAGTCTTCAGTGGTAGATGGACAAGAAATTCCTATGTAAGTATAGCTTCCTCCTGACAAGGGACAATGAAGTTCAGTAACTTCCACTGACAGTCAGATACTTATTGCAATTACAAATACTTGCCTCCATGTAAAATAAAAGCAAGATTCTTGTGTTCTGAAATTGAATATTTAATTTTTGGAATAAAGATGTTTCTCACTGCTGGCTCTCTGTAAAAATAATTATTATTTTTATAAATAATTATATATGAATGAAAAGCTGTAACACTGGTAAAACCTAAAGGTTGAAAGGGATGGGTTTGTTTATTTGCTGGTTCAAACATGTGCTTGGGGTATTCCCAGTGCATTAGGAGATAGTACATGCAAGTCTACCTTGCCCTGTTTCAAAGGTGTCTCATACTTGTCTGTGGTCTGCACAACAGCCTAATCTTGATTTGTCATTGCTTCTCCAATGGTCAAAAGTTTCCTGGTTTTGGTGCTGTGGAACACGTCCTCTAACTTAGAGGAACCATTCTACCTTCCCTGTTTTCATCGTGTTGAAAACTACTCTTTTAACCTCAACTTCTAATTTTATAGGACTGAAATGTGCCAGTAACAGAACTGTCTTAGGAACAGTGGGTGGGGAGGTGTTAAGTTACTAAAACCTAGATGGATGGAGCTTCTGAATCTGAAGATCTATAAAAGTGCTTGTTCAAATAAACATTCTTAAAATGTTTAGCAGCAGATCAAGTAAACATTGCATTGAAAACAGCACTGCCCCCTGGAAACTGTTGCCTGCTCTGATAAGGGAGGGTTGGGTTTGGGGTGGAGGGGTTGGTTGTGGTTTTTTTCCCTCCCAGTTTCTGATTACAGCTGACCCTATTCCAGAAAGTCAGTGCATACTAATGAGTTGTACTTTGTACTTTACCCTCTTTTTTTCACCCTTCAAATACTCCCCTATGTAAGAACTTGTTTGGCTTGCAAAACTGATCACTTGGACTACACAAAACTGATGATGAACTCATGTCAGTGTCATCCAAGCAGAGAAAAACCTGATCCTTGAACGAGTTGAGGCTGTGTGCCTGTACTTGCCCAGCCCAAGACCATTCCCTTTAAGCTACACTGTTCCCTGGAGCCAGCTGTTGTTTCCTGTGGATTCTGCATAGTCACCTTTGGTGTCCTTTGCCAGGCACTTCTGACAGCTTCCTGTCCCGAGTTTCTGCAGCACCTCCTGACAGGGGGCCAAGCAGGTGCTTGCTCTTTTCCCACTTCCAGTGTAGCTGCCACACACGGTGACCCACGTGCCTTCCAGGGCTGTTGCAGAGGTGGCTCTTCCGCAGCCCTGCAGCCATCCTTTGGGTTTGTGCAGCTCTTTTGAAGCTTAGAACTGGAGAGGCCTGGGTCCTTCTCTTACATTTATATTGGTGTCAGGAGTTTTTGGGGTATGGAAATCACACTTGGGTTTTTTTTTTTAATTCTGGCTTACACATCCTTATTTGGAGGGAGGACTTCCAGGAGCCTTCTACAGAAAGGGAGCAATTCTGAGCAGCAGAACATGGCAGCTTAGGGTCGGAAATATGAGTCAGACTCATTATTCTGTTGTTTCCTGAGAGATAAATGTGTTTATGGGCAGTTTAAAGGGATTCAGAATTTTAGATATGGGAGGGCTTCAGAAAGGATTTGTTGTTTTGAGCTGCAGTCCTGTCTGTCAGCTGCGTGTCGATACAGTGTGCTGTAACACTGCCTTCTGCAGTGTCAGCAAGGGAAAAGGTGATCAAAAGAACTGTCAGAAAAGCACCAATTGCACTACTCACCACCAGTTCATCAGAATTTAATCTTTGAACAACTAAGTATGTCAGACAAATTCGTCCACCATATAATACTGTTCCATTTGAATTCATAAAATATATGGGAGAAGGGGGGAAAAGACCCTGGTTTTTCTAGTCTGTGACTTTAAAATACTTATGACTGCAATACTGTAGATATGACTCTGCTGCATAGCAAACTGGTTACGCATAGCTACAGTGTCGCAGATATGACTCTTCAGCATGGCAAATGCATTTTAGACAAGCACTAAACCTGAGAGGTTTAGCACTAACCAAAAGGTTAGCGAAATACTGATCATCAGTAACAACCCTCATTCTCCATGATGGGATATTATCATGACTCCAATATAATAAAAAAGAGCTGTGTATGTGCTGATTTCAGTTTCAGCAGATCAGTTTTGTGAAGTGAGTATACTTAGCCACGTTGAACTCTAAATATAGACTGAAAGGGGCAGTCTGTTTCATAGCTATCTTTATGGGTACTGCAGCACTCCACAGCTTCCTATGGGACTAAAAGTAGAGAAAGGAACTTCAGAACAAGTTTTCTTCACATGATTTTCACTGGCTGATTTCTTCCATACTGGCACATTACCTGAATGTTGTAAGTAGTGTTTCATTTTCCTGTTTCTTAACTTTTTAGATTTTATTTTTTTTCTGTTAAGAACTTTCAGTGTGTTCTCATTCTAAGTTTTTCTTTTTACTGCAACAACTTAAGAAATTTAAAAGTTGCATGGGGGAAAAAATTCTTTAGGCAAGGTGAAAGTACGAGATAAAGTGAATACAAAGGTCCCAATGTTTAGATTGGTTTGTTGGGAAAATAATCAAAACTTTTGTCCAGTGACACTGATGTTTTATCCTTTTTCCTTTGGCATGTCAATGGAATCAAAAAAATGTAATATAAACTTTTTTGAATTAATAATGGTAATCTTCATTGTGTTTACATGTGCAAATACTTAAATAATTAGTAGCAAGTGCAGAAACATATAATTCATAATACTAATGAATCAAAGGTACTTGCATTTATTACAGCTCAAGTTGTTAAGAAGAGTCTTCCCTGAAGCTGCAGGGAGGCATTAATCAAAATAGAGAAACAACTGCTCTTCGCAATCCCAAAAATAACCATTAGCCTTTGTGCACAAAGTGGTAACTTTCAGCACAATGTTCAAACACAGGGCTCCATAGTGATTGCGTTGGCTGAGGATGTGCAAGTGGGGAGACAGCAGAACAGAGCCACCTCTGGTGGGACGTGGCTCACAGACTGCTGCCTGGTACCATGTCATGTTCTAGAGGAAGGACAGCAGGCACAGCCCTCTGTCCAGAAGTTACTGCTGCACACCTAAAAATCATATACTAGGTAAGGTTAACCCCTATTATGCCAGCTTTTCTGCATTTTCTTTGTGCTTTGAAGCAACACTTCTGAACAGAGAAAAAAAAAATAGTTGTTTCTTTTCTTATGGGGCGTTAAAAAGAAATGAAAGTATCTATATAGTCCTGTCAGCCTCCACTAGCAGGAGAACAAGCCCCGCTGTCCCGTTGTCAGGATTGGTTTCAGTGCTTGGTCTTCAGACTTACTGAGGCTTATTGAATGTCTACTTTCTGCTTAGATTTGGGGGAATTACAACAATCTTCTGCATTTGGTTCGATGAGGGAAGGAGTGAGTATTGACTGCAAACCATCAGGGCTAAAATTTGAGGTTTTTAATTTGTTATATTAAGAAGCTGGACACACTGTGTTCTGTATTCCTCGGAGAGGAAGAGAAGGTTCAGAAGCATGTCAAGAGGACAGTTCAACCCATCTAGGATTCAGAAATCACCCTTGGGTGCTTAACACATGTCATCAAGAAGGTTTGCATCCCATGAAGTGCTGATTTATGTTGGCAGATAAAATTGAACTTGGGAGCTTTATAAAACACTAAATGGATAAGATGCATTCTACTCCAAATTTAAACTAATCTGTGGGGGCTCCCTCTGTACTTTCACTAGCAAGAAAAATGTACATTTAGGCTGTCATTCTAAGGTGAGAAAGATATATCTTAGAATAAGAGGGATATTATCTGGAATAATGTGTTTTTCTTCAATAATTACAGAGGGAGTTTTCAGTGACAATTGTAGACAAACATGCCTACTTAGGGTGTCTGCATCTCCTTATAGCTAGAAGTTTCTAGCTTGTTTCAAAAGACATTTTTGCTATCAGAGTAGTGTAAAGAAAAGCAAAAGACTGATAAGAAATAATGTGCAATACATAGAAGCCACTTCCCTAAAATTGCTTATTTTCTATATATAATCTTCTTTCAAAACTATTTATATTAAGGATCATTCACTGAGTTCATGCACCTGGACTCTACAGTGAAACTGTTTTTACTAACTGAACCTCCTGCAGTGCCTTTTTTAAAGCAAGGGGTATTAGTCTGAAGAAAAAGCATTTTAAATTTGTCCAAAACTGTGTGAAGTAGAACTGCATTACAAGACTACTATTTTTTGTTCCATTTTCACAAATAATAATTTCAGTGATATTCTAAGGTGTATAAACAGACTCTTGTTGCTTATTTCTGCATTCATACCTGCTTTCCCTGTCTTATCTCTCAATTACTTGATGCTGAAAGAAGAGGACCTGAATGACATCCTTTCTGGAAGTGTTAGTGAAGGTCTGGCTTTCACTGTGGTCGGGATCTCACACCAAATCTTACCAAGTACTCACCGTATCAAAGGATAATATACTAAGACAATGGAGAAGCCTCCCTTGGAATTTAACCTGCCTGATACTCATGAAGAAGGAAAGCTTTATGTAGTTGATTCCCTAAACAACCTAAACAAGCTAAATGTTTGCCCAGCTGAATCCCAGCGTTCACTAGGTATGTATGATAGGTGATCTGTGGATTTCTATATATACAATATATAGAAATACTGTGTGGTCACTGAGGCAACAGCCTAAGAGGCCAATAAGTATGCCAAGCTCTGTACTGAAAAATGTATGAAAAAGATTGAAAATGGCATAATTTAAATCAGACAATGATTTAGCTGTCTCTGCTCAGTATTTCTGCTTTAGGTTCCTGAAAATCCTTCCATTTAGTTAGGGATTTACTGTCCAACCTGAACTTATCTTCCATTTCAGTTGGGATTTATGAGGTGATCACTTGCAGGATAATGTCTCTATAGTAATGTCCAATATACACCTACTAAGTAAATAGCATCATAGCTCTTCCCAAGCACTAAAATTCATATCTGGCAATAGAAGCACCTGAGAATTTCTGTTCATTCCTTTAAGACATATTTCCTAAGAACTCAAACCACTTACCTGAAATATCCTGTGAAACATTCAAGCATTTTACTCTCTGGACTTTCTTTACTTACAGTTTCAGTTATGGCTCCCAAATTTCTACTGATTTGATAAGGTTTTGCCTTTGATTTCTCACAGCAACAAGAATATTTTCACCTGGCAATAGCTACAGTTTGAGTTCTTTGTGACATGAAAATATCTTAAAACCTGGAGGTCTTCAGCAGCATTCCACATAACAATATTTGAGTCTGCTTTTACTTACCTTATTGTAATGGCAAATTGAAGTGAAGAAATTTATAGATCAACAGCTACGTTGGAATGTGTTTTGAGGGGCCATAACCTAATCATGCTTCTAGTTATGGGTCTTAAATGTTTTCTAATGACTTCTGTTTCCAAGTCCCCTAACTTCTCCTAATCCAACTAGCTTGAGTGGTACTGGTTTCTGCATTTAACGCAAACATTTTAGACATAGAGTACTAAATTCTCACATGCAGATTATCTTGACATTGTCTCTTTTACACATAGAAAATAAGACAATGATGTACATAAATTTTAATTTTAAAGAAACTCGGTGTAACTGTTCTGCTTTCTTTTGCAATTTTACTGGACCGTATTATTGACTTTTCGGGTAAATATACAGGGTTCTGTGGAAACATATGTGATTCTCTGGAATAATCACATTCATGCCCTTCCCTACATTTCACCATTAAAAAATAGTAGTTTATTAAGTATTTTATTCATAAATTTATAAAACCCTTTGACTCCTTCTAGGATTACACTTTTAATGTAGCTTTTAAGCTTGGAGAGCCTGTAGATATCTCATCCTGTCAGCTACCTTACTCAGCAGCATAAACTAGTTCTCTTGCCAGAAAATCACAGATATGTCAAAAGCTGTTTAAAATGTATATACTGTTTGGTTGTTTTAGTAGAAGCCATGCAGTAATTTCATGTTTTAGATGATAAAAATTCCCACTGTTTGCAGTTTGACAAGAATGTGTGCTCACCAATCCTCACAACACTGCAGCCTGGCATGCTCAGCCTGATTAAACCGTAAGAAGCATTCATCAGGCAGAGTGAGCTCAGAGCACTTTTGAGACCACTATTGATAACTTAGGATGCCTGGCAGGCAGCAGTAGCAGGCCCTGCCCATCCCTATTATTCTGATTACAAAGCAATATTGGTGCAGACACTTAGTGTGTGGTACATTTGTTATGAATGCTAAGGGAGTAACAAGAGAACCTCAAAGGACAAATAGGAAAATATTTCAGCTTACTCATGGACAGGAGTGGGTTAAACAAAATAAAGAAAACCAGAGATATTCCCTGAGATCTACCAGCTCAGTGAATTGCTCAGCACTAGGTAGGGTCATTATTAAAGTGCTATAATGGCATATACAGCCTTTCCTCAGCTTTATCATTACAGGCTCAGTTGCAAAGATCTCAGAGATTTCCACCAGCTAAAACAAGAACGTGGTCTAGAAATACATTTTTCACAGATGCACATGCTACTCTCCCTTTCAGAATGGCAAGACACCAATTACAGAAGGATAAATTACAGTAATTTGCATGTAATTTTACTATGTATGAGACTGACACCAAAGTGAAATTACATTAGCTTCCTCCTCCCTTCAAGACAGAAAATAAACCCAAATCTTTGTAAATTATTGCAGTAGTACACAAACTTAAGATTAACAAATCTGGCTCAAGTGTAAATTTTTTACATTCACAGGAATTTCCTCATGGGATTCACTTGACTTGATATCTTTGGGGCTTGCTGCCACCTCACATTGATTGCAACTGTTTCTATGAGACAAACTACTGACTTTCCCTATATATGTGACACATTCTTTAAAAAGCAATGAACTGGCTTGTTAAGCTGATTCAAGATCAGCATTGCAAGTGCCTTTCCTTTTCCCCCTCATTCTTCCTGTGCTTAAAGGACAACATATGTAGTCCATACGATAGCCTGTTCTACTCTTGACAATTGCGAGCATAGGTACCTCATTTTTTACTGGAATGAAACCAACAAATCTTAAAGATGAAGGATATTAAAAACATTTGTTTTAAGATAAAACAGTCAAGACCTACATTGATTCTATCCAACATGAGGAGCTTAACTGAGATGTTTACTTTGGGAAATTAATTGTCCCAGGGATACTTCTCATTAAACAGAAAAAGAAGCATATCTAGAGGATGAATGTGTACGTTGGTTTTCAATATGAATTCCTCTTTCATCCCTTTTGAAAAGGTTAAATGCAATCAAGCCCTTACAAAGCTGCCTGATGAAAACTTCATTGCAACCTTTGTATGTGTAAAATGGCTGTAAAACTCTAAATGGTAAAACAGGTCAACTTCAACAAAACACTGTACTTCAGCAACAGAAACATTTTTGTTGAGTGTGTTCTAACAACTGTAACAGATGCATAATTTTTTTTATATTTCCAAATTCAAGCTGAGTTCATAAAGTTGATTTCTTCCATTTTCATAAAATATCACAGGAAATAAAATCTGTTGACTAAATATATGATGTATCCTGCGTCATTCCATGAAGCCAGAAGCATTTTTTCATGCTTATCCTAACCAACCTTGAAAAACTGTATCACTAAATGATTTGTCATCTCTTAACAGATCAGGAAGAGAACACTGGTGGTACTGGAGAAAGCACTGGAGGGAGCAACACAAGAAACCAGCATTTGTTCTTCGGCATCTTCATTCTTACTTTGGTCGTCAGTTTGGCGCTTGTTTCATTTGTAATATTCTTAATATGTAAGTAAACCAAAGAGTAGTTCTTAAAAATATAGGGTCGATTGCAAAAAAGAATTTTGCTGAAATGTGTCATGCTACCTTATAACGTTCTACTCCTGTATTTGCATGGTCAAAGGCTTTGGCTGGGCACTGGATCGTGTTCCTAGGGGCAGAAGCACAGGCAAAAAACACTCTCTCAGGGCTAAAAGGCACAATTTTATTCTTAGTGCAAAGGATTTGTGAGCTTCAACATCTATGAAGAATTTACCTCAGCAGCATTGTACTGTGTTGCTAAAAATGCTGACTGGAAATGAAATTAAAATTTAAGGGTAATTGTATGGCAGTGGATACTTTGGCAATGTGCCTTCCATTCATTTCCAGATAAAACTCAGTATTGGGGTCATTCCACTGAAACTGGAATTCCACCCAGGCTAACATTTAAATCAGGCTACCTGAAGCAAGATCTGACCCTTTGTCATCAAAGTACTGACTGGAAATTGATTTGGAACTAAGAAGGTCTTAGGCATAAGAAAAAGAATTAGACATTTATCAAGATTTGCATGTAGCATTGAGTCTGTAGACACAATTACTGTTCCAACTTTTAGGACTGATCAGGCAGGTTTAGCTAAAGACATGGCTGATTAATGGAATTGTTGTCATCTTGGGGTTTTCTGAGATAATAATATTGAACAGAATCTGAGGTGCATGATTTCAATTTATAAGTCTATTTTGAAAGAATTGGAACCCATATGAAATCAAGATTTCTTATATCCTGTAGTAGGGAATTTGCTGAAACATAAAGAAAATCCTGATTATTCTTCTAGGCCAGGAAATTCTAGTCTTGATTAAATTTTTTTACAGGCACTCAAAGAAATATCAGACAAGTAAAGAGCATAAAGTAGATTTTAAGTAACATGATTGTAAAATCCTAGTTTAAATATCTCATACTTGAATTTCAGATTTATTTAACATGGAGCTGCTAAAAGTAGAGACTTGATATAGAAAAATTAGGGTTGGGTTGCTCTTGTGGGAAAAAAATATAAACTAAAGTGAAAAACTTTGTTACAAGAATTAAAGCAGTTTGATTTGTCTCAGGCTGGTGGAGGCCTGTGGCTTTTGATACCAATTTCCAGTGGTGTTTCAGTTTATGTTACAATGTTTTTTTAGATACGTACAGGTATAGTGTGTCACATAATCTGACATGTTTGTAAACCACATGCATAGATTTACTTAGCATTGCCTCTATGAAATAAACTTCAAAACCCATGGGTAAATTTTTTTAACTTCAGAAGGTCAAAATAAAAATAGCTCCAAAAGTGCATATTGTGCACTTTTCTGCAAGTGTGCCAGAGAAGGCTGGCCTTGAAATGCCAGTATTGGCAATAATTTTTTTTTAATTTAAAATAAAAACATATGCACATACTTAACCACAAATTGGATTTTGAAGTCCCTAAATAAGATATTTCCCTGTGGACACTGGTGGAAATGCTCCTGAAAACTGCAAAAATTATCTGAGCCATATATGATTTTATTACTCTGCACTGAACTAAAAAAAGAATCCAGCAAACAAGCAAAAAATAACATAGTGAGCAGGTAAACCCACCAGATGTATAACTAACTTCTTATTATTAAGTTCTGCAGTTGTGTTCTTTTTAAATATTTTTAGTCATCATAATTCCTTACAAAGTCTCGCAGAAATACAAGTGAAGGTAGTGATGCTCTTGACTGAAGTGTTGCCAATTTAATATGGTACATTTTCCTTTTCAAGTTCAAACTAGAAATGAGGTGGACCAAATATCAAGCAGACTACTATTTGAAAAGAAGAACATAGAAGAGCTGAAGAAACTTAACAATATTATATTAAAGCATCTGAATCAATCCAGAATTAAGGAAAAGCCTTCTGATCTTCGTGCTTACCACTTTACCCATGCTGAGCTCAAAGTCCCTGGAGAATAAATCTTCTTTGGAAAGGAATTCAGCAAATTCATAACTCAGATATTTTCACATATGGCACACAGGTTGCTGAAACATTTCTGGAAAAGATAGCTGAATGAAAAATAATAGAAAATAGTACTTTATCCTGTTTTACGTGGACATAGATTTGTAATACTAAGCCCATATGATTCTCAATAAACAATGGATTGTCAGTTTGGGGCAAGATTTCCAGATTCCCCCTGCATTGTAAACCACAGAGGTCAGGACCTAGTTTTATTTTAAATGTAAGTGAATGACCACAGAAAATCACGAGTTCTGTTCACATGATTCCAGCATGACCTTGTTCACTTAAGCATTCTTCTGTTACCTTTGTACAAGCTTTCTGTTTGTTTCTATTACTATTTGTATTTAAGGATAACTTCATATTTCATAACTTATAAATAAATCTATATCTGGTCTAGAGTTTTGTAGCTTTCCCTTCTGTGCATATAAATATACTGATATGCTATTGTTTTTGTGGAAAAAAAAATAAAATCAAAACCAACACAAATTTGAATAACAACAATCCCTTTCATAAAATGCCATAATCATCCCAAATTTGTATTGACAGAGTGAGTGTCCTATTGCCTTACATGGAAAATGTTTTTAGAGGACTCAGTCTGGTAATGTCACAGCATCATCACAGCCACTCTATCTCATAGCAATGCCAATACACTGTACTAACAATTTTCAGGTGAAAACCAAATGTTTTTATGAAGAGATGTGGGGACAATACTTCATGTTCTTGTATTCTGCCCAATAGTTGCTGCTGCTCGCTATCAGAGAAGGGCCAGATGAAATATGGTTGGGACCTTCAGGATTTTAATATTGAGTGATAGATCAGAGGCTAAAAGCAGCCACCCTCTCTGAATTTACACAATTGTGGAGACAGACACCTGAAAGTGTGATCACATAAGGGACTGCTGGCTAGCTTTGTCATTTTTAATATTCAGAACCTTCTACTGAAATATACATTAAGAAGGCACCTCCATAATCATGCAATAAATTGGTTACTCCCACCACGACAGTGGAATGGCAGCTGACACTATGGAATATGTCCAGCATCTTCTTTTTTACTTAAAGTTCTCATTCTCATCCAATTATTTCTTACGTCTTCTGGACAGTTTTACAAAAACATTAACCAAAGTCAACAGCTTGTCTTCTTTTCCAGAATTCATGATAGTTCTTTCTGTGATGACTACTTTGTTGTCTGCAACAAAGTGAAGATCTAAGTCCAGGGGAATTTCTTGGTACCGCTCTACCTAGATTTGCCCACAAATTCTATTCCTGCTCTTATGAGTGCATTGCTTAACGCCTATGTTTTACATCACTATGTTTCTATTTCCTGATTTTTATTTTCCTGATGCATTACTGTCAAGTTATTCACATGAAAACAGTGAAGATTGGTTTCAAGAGTTTATTATTCCTGATGTTACTTCCCAGCTGCAATTTTAGTTATCTCCTCTGGACATCACTAGTAGTTATTACAAAGGTTACTAATACAGCTATCAGAGAATATCAGAGAATGATAAAAATAAGTGTAGAAAACTTGTAAGGAAAGGAACCCGGAAAGTCTAACCCAAACATCTTTCTGTAGATGCTGTTAAATGATAAAAGGTATCTTAAGACTAAAATCATGACACTGGCAATGTTGCTTCTCTGTTCTTCTCTGAGCTATCACCTGCCTTTTAGTGACAGTATTAATTTCTCATCTCTCCCACTCCCATTGTAGTTACTGTTACTGCTCTCAAGCTCCTGCCTTGCGTTAACATACATCCATACTTGTGACCCAGGGAGAAACACTAGTATTTGGCACTCAGCATATCTCAAATGTGGATTTGTTGCATCCCTCATTGCAATTGCAGTTATCAGAGCAGTCTGTGGTCCACTAGAAACTGATACCAAGAGCCAATAGACATTTTATTTCTGTCAGGAAATTGTAAATAAAATGTGTGCTAGAGCAACAAAGAAATGAAAGTTTCCTCATCTCTCTGATTTTATCCTCAGATATTCTTAATCTGGTCATTCAATCAATACACATAATAAATCCACTATTTCTGTCTTTGCTATTGATTAGAAGTGTTGTTGTTTCATTCCATGGTTTCATCCTGCAAGATGGTGAGTGACCTCGACTGCCCCAGATTTATGACCAGCTGAGTCATAACAATGTACAGTTATATACAAATACAGGCATGCTCAGTATCATACAGAACTGAGGCCTCAAATCACACTTTTCATATTTGATTGCTTCTTCACTTGCAGTGATCAGCAATTAAAATCAGTGACTGAAAAAGTGCAAAGGACAAATGCTGATTCTGCTAGTGCTACTGAAATACACCTATTGTTGGGAGATACTTGCAGATACAGAGGATGTGAGGTAGCATTGCTTTTGGCTGCCTTTGGCTTCTCAGCTCAACAATAATTAACAATATCCATTTACTGTCAGAACTGTTTCTATATGTCATCAGAGCAAGGGTTGAGAGCAGAGTGACACAATCCCTCCATCAACACTTTCTGGAGGATCCCCTACAATCTCCTTTAGAGGAACTTTTCTGTCTAATCTACTGACAGTGAAGTAGTCTCAAACAAACCAATAGCTGACTCTTAAAACCTCCTATAAACCTGACCCTGAAGTGAATTTCAGCTCAGTTCATAGGCCCATAATCCTTACCTCAAATAAACAGTTAAGTAAACACCAAGCTCCAACTGCATGTGACATAACCACTGTGCTGTATGCAGATGTTTCAATGTCTCCTGCAGATGTGAACAGATCTCTGTTCCTGTATAGTTGCACATCTCAAGAGCCTTTTCAATGTGTAGTATTACAACCGGAGGAAGATGATCTGATAGCTTCATCTTACAGTAGTCACAGCTGTTCTTGGTAGAACTGCTTCTTCCCTTTTTCTCTTAGTTGGAGGCTGTAGAGGAATCTACCCAAAGTAATTCATTCACCTTTCAGTAATTCCAGTGTAAATGAAAAGAGTGCACAGAGGGTTCAGATAGATTTCACAACATGCCTGTGACACTCATCATTCAGCACTATCATTGCTGAAATGACAACATGGTGTCAGAAAATTTTCTGCTGAATAAACCTGGACAATGTTAGAAAAGTGCTGGTATGCAGCGAGGAAAACATGGAATACTTTAATAATATACCTCTACCTTCCATCAGAGGCATCATCATGTCAGTCTCTGAAGGGTTGGCTGAATCTTTAGGTTGTTAGGTAATATCAGTAGACAAAATACTTTCTTGCCTTGGTTAGCTTGCTGAGAAATTCACCCCTTTGTTCCAGGTATCCATGTCAGCTCTTGTTCTCGTTAACCTCAAACCATCTGACAGTATGTGTGGGGAGATTATACATTACTAAATAGTTGAGGGTCAGCTGGGGCAGGCATTTGCTTGTCATGTTACCTTGAGAATATCACCTTGTACTTGGCCTTGTGCTGCTCTAGAATGAAACAGCTCAAGCTCAATATCTGCAAAGACCATGTAACAGCTGAGGGCAAAAAATCTTTTATAGACACCTGTCCATGTCAAAGGTTACATAAATCTGAAAAGTGGGCACCTTCAACTGAAAATGAGGCACATACAATAAAGAGGGATTTGAAGGAGCAATAAAATCCATCCCTTTGCCTGACAGTAGCCTTCAATTAACTAAAACAATCCCTGACAGAGGCTTGTCTATTCACATTGTAAAATATTCAAATAACAGACTGTCCTTCTAATGTTCAACTAAACGAGCATGGTTAAATCTATTTTTCCTGAAGTCTAACTAAAATTTTCCCTGATAAAATTTAAGCCTGTTATCAACCGACCAATTCCTTGTGAACATGAAAAATAGTTTGTACCTTACATTTTTTCTTTTTTTTTTTATATTATACTAACAAAGCAAAGCAATTTTAACCTTGAGAAGGCTTTTTTGCCCTCTGAGATACTTGGAATTTTAATCTAACATTTATTCTTAAAGTCTAGTGTGAGTTCGGTTCATGTGCTTTGTTCACTGGTAATAATACAAAGATGAACATGGGTTATAAAAAGAAATAATGATGAGGTGTGAACTCTGAATGTGGAAAAAGAGAAGAGAAAATACCAGAAGTGGCAACAGGATTGTCACAAGTTTGTTAAATCACACTCTCTCAAAGGTGATGTGTTGTGTGGGGTACACAATCCAAACTGTTCAGGAAACCTAAATATGGTCGAAGTATTTGAAAAATGAGCAGAATGGAATAATGTTGAACAAAGACAAGAGCTGTTGTCAGAACACAAAGTATACAAAGAGCAAAATCCCGCTTTGTGGGGTTTTGAAGTCTTTGAAGATCAAATACTTGCTTTTGTTTTATCAAAGCATAGTCTTGTAAAATTACGCAAGACTGCCTGCAAATACGAATTTTCAAGTTCAAAAGTCTAGGTTTTCTTATGAATGTTATCCTGGCTGATTGGAGTTTCTGTTCTTGAGATACAGAACCTACCCCATTGGAAATGGTAGCAAAGCAATGTGCTCTGTGAAACCTTTACTGTTTTAAAAATATTTAATTTGACAGTCAAAATTGCAACTAATTCTAATTAGAACTCTGATTAATCAAAACCTAGATAAAACAAATGCCAAGTAGCAACTAAAAAATAGATTTACTTTTTGACTAGTATCTGAAAATCATTTGTCCAAGAAGATGCTTAACTTGATCCTTCTATAGCTGATAGTATAATTATCTTGCAGATGTTGGCAAATAATGAAAGTTGGATCAAAACCTTAGATCTCAGCCCAGTGCTACTGGGATTAAGGGGATTGTTCTTTTCAATTAAAAAAAAAAAAAGCACATTCAGTCCATTACATGTTGCTGTTCTTATTTTCCTGACAGATAAACAAGAATACTAAGATTTAAAGAGAGGGATGGAGGGGGTGAGTGTACTGTCACTTCCTCTGGGATACATAAGAAATAATAACACTGAAGCCAAAGAACTTAGTCCTATTCAAGAACCCAATCAATCTTAGAATTTAAGAAAAGCCTTTTATAGACTCTATTTCCGATCCTTTCTCTGGTTTCTGGGCCACACTTCAGTGATCGAAATGCTGTCCACGATTCACTGATGAGCCAGCAAAACCCCTGAATGGTAATGAGAACCTTCCAGTAGAAACAGTCACAGCACAGTGCTGCTGCTAATTTGTCACTGTGAGGCAAGCCGCATTACACACAAGGGTGAAAGGACAATTTAAAAATCAATTGCTTGCCAATTTAAATATCTATTAATAATTATGGGTTTGCTTTTGAGTTCTGCACTGCTCATTTAATCTTAATATCTTCTTCATCACATAACTGACTTTGGAAAACAGTGTCTGTCTACAAGGTGACACGAAATGTTGAAACTCCCAGACACCCTTTACTCCTCAGCAAAAGCTCATGGATGATTCATTAACTTCCCATTTTCAGGATTTTTTTTTTAAGCTTTAATTTTTTCTTAAAGCAACA
This sequence comes from Cyanistes caeruleus, assembly GCF_971803275.1. Taxonomy (NCBI): domain Eukaryota; kingdom Metazoa; phylum Chordata; class Aves; order Passeriformes; family Paridae; genus Cyanistes; species Cyanistes caeruleus. The sequence goes on along the minus strand of NC_141704.1, from coordinate 26,208,561 downwards.
CAAACCTTTTCTTCAGACAGAGTCTCCCCAAGCACACATTATTATATGAGTGGATATTCATCATGAATTAAGGTTATAGGACAATGAGTAATGGGTCCAAACTGAAGAGAGAAAATTTAGGTTAGATATATAGAAGAAATCCTTTACTGTGAGGGTGGTGAGGCACAGGAACAGGTTTCCCAGGGAAGTTGTGGATGTTCCATCCCTGGCAGAGTTCAAGGCCAGGTTGGATGGGGTATTGAGCAACCAGTTCAAGTAGTAGGTGTCTCCATCCATGACAGGGGGTTGGAACTAGATGACCTGTAAAATCCCTTCCAACCCAAACTATGTTATGATTCTAGGATTCTATATGTAGATATTAACAAAAATATTTTTAGTGATTTTCTAACAGAAGTTATGACATGGATTCTCTCTTTTCATGCATTCAGGTTAGTGTGCTTGAGTTGCTATTTTGATCTGAAATAGCTTTTAGGTTACACTTCTTGCATGGATATGATGAACCGATTCTTCAGCTCCCTGAGTTCCTAGTGTTTAGGACCTGGCTTGAAACTACATTCAGCTTCACACAGAAACCCGCAGCAGGAGGATTCCGAGCTGTGGACACTGAGTCAGCTTGCTGAAGTGCACGGGGAGTGAATGAAATCCAGGGAACTGGTGCAGCACCTATAAATAAATAAATACTGATGGACTCACTTAAGGCCTTCTCCTCGAGGAAGCGTGGTCCTGACAACACATCGAGATAAAGTGATAAAAGCGGAAAGACTCTGGAATTTGGAATCTGTTCCCTAACACTGTTGACGTTTTTTGTGTCTGCCTCAAGAAGCGGCCTCCATCCTGCTCAGTGCTTCGGGTCTGCAAACGCGCGCTGCCCGCTCCCCTCACAGCGCCCCGCGGGCCATCCCTGGCGGCCGCGGGCAGCCGGGCGGCCCCGGCGGGGCGGGGGGACCCCGGCGACACCGAGGAACCACCTTGGCACCACCGTGGCACCACCGTGGCACCACCGTGACACCACTTGGCAAGGACGGTGCTGCTGGAAGGGGCGGGGAGCGGTGCGGCCGGGTCGGCGGGCTGCGGGCGCGGAGTGGGCCGAGGGTAAGCGAGTCGGGGTCGCGCTCCCCGGCCGAAAGGGCGCCTGTCAGGTGGTCAGAGGAGCCAGGTTCCTTCAGTGGCTCTCGCCTTCTTTTTTTCCCTCTTCCCCCGCCCCCTCCCCCCCCGCCCCCAACTCCCTGCCACCAGCGCCAATGCCTTTGTAATGAATTATTTTTTGCTCTTTTGATGGAAGTTGTCGTGTACTCACCAGGTTTGCAGATGGAGAAAGAGCAAGAGTGCAGCTGGTCAAAAACATTGCCTTGAAGAGAAATATGATCTAGTACACGTGTAAATATGTACCATGAGTATGTACTAGTGTCGGTATGCCTTTTAATATTTGCAATCCAATCACTGCTGACTCTCACCCAAGGCTGGTGAAGCTACTTTGCTGGGGACTACAGCAGCACACCAAGGGGGGTCATGATCAAATCAAGTCTAAAAAGGGAATTAGACAATGTAAGTGACCTTTGAAATGTACCCAAGCCTTTCAGCATTCCCTTTCACGGGAAGGAGGGAAGGAGGCGAGCAAGCACGCAAGCAAGCAGGCAGGTGAGGCCTGTACTGGAAGACGAGGATGGACAGAGATTGTGTCTGACAATCCTGGAAAACATGTACCTCTGCTTTGGCCTTGTATGGGGCACAGATGGCTTAGGGACTGTCATTGGAGGAACCTTGTCCCATCTTGGAGGTGGGGAATGGGCATTTTTGTTGTGTGCATGGGGAAGGTCTAATGGTATGTGGTATGTGAAATGCGGCCCTGTCTAGGGGCAGATAAGGCAGGAGCCCTGTGCTCAGCATGTGGCATTGGCCAGGCCTGGGAGCTGGGGTTATGTTTTCTGAGAGGTGGTTACCTTGGATCTAGCCTATTCAGAATAATTTTTTTCTTTCTTTAGATTTGTAAAATGAATTTGTAAAATGACATTTTGCCAGTGACTGGAATGGCCATTCATATGCTGATGGAGAATGTACTGCTACGCCTGTTAGACAATCATCGACATGGAGGCACACTCTTTGGCACATGCTTTTAGGCACGTGCGTTGATTTGGAGAAGATGTAGTCCCTCTGGAATATTACCATAATACCATAAAGGGGCAATTTTATATCCATGATCTATTCACTCATCTTGAGATGCTGAATTTCTTATGCCACTTTAAGAACCCTTCCCAGTACACCATAAGGCTAGTAATGATGGGTTCCTTCAATAAATTTCCTCCATTATTCTTCATGGATCCTTGCTACATTTCCCTTTCTATAAGAATCTGGAATTTGTAGTTTGAATTTCTATCATCCTACTGAAATAACTACACTGCCTGTCTCAATATGATATCACTATACAATATTTGTCATCCCAAAGTATCCAACAAACTGCCTCTTTCTGCTCTTGGAAGGAGTAGTTAAACACTACAGAGTGAACTGGGTCTCTTAAAATGGGCCAGTCCTCTCATTTCTGAGATACTGCGTCTCCTCAGATTTCCTCCTAGGGGACCTCTAGTCTGGGCTCAGTCCTCACTGTATTACTGCCATCAGACTGATTCCATTGTTCTGAGCAATTGAAACCTGTTGCAGCTTAAAATATTTCAAGACAAACTCTTGCTTGTCTCCTTAAAGCTCTCATCCTAGTATATAAGGAATTGTAACTAGTATTTATAGTCAGTTTAGCTATCCATCTTGGCAGGAAACGAAGCATCTTATTTGTAAGAGGTACCATGATGATTCTGTGCGTCTCAATGCAGAGCTCTTTTTCCATTTAAAGGACAGCAGTCTTCATATTTTTGCAGCCACAAAAGTATTACACAGTGCAATTGGAAGGAACACTTACCCTTCCCAAACTGTTGATATAATCTATCCTTTACTTAGGAATAGCAAGTACTAATACCATTACTTGGCATGCAATAACCATTTGGAAAACTTTCCATCCAGATTTTCCTTGCCAGCTCCAGGTGTCCTTGACAAGTAAAAAGTCTTTATGGTAGTTTCCAACAATTTATGCTGCATAGCTTAGTTCTAGTTCTTTGTTAGATATCTAAAAAAGCAATGGGGTTTCTCATTTCTAATTAAATTGCTGCTTCCTGGGGGATTCTTTTATGAGTACCACAGACTGTACTCCTCACTTGCTGTCAATTTCTTGCCAGCTATTCATGCACTGTTTTTTCTCGTTCCTACTGCAAAAACACCAACTTCATATGAATGTCACAGAATCACAGAATGGGTCAGGTTGGAAGGGACCACAGATCCAACCTCTCTGCTCAAGCAGGGTCATCCCAGAGCACATGGACCAGGACTGTGTCCGGATGGCTCTTGAATATCTCCAGTCAGGGAGGATCCACAGCCTCTCTGGACAATCTGTCCCAGTGCTCAGTCACCCACACAGTAAAGAAGTTCTTCTTCATATTCAGGTGTAAGTTTCTGTCCATCAGGTTCTGTCCATTGCCTCTTGTCCCATTGGCTGTCACCACCAAGCAGAACCTGGTTCATCCTCTTGACACCCTTCCATCAGAAATTTATAAATATTGGTGAGGTCCCCTCTCAGTCATATCTTCAACTCTGAGCAGGCCCAGCTCCCCCAGGTCTCGTTGCAGGAGCAATGCTTCAGTCCCTTACTCATCTTTGTAGCTGTCCACTGGACTCCAGGAGCTCCATGTCTCTCTTGTACTGAGAAGAACTGGTCACAGCATTCCAGATGAGGCCTCAGTAGGGCTGAGTAGAGTAGGATTACATTCGTTGACCTGCTGGCAGTGCTTTTCCTAATGCATCCCAGGATACCACTGGCCTTCTTGGACCCCAGGTCTCACTGCTGACTCAGGGACAGCTTGTTGTCTACAGGACCCCCAGGTCCTTCTCCACAGAGCTGCTCCCCAGCAGGTCAGCCCCAGCCTGTGCTGGTGCCTGAGGTTATTCTTACCCAGGTGCAGTTCTAACTGCTGACACTTCTATTTTAAACATTTTCTTTCTCAAATGTACTTTTTCCATGTAAATGGTACAAGGTTAACAGTTGTCACTGAGAGCTACATTTAAATGCCCTATAATTTGAGAGCTGTAGTCTTCACCTAGGAAATAGGAAGCAATAGCTAAAATCTCCTTATGCCTTTCTTGATTTCATTATTTATCAGAAGTGCTCTAAACACCTGATCCGACTGGGTATTGTAGGACAGAGTGATGTGGAAACAACTAATTTCTGAATTGTGAACTACATGCTGACTGACCACTATTGTCAGGAGAGTTTATTTAGATGCTCAGGAAGATATTCTGCTGTAAAGGTGTGTTTGCATACTTCCAAAGTTACATGGCAAATTAGCCGGAGTTTTGAAGATCTCAGTTTTGAACACAGGTGAATGAAGTGACAGCTGGAAATAAAGTGCTGGCAAAAGCTGCATGATGATAACATTCAAAGAATCATTATCAGGATAAGCTAAGTAGTGTGAGGCATCTAGTGATGAGAATCAGATAATGGCATTGTTTGGTTTGGTTTCGTGTGGGGTTTTGTTGGTATTATTTTTTTGTTTTTGTTTGTAGTTTTTTTGGGTTCGTTGTTCTGGGTTTCCCCCAGAGAAAACAGTAGGAAAAGTCCTACTAGGATCAATGGGCAGAGGATTCTTCTGATTAATTTTTCTAACTGTATGATGTAAAAGGAAGAGAGCTTCTTAACCCTATTGCTCTTACTGCTGATCAAAGCTGGATCTAAAACCTAATCTTTTCTAAGGCCAAAGGAAGCATCTTGCTCACTTCGAAAGAGGTGGGAAGGAAGAGGATACTCCTTAGGTGTGTAATGCTTTCCTGGCAGCAAATAGAAAGAGCTGATAATAGTAATTGCATTTGCCTTTCATTAACTCCTGATTTGATTTGGCATTTTGGCAAATCAAATCAAATCTTGGCACCTAAAACATAGAGCATCTTGACACAGATGATTGATTGCCTGAATGAATACAGTGGGGTTTGGCATAGCTTGCACTTGAGGACACACTTGAGTGAGGATGAGGGGCTCCTGTGCAGCAGCGGAAGGGAAGCAGTGGCATTTATTGGCAGATCTTCATCAATGCCTTTGAGCTTTTCAGTTTTCCTTCCACATTACAAATCACTGAATGGAAAACATAGACACACAGTTCTTCTATATTGAGACGTATTTTTGTGGAGTATATAATGTCTGACAGCTTCAAGGAAGGTTTTATACCTTCCTGGCACAATCACCAGCTTGTGGAAAAAAAAACAAAAAACAAGAGATTAGTACTTTGGTAGTAACTGCTGGTAAAAGGGGCTTACAATGGCAAGGTTTAAACAAGCACTAAGGGGAAATCTGAGCAGAGCTTTTTAGGAGACAGTACACACTTTTCCCACTAGGTGGTGGAAATCTGCCACCATCCAGAGCTTTAAAAAACAGGAAAAAACCCACATAATTATGAAGGGCAGGCTGAATTAAGATAGAAAATAGCTGTAATAACAGCTTATGATGTATCGATTAAAATGAGTTCTCTGCCTGTCTAAGAGACAATCATAGAAAATTATTCTTAATGTTATCCCCGACACAAAGGCAAAAATGTCAGTTAGGGAGGTTTTCTGATGTTTTAGAAAAGGAAATGAAAGGATAATGCAATCTAAATGAATTCTTTCACCCTTTACACAAGGACTTTCATCTGTAATTTCAGAGACAGGAACTCAGGAAACAAATTTCTCATGCATTTATTTATCTTCAACTGCCAAAATATATTTTTTAAATTAGCAGTTTTAATTAACATGCATCATAGATCTCTCACAGCTCAGGACTTGCTACCATGCAAGCATTGTTTCTAAAGGTGTCCTCACGGTGGCAGTAAAACAATCAATTATTTAACAACAGATTTGAAAATCGCACCATTTTATGTTGTTTTTGGCATGATTCATGGCTGAAACAGCAGGGACAAAGCACAAAGCTCTGGTGCTAACATCACAGAAGGCTTTGGTAACTCTTCTAATCCAGCACCAACAGACAACTGTTGCTGACTTTATTCCGTGCATTTTTCTTCAAAGCTACACCCAAGCCATACCTGACATATGATTTGTGTTATAAGATGAAAACAACTATCACAGTTTTTCAAAGACATTGAGGATGTACTGTTTTCACTGAAATTCATGGCTCTGATCTCAGCAACACATCCCAGAGGTGAAGTCATCAACACAACATTTTGGAAAAAAAAAATGTGACCAGATACCTTCAGCTACTGAGAATCAGCTAATCAGCTAATACTCTTTTGGTCCTGCCAATGAGGGTCATACCAGATCTGCTTCTCCACAGCTTGCCAGGGAACATGATTTTGCCGTTTGATCTCTGTCCTTGGCCTGTCTGATCTCTGAGCATCCTCCACATTGCGTGGGTACCCACTGATCTGTGCAGTGGCTGTGGTTTTTGCTCTTACGGCTGAAGAGGTCTTACATTCCTAAGTTTGACTAACACCATTTTCCCTGCCTTCTTCTGAAATACCTGCTTCTGCACTGTTCTTCCACCCTGCTCTCCTTTACTCTGGAGTCAGACTGTGATTTCTGATGGTGGTTTATGTAGTGGTGTTACAAGCAGGGAGGCTGTGCAGAATGAGACTAGCTTCACACCCAGTAACCTTGTAACCAGAGAGTGCTGGTCCTTCTGTCCACACATTGGTACACCAGGATACCTGGCTACATTTCCTACCCGACTGCCAGACGTCAGTGGGGCGTACTGGTACTCAGTGGTTATTCTGAAAGTAGCATAACATACGCTTCAATGAATTAACCATTCACAGACTTGCCTGGTTATGGAAGCTGATATACTTTTTCTAGAGATGAGGTTTGTTTGGGTTTTTTTGAGATAAATATTGTACTGCTGCTCAACTGAGGTCTAACCCAAGTGTGCTGGCTACATATACACTAAATTGGCATGCCCAGGTTAGACCTGAAATGCAGTACTATAGTGATGAATGACAGCAAATCTCTAGCTAGCTAGCAAAACTTAGACAGGTGTGATCATAACTAGATTACTTTTCTCCTATTAATTAAAGTTGGGGTTTTTTTCCCCAGAGTGTTTTTTATGGACCACTAATAACCACAGCAAATAATACACTGAAAATTCTAATCAAGGAGAAGGATATCCCCTTTTTATTCGTTTTCTGGAGTGTCATTCAAAAAGTTAAGTTTTTCAAGAGCTCAAGATGGCCTCATTTTCTTTTCTGCCTAAATATAAGGAGCAGAATTTCTGCATTCCACAGATACTCTCTAATAGTTTTCAGAAATCTATTATTCATTAAATGTTGCACCTAATTTTAGGTCTCTCATTTTGCAATGTTATCCTTCACCCTCAAAAATATAGTATCACTTACATAAAGGCTATTTTAGAAACTTCTATTACACAGAATCACATTAGCAATCCAAACCATTTTTTCTCTATGTGGTGACTTCCAGCCAGGACAATATTATTAAAATGCAGGAGTTACAGTACTTTTCTTCAACTTTATTTGGAGAGGAGATGGCTTTATTGGGGGCACCTAACAGCATCCTGCCAGTGTATGTGGGGAATGAGTCAAGGAGAGTGAGCCAGACTCTACAAAGCAGTGTGTGGCAGGATGATGAGAGACAAGGAGCACGAAGTGCAATGAGAGATGTTCTGACTGGATAAAAGGTGAAATTTTTTCACAAGGACAGTCAGGCACTGGTATGGGCTTCTTAGAAAGGCTGCACTATCTCGGTCTTGGAGTTTTTCAAGAACTATTTAGATAAAACCTTAAGGAACTTGCTCTGAACTCACAGGTGACTCTGCTTCAAGAAGAATGTTGGACTACAGACCTCCTGAGACCTCTGCCAATCCTAGTTACACTATAATTTTGTTTGTTCACAATTGTTGACATTATTAATTTCTACATGTACCACAAGACAGGTGTTCAGTGTTTGCCAGGATGAAATATTCCCAAGAGATTGTGGATCACTGAATTCAACATGGCATCAGACGATTTGTTGGAAAGTCTTCTTAGGGATTTCTCTTGCCCTAGCATTGTAACTCTGAAGAGAGGTAAGCACAGCAGCAATCTGAAGAAATTGGGGGTTTTATCCATTCTTGTATTACTGGTGTGATTGTGTAGCTCCTAACATAAAGTGGTTGCTCAAACTATTTACATGTGCTGCATATGTTCCCTTTCCCTGTGTCTAGTGTAAACTCTTTGTGGTAGGTGCTGGGTTTTTTATCTTGTACTTTGACTAGAACAAAGCAAATTCAAATTCAGATGGTCTTAGAAATAATAATAATAAACCAAATTAATGATATTCAAGTCAGAAACATGTACAACACATCCATGCATCAATGGTAATTGGAAGCTGTTTTAATTCCCTTAGTGCAAGAAGGAGGAGAGCAAGGTAAACAAGAGGCCTGGAGGACAGGGCACTTCATATATTAGAATACTACGAAGCCAATCACTCTGGATGGCTGCTTAAGAGCTGTGATTTTTGTAATTCATACCGCTATGGCAAAAGAGGAATTTCAGAGCTGTGAAGATGACCAAAGTTCAGGTAGAAAGTGAGAAGGAAACTTGATGGAGGAGTAATTGTACTCTCCTAATTCCTATATTCTAAATGGCTGTCCATGTGTGAAAAGGAAAATGGCAATACCTGTTTAAATAAGACTATTAATATGGAATTGAAGATAAATGTGTGAAATGAGTTAACAACAACAACAACAACAACAACAATAATAATAATAATACAATTGTATAATTTGTGTGCATGCTTGTGTTTATTAAGAGGCTGACAAGAGTTTTCTGCATGAGTGGAACCAGTAGAAATCTGTATGTGTCTGTGAAGAACATTGTGATGCTTTGGGAGAAACAGAAATAACATTTAAAAAGTGAAAAAGTATCTATTAGTATTGTTACATCTGGATGAGGGAGCTAATGCTGGTGCACCAACACATCTAGAATTTTTGCTCCTAGCTTCCCTTCTAGCATTTTTTGATTTCTGAATGTCTGAAATATTCTTTTGCCATAAGTTTTTAGGTTACACACAGACATATGCATGGGTATGGACATGCTCAAGTGCACACATGCAAACTATTTAATTCACATACAGCTAAGCACATAAAGTAGAAAATTTTTAAAAAATGCTATTGTTCCTCTAAAATGCCTTAGTTCTTACAGACACAGTTGCAAAACCAAATTTAAAAAAACCCAGAAAAGTAAAGTCATACAGATGTAATATTTCATTTTAACATGTACTTTTTAAGGAAAAGTGGTCACATTTACTCTTGATTTAAAAAATGCTTCTATCCAGTGGGGGCAATTTTACACTAGACTGGAAGATTGCTTGGTAAGCATGAGACAAATTCCAAGTGTTAAGTGACTGATGCTGAAATGATGGGAAATTGCAGACTGAACCTGTTATATGAGCAATTTTCCTATATTTCAAGGTCCAGAATCACATAAATCCCTTTTTAGGCTCCCTAAATTTATGATTAAAAGAAATTGTTTCACCTGTTCTTGTACTGAAAATATCCCGTCTTCTAATTTCTACCATTTTTCTTTCTACCATGAAGCTGATTCGAAGAATTTTTTTTCAATTTAATAGCCATCCTGATTTTAATTTTACCATAGAAATGAAGAGAAAAATCTGTACCCAGAGACAGCAAGAGTACTTTAACCTGTTCACAGGTGAGCCAGTGTGTTTTCTGTCTTTTTCTATGAATTCTCAACAAATACTAACAATAATTTGAAACTTTTTTGTACAGATTTCTGTCATGTGTAAGATCACAGTCACCAACCATCACACAAAGCTAGGACAGACAAGGCTACTGATACCATTTGCTTAAATAGTGAGTGCAAGATTGCATCAAGCCTTCTGTAAATTTCTGTGGTGGTGAGAACTATATTTTTTTATTTTGTTACATCTGAATCAGTAAAATCATCTGCTCATCTGAGCACACAGCTTCTTTCCTGTGATGTTTTTCCCATATGGATACAAATGTGAGTTTTGGCACTGACTTCAGAGATTTTCACCCAGTTACGTCTAGAACTAGGTGCAGATATGTACCCAGAACCTCTTGGGAACTTGCCAAGTGACTAGAGCTGTATCTATCTCCCTGTGGCTCCTGGGAATGTTAGTTCTGTCTGAAATACTGTATTCCCTAAATGATACCGGAAAATGACAGTTGAGACAATACAGTACATAAAAACTTCTCAACTCCTTGTTGAGGATTATGGGCTAAGAGCTGGACCTTCCATATCCTGTTAGCAATGCTCTAGGTTGCTGATTGTATATATTTCTTTTCAGTCTTGTGTTCTGAATTTGTATATGAATAATGAAATATTCACTCTTGGTTAAAGTGTCCATTTTCACAAAAAAGAAGGGAGAATGTCCCTTAGTGCAGATTACTTGTAGCCCTGTAGAGACAGCACTCAGTTGTGTGTGGGCTCCTGACACCCTGAAGGCAAAGAGCTCAATTTGGATTTGCCTGCCCCTGCTCCTCGGTCCCTGAGGAGTGCAGGAGGCACGGGGGGGAGCCCTGCTGCCTCGGGGATGGGCTGCAGGGTGAGTGCTCTGCCCAGCGCCACAACTCCCCTAGGACCTGGAGCAGCAGCAGGGAGGGAGGTTTCTAGGCTTACCCCACAGAACTCTGCCCTCAGATCTGCCGAGGGAAAGTAGGAATCCTATTCTGGACCACTGTCCTTGGCCGACATTTACAGTTTCTTAAGACGCCCATGGTATGAGAACTATAAAAAAAGAACACTGCTAGTGGGAAAGAGAAATAAAATGGGTCCAACAGCAAAGGTGAAATGAAGAATATGACTGAATTACTGGGACATGCATGTGAAACAGAGGAGCAGAGCAATTTCAGTGCAGCCCAAATTGTTTTATGCACTGTCAGCTCTCATGTTGGATCTTAGCATCATTCACTCTGATATAAGCAGCAGGTTTCATCATGTGAACAGACTTAAACCAAACTTTTACAGTACTTTTGCAGTGCACCAGCTCATCTGATAAAAATATTTTGCAAGAGCTGCAAGTCCTGGAAGACCTCCAATCACTTTTGATGTGATTTGGGGGAAAGTTTTAATAATAAAAAATATTTTGATTATATAAATAAAATCATTCTTCTGATCTGAAGCTTGAACCTTTGCCCATTTGCTGCTGTTTTGAAACCCAGAGCATGTTAAAAATATATTAAAATGTTCAGTGCTTAAGAGAATATTTTAGCATTCTGAAATCTCACTTGGGACTGTAGTTTCAGGCTTCCATTTTATAGATATCTTGCCAGAAATTATTTCATAAAGATTTCTAAAGGTTTGAAATATCCAGATCTATATATGATTGTAAATTAATTATACATTAGAAGTCCTGGAAATTATATCAAGTACTGTTATTCAAATCTAAAAAAAAGAAATCAAGGTAGGCTGAGATTGATTCTACTTTTTCAAATCTACTTTTAAAATAGTGGTATTTTGTGATTTTTATCCAATACTGTGTTATACCTTATTGGCTAAAAATGATAAAGTGTAGTTATATTAGAATGGGATGTTGACTCAGTCACAGAATGTGAACTGTTACAAAAGAGAGAAAATAGGCATGAAGAACAACTTAGCTGCAGGTTATTGCTTTACAGTGTTTTACCATCTATGACTTTTTATATAGAAATAACTTTCTAGAGAAAGTTATGCAAAAGTTATGAGAAAGGAGCTCACTATGAGCCTAGAAATGCCTTTTGAATTTTATACAACAAACAGACGAAAAGAGCTGATTCAGTTTTATATTTTTATTATTTCTCCATGCCAACTACCTCTAATGTAGCAGTTTGAAGGATCTAAAAATGTTCTGCATAGCAAACATCCTGAGCAACCTCAGGCTGAATACAAATGGCATAGTTTAATTGAAATTCCATTTTTGGTATCAATTCCTGCTTCCTAACAAATGTTTTGAGGAAAAAGCTGTCCTTACATACCAAAGCTTCTTCCTTTTTAATGTATCCTCTGTGGCAATTAGGTGGTAACTAGCCAGGCCAAAGTTGATCTTCCTCAAACACTTCCACTGAGTACAGTTTGAGTAGAACAGCTATGGAGATGCCTGTGGAGTTACAATAAATGAGATTCCCTGATGATGTGCCAAAGAACAGGCTCTATTCACTTTGCAGCAGCAACATCCAGTGTAATTGCACTTTTATGTGCAGAAATACTGGAGCTGCACTGAAACAAAAGCAACAGGTGTGAACTGGGTGTTGTAACTTTAGTGTGTCTATGAAAGGACTAGATTTGAACAGAGGGGCTACAGCCAAAAGGTATTTTTGTATATTAAGGAATGGTGCTGTGTTTGTTTTTACTTTAGAAAATTTGGGAAAGGCATAATTATGTGTAATATAAAATAAGGCCTTTTCTTCATTGTCCTTTTTTGTAAGTTGTAGTCATTTGCTCAGTACCAATGGATGTTGATTGTTACCACTTTATGCTCACACCATGCAGATCACCTTGGGAAACGCTGAGGCGGAAAGGGTAGTGTGGGTTATATAAACCACATTTGGGCTAGGTAGGAGAGAATGTCCTATAATAGAAGAATTATCTCCATATTACAATATATGAGTTTGAGTTTCAGTTGTGCCATTTTTCCTGAGGAAAGCACTGACTTAATCACATTTTGTAAGCAAGGAGAATAGAATACAACAATTCATATTGTTTTCTATATTTTATTGGACATATAACCAGTAATCTTAGTAGCTGATCCCTGGTCATTTCCCAGCATCCTTTATATACCTCTCCTCAAAGAACAAGGATATTCAGAAAAAAAAAACAAACCATTTTTTGGTATTTTTCTGGTAGAGGTCTTCAGTGTTTAATCACATTAGGAAATAATTTAAAATACATGGTCATCTTAGCAGATGCATATATAACATCTGCTGACCCTCACACTTCTCTGATCTGTGTGAGAAAAATGCAAGCCTATCTAGTAGCAATTAATGGTAATTATGCTGATGCTTATTCTATTTACAGTTACATTCTGTTTCCAATAAAATTTTTCTGACACTACAGAGTTAGAAACTCTGATACTTGTATGTAAGCATTCTTTTTCTGTGGTTATATTTAGTATTATTTCTGAATTACACTAATGATAAAATTGTAGGAATGCTTGAGAAATTGGTACACTTTTAAATTTGTTTAATGTTACTTGTTTTTATACATGAAAAATAGTTGTAGCTTCAAAGTATATCCATAAATCAGGTTAAACATTCCTGTGTTTGTAATTCTAAAGAACAAAGCAGTCACTAGTTTGTCTGTGATAAACAAATCTGCATGGGGGTTAGAAGGAAACAGTTTTCAGTAAAAATGCCAAACTTTCTAAAGGAAAAAAAAAAGTGTCAGCATATTTATTGAATGACTTTACAGATATTTTTAACTCTGATTATAGTATTAAATTCATATTACTTTTTTTTCTTTCCTCCCAATGTCAGCCTACAGACATCAAGTTATATTCTGAAAACAATATAGATGTAAATATCAGACAAGCATACAAGAACTATAGGAATAAGCAAGTACCAGTCAGAGATAATCAGCATCAAGTGATGTCCAGGGCATGTCCAAAGGAGGTTAGGTTCCCTCATCTCCATGGTTTTTGAGGGCCACATTAGATGAGCCCAGGCTCAGCCTGGGTACTTGAATAGATGTAGCAGACCAAAGTTGGATAGCAGAGCACTGAAACCTTCTTAGCTTTAGGCACAATGCTTAAGTGTCCAGTGACATGTATCTGGCAGTGAAATAGGAAAACAAAAGGCTCTGGCAACATTATCTTAAAGCAGTGTTTAAGAATGTTTACTCTTTTGCTCTGTCAGTTATGCTATAAAAAAAAGTACCTACCATGTTAGAAAGGATTCGGTCCAGTTGTCCTAGCTCATCTTCCCAGGCTCTCTTAGTGAAATAAATCGAAATCCACTTTTTGGCCTAGTGCAGCAGTTGTGGAAGTTCCTTTGTTTGCTAGGCCTTTTTGGATACTGATCCAAATTGTTCAGAAATATCTTTTTAGTCCCCTGCTGACAAATTAATTTGTCTGTTTGGTTACTTGTTTGGTTACTTGCACTGGCAGGTTGCCCCTTAACCAAAGAATATGTAGGACAAAGAATATGTTAGTCTTCTACTAAGTGAAACTCTTTTTGAGTTTCATTTTACGTGGCTTAGTCTGAGTTGTGTCCTTCTGAGCACTGATAGAGGGAAGAAGAGGGCAGGGCTCATGTTTCAAGCTTCAGTACAAGGCACGCGGCAAAGCTGGATGGTTCTGGTCCTCATCCAGAAGATGAGGATCCATACATACCTGGGTAGTTCAGAAAGCAGAGTTAGAAAGCAGAATTTGTCTTCAGATATCGGAAGAGGCTGCAGACAGGAACTGCTACCAGAGGAGAAATCTAATATTGAGGGAAGGTCAGACCAGGTGCTTCAGTGCTGAAAACCAATCAATAACAGAACAAAAAGCTGCAGGTTATCTTAGCTTTTCTGTACTGCTTTGTACATGCTTGTTTTGGTTTATCTTCACAATACAAAATAGCAGCAATTGCAATCCCTGTAACTTTTCCTTATTGCCCTATGAATAGGATAACTACTGCCCTCTAAAAGACAACTGAAAAGAAAGCATATAATTAATGCTTAATACTTTCAATTGGTAGTGCTTTCATTTTTCCCCTTTGCTGTCTGTGCTTTGATAAAGAGAACAAAAGATTTTTAATGGTAGTCGACAGTAAGCAGGCTTCACTAGCAGAACTGACAGATTATAAGCAACTATTGAATTTCATATTGTGACAGAGCTGTGTTAACAGTTTTAATTCTCAAAGTCTGTGCACTGCATCAAAATTAATCCAACATCTTTAAAGGACAATTCTGTTCACTTCCAGTATTGAAGGGAATTCTGGTCTGTAGACATCACTAATATTCTGACTGTATCTGACTATACCCAAACTTTTAAAGTGCTTTGTCACCAAACAGGCTCTGCAGTCCTGTGCTTCTATGCTCCCTATGTGCCCCACCACTGCAGTACTGTTACAGCCAGGAATCACAGCCCTATGAGGTAGGCAAGGCTTGCAGGGAAAAGTGACATCTTTTATCAACAGACTGGATATAGCTGGAATAACTGAGAGTGCCACAACTTAATCTGGAAAAGTCTGAGTAATGATCTGAGGAAACTTCAACTGACAGAGGTGACTTACCCTTTAAGAAAAACTGAATATCCACCAACAGGCTTTACAGTGATCGGAGGGCTATCAGTACTCCTACATTGAGTAGAACTTCATCCTGGAGCTCTGCAATGACATCCTTTTCTCCACATGGCAAAAAGCCTAGGTAGGTGTTCCACATCCCTGGGTCTGTCTAACACACTGAAGTATTCTATCTTCCACCTTGTGTTGACTTGGCAGTTGTGGTCAAAATGTTCAGCAAGTCATCCAATGGACAGCATAGTAGAAATGCCTGTCTCTGGGTCCCTAAAAGGTGGGAGCTTCTGAGTTCTGTCAAGGTTCAGACATATCTCAGCCTGCCTCTCAGAAACAGGTACTGAAGTATGCAGGAGATAGTGCAGAAAACTTTATATTTAAAATCCTGCATTTACTATGGCAACTTGGCAGTGACATTGAGAAAAGAAGTCATCACACATTCTCCTGGTCTTCAACTTTAACCATAGAACAGTTTTTTCTGTTTTTAAACATCTTTGCAAAATATTGAAATAAATAGCGGACAGTATTGTTCAAAGATTAATTTGCAGCTGAGATTGTTTATGCAAACTATATCTTCTGCAGAGTAGTTTAATGTTCTAGTGAGTCATATTGCAATTACATGTTTCCCCTTAGTTAGATGACAGTAATTAGCTATGCTACAGGAAATTGCCTAAATGGAAAATTTTATGTAAGCTTCCTACAAATTTATGGAATATATAATGAAAATGGTTTTTCTATGCAGCTGAGAGATATAAGTCTTCTTTTTCATCCCAGTTTTGCACTGTTTTAAACCTATTGATTTCAGGAAAGTTATGCACGGTTTACGCAAAAATGGCTTTTATCTCCAAATGAGAACAGAATCAGGTTACTGCTTCTGTATCAGAATTGGGTATGAGGCAACATGTTGCTTTCTTTGCACTTTAAAAAAAAAAGTTAACACAGTTGCTTGTGCCTTGCTGGAGTAAAAACATTAGGAAATATGGAGTCTGATCTACTATCTCTAACTGGGATCTCATCTATTTAGTCCATGGAAGATTTTCTTGTGTATTTACTTATCCTAGACTTTCAGATATAGCTATTAAATTATTTTTCAACATCTAAACTTTCATTTGTGAACAAACATAGGAGATATACATTTCTAATCCTTGAAAGGACAAGAAAAAACACATACAGTACTGATAAAGCTGAACAGTTTTTCCTGAAATGGAAAACACAAAGATTTAAAAAGAATTTTAATAAGAAAGAAAGGATCAGGGTACTAAGAGAAAAGTGCTGTGCGTCACTATAGATTTTCCTCTCAGAGACTCTACATGCTTTCTAAAAATGTCTATTAGAGATAATCTTCCTTAGGCAGATGTTACATCTTCAATAAGCATTCTTGTCTTGGTTTGAGAAAGATAGATGCCTGCTAAGGAAGGCAGAAACCTCCCTTGAAAAAAATAAAGATGTAAACCACGCCCCTGCCACCCCAAAATGTTATGATCTTGAAATCAAGGTGCTCTCAGGCAAAAATATGGGAATAGGAATAATGCTTCTTTACTAAGGAAATTAAAATAAAAATGCAGTAGTAAAAAAAAAGAAAACCAACCCACTGACAGTCAGAAGACAACCAGAAACCCTGTTGGTAGCAATCTGATCTAATGGTGACTGGAGTCCCCCTGGAGTAGCAGATGTGGTTCTGTTGAAGCAATGATCCTGTGGAAGGGTGTAGTTGTCCTCTGAAGAGTTGGTGGTGTAGATAGGTCCAGTCTTTCCTCCGAGAATTCAGTGGAGAAAGGCTACCTGTGGTGTTTTGAGTCTCTGATTATATCCAGGTAGGAATGCTTGGCTCCTCCCTCTGGGTGGAGCATCTCACAATGGGATGATGTAATTTTATCAGTCATGCAGTGATACTCAATTGCTCATTGACAGAAGATATCCCCCTGGAGAGAGATGGAATGATAAAGATATCATGGAAGAGATAAAGAACTTTGCCACACCTGGTTTTAACAGCTGGCCCATTAAGAGAAGATATCCCCCAGTTAAGAGGAATGGGTCGTGAAAGAGATAATACTACCTCACCTGGTTTCAACAGATGGTAATAGAATACATACTTTTGGTTACATCTTGCATTGCAACCCAAGACAATTCTGAATACCTACATTTCTGAGAGACATCTTTCAGTTTGAGCCTTGTTAGTCTAAGTGACAATACAGACCAAAAATGACCAAGCAGGGGTTCTCAGAATTTTGAACTGAAGATTATTCTTGAGAGAAACAATCTTGTGATGCAATGTCATTGGGAAAATCATAGTAGAGATGTGTCACAAAGAAAGAATGTTGTATATGACTAAATATTTTCTTGGACATGGCACCTGGAAGCAAGGAAACATAACAATTTAGGAGATTGAGTGCACTCATCAGCTCATGGTCGATCTAACTTTGAAATTTCTTTGTAGTGCCTTGAGACGATTGCAGTATGAAATGGCAGATAGCCAAGCTCATAAAAAATAGAGGTGGATCGTTACGCTTGACCTGAATTTTCAGTATTTGTGCTTTGGAATAGAAACTGCAAGTAATCTAATCTGATCCAGATCTGATTAGATACCAATGCTTTGAAGAGACAAGAGCTTTCTACAATGTAGCATTATGAAATTCAGTCTGAAATTTGGCATATAGTTTTCTACACTTGAAGTCTTACACACTTCAAGAAGAAAAAAAAGACATCCAGTACTAGAAACTGACCTGAAAGAAGTATAGTGTGAGATAACTGCTATCCTGATATTTCTTCATCACCTTTTAACTGAAATGCAATGTGAATAGGTGTATCTTTTTTCCTTGCTGTCTAAGCAATACTTTTTACATTTTCTGCTAGTTTTATCATCTAATAGTGCTGAACTATTTTCACCCTCTAATAACCACTGCAGTAAGTATGGCCGAAACAGTTAATCCTCCATTTCTCACTAGAGAAAATAGCCAGAACTGGAGGTGGGTGATTAATGTCTTCTTATAATCATGATGCTGTTCACCACTTCACCTATTATGAGGTTCTGACCAGGACAGAGCTGGGGCACAGATGGATGCAGTTCACTACTCTGGACTGAGGAATGGTACGAAGTTGAGGAGACCTGCTGGAAGGTATTGAAAAACAATTCATCTGCATTTTAAAGGGGTGTTATTGACAGCTGTGATTAAAGTTCTAATTTATGGAAAATTGCATATTGCTTGCTGGTCTTAGCTAAGCATGGCAGGATTTATGTAGGAGTTTTCTGCTTCTGCTGCCCAGTAAGCTATGAATATTTGTTTTGGAGAAAGACCTTGGTGCCTCTTACATTAGATACTGGCCTGTGATATATTTTGTACTGTTCTGTCTTGAAAAAGAAAGTGATACTGTGATTTTCCAAGAGCATATAACAGAAGTACTTCATGATGTGGAAATTCTGTTTATTTCCCCATGCAGTTTGAGGCATTGGCTTTGAGCTGAAAAACTCCTGTGTCAGCTTGGGACTTTTCCCTGTGTCCTTATGCACTGAAACTCCTGGAATGGCTGAGACAGTGAGAGCACTAACAGTGTAACATTACTTGTTTAAAAACACAAACACCAGCCAGCTGAAGGTTTTCTGTAAAGGGTTCTCAGATTTGCAACCTGATTCTTTCTCTCATTAACAGGGGACCAAAATACTAGCATCCCTTTAGGGAAGCAAAATACCAGCATCCACTGATAATTAAGCTGGCAAAAAAAGGATTATTAGTTCAGTACTAGGCTTTTGCCACTTGATAATGGGATTAGGTATAAATATATCCTATTATGTGATTCCTTTGCTATAAGACAAGGGAACCTAGAATGTACGACAGTACCTTTATTGTCCTCTAATTCTGATTGACAAAGCATGTTCAGAGCAGCTGTATGGGAATACAAGGTCTCTGCACAGATGGCCTTTGCCTCTGACAGCATTTCCAAGATCTATGTGGATAATGGAAATCTAAAAACTGCAATTTTTTTCTTTTTTGTCACAGAAAGTGAAAGAATTGTTTATTCTATATTGTTGGATGAAAGGTATGATAGCATTTTACCTGCTCTTGCATTTATGTTTCATACTGAAAATAGGCTAGATGTCATGTTCATCACACTCCAGACCAGACTTCCATAAATCAATAAAACATGTTATGCAGCTCTATTTTGAAAACTGACAAGGGGTGGAAGGTGTTTATGTTTTTAAAGTAAAAGTATACAATGCTCAATATTGGATTGTGCTGTACAGCATCTCTCAAAATGATGTAGGTACTGGTTTTCAGTTTTTTAAATTAGCCATCTACTCTCTATACTATGAGTTGTAATCTTTTAGTCCATTTTAAATGACAGAAGAAGTTATTCAGTGTGTTAAGATTTAATAGAAAAACATGCTGATTCATAGAGAGGAGCACAAGGCCTTATGCCTGTTTTTCAGGCAGAATATGAATGAGCCGATTCTTCATAGTAGATTCTATGTTGGATTCAGTGTCAAAGGCCTGATTCTCTTAATTCTTCATGGAGAGGAAGAGGGAGAATGTAGCATACAGCCAATTAGGGATGCTCAAATTTTAGTTGAACTGTTGGATCAACTGTAAGACTTGAAATGTTTGATTTTGTAACTAAAAGCATTCTATAATTTTTAGAATGTTTTTTTAATTTTAAAAAACATTTTACTCTCAGTTTTATAAAAATTTGCTTTTTTTGTGGATATATTTTTAATAATTGTATATCTTCATAGCACAACAATTTGCTCCATCTGAGAGAGGGATTAGGGGTTGGAAGTAAGGCTCAGTAAGAGTTTAGGTACCTAAGTATAAGCTTGTGTTTCTTAAAGAGGATACCAGCACCTGGATTGCTGCATACCTGCAGAGGTGGTCAGAACCATGCAGGTGTTGTAGCTCCTTGAATGACTCTGGCCTTGCCCTAACCAGAAACTGAGCTTTCCCTGCTCCATTCCCAAGAGTGGCTGATTTCAGAAGGCTGTGTAATACAGCACTTAGCACACATGAAGCTGACTGTGGCTGTATTTTGAAGCACAGGTAGTATTTGTTTAGCAACGAAGACCAATTCCATGTCTCCCTCCCACTTGAGGCATAAGAAATGCGAAAACTTTATCTCCCATCTCAAAAAAAAAAAAAAAAAAGAAACAAAAAAGAAAAAAAGGTTCAGTTGCCTTTGGGTTACTGCATGTGGCTCTGTTTCATTCACTGAAACTGTAGACATCTAGAGAAAAATTCAGACTCCCTGAGAGATCACATAAATGTAACTGTAGAAAAGGCTCTGAAGTTAAGACATTCTCCTGACAGGTGATGCTCCAGATTCTTTGTCTCTGCACCTAGGATTCTTCCCTTATATCTAATTATGTGAAATAAAATACAGAAAATATAAATCTGAGCTTTAGTTGCAATGAATAGAGCCTTAAGGTCTCCTTCCAAATCAGCTTTGCGAACTATCAGTTCATGAGACTCATGCTCATACATCTACTCCAATGCTAATTTCATGCATTTGTTGCACATTTATACACATTCAAGAGGGGTGGTGGATGGTGAAAAGAGCACCCCTGCCATTGCCCTTGTCACTTGGTGAATACATAGAATTTAGTGCCCATGTTCTCCCTCTGGATTTACCTGAAATCTCACCAAATAATTTTTATTCAAAATACACTTACAGATTCATCAGCTGCCAGCAATTTAGAATTGGAACAATCAAAATTTTCTCCTTGTTTATATGAGGTAGCTGTTTTTTCTCCCCCTAAACTTCTGTTCTGGGAGTAAAATATATGTTTAATGTTGCTCCTCTTTGCTTGGAAATGAGAGTTTAAGCTACACTGTGTCTTAAGTACTGGGAGCATCAATCACAGAATAGAGCAGAAAGCATGGAATGTTTACCTGCTTGTTTCCCTTTGTTCTCTGTGGGAACAATATGAATGGGGGAGAGAAAGGATAATTCAAAGAACCTTTTCAGTAGCCTGAAGTAAAGCTCCAATCTCAGAGCCTCTGTTAACCATTATATAACTTTTTTTTTTAACCTGATCGTCTCTTCAGTCACAGGGGCATAAAATGGCTGTCATTACTGTCTACCTTTTTGGCTCCAAGGCAAACTCTTTCCATGTTTCACAGCATCTGTTTCTGTGCTCTCAAGTTCTACATTACAATTTGGGGAAATGTGACTTTCCTACAGATCCTGTCTTTGGTAAAAGCAACAGCATTTTCATCTTTAAAGGTAGCTGCTATATGCAACTGTTCACTTTTATGTAACTCTATTGAACTACCTCTTTTGTGGATAATTCTAGCACCTATGAACAGTAAGATAACAGCTGTGATGAAGGTTATTTTTCATACAATGTCATTTTGTTATGAGTTAGGACTTTTATGTTTTCTACAGCCTGAGTTTAAAAGGACTTCTATTTTGTCATTTCAATGGTATGATTCTGAACTTAAATGGGCTAATAGTTTCAAACTGGCTTGTTGTGTACTATAGTGGCTGCTCTGGCCAGTTGAAGAAGATGAAATTTTTATTGTTCTTGGGATTAGAGCCTGCAATTCCCTGGGAACTGTGAGCTGTAGATGCTGGTCTACTATTCTGCTCAGATTAGGGCCTGATGGAGAGAGTACTATTTAAGATAGTGGAAGATGTGGTCTGAACTTTTCCATGAACAAAAGGGGTTTCCATATTGGTCTTTCACATACTACTGTCCTGCTTTCACTAATAAATATATCTCACTGTGATTTAAAAAGAAAAAGTATAGCAAGCCCTGCTCTGTTCTTGGTAATAGCATTAGTAAGTACCAACTCTTGAGAGAATGCCTTAGCCTTTGCTGCCTCTGTGGATGAAAGCTAGTTCAGGAACATAAACTCTGCAGAGGTAATAGGATATTGGATTTCCTAATCTGCATTTAATTTTTCTAGTCAGTTTTTGATACTCTGTTGCTTACAGGGTGGTATGGCTAAACTGGAGCAGCTGCTGCAAGTCCAGACAACTCTTTTTCCACCTCTGCTTCCTTCTTTATGTGCTACAGTCTCAGTTGGCACTGGTGTGCGTCTGGTCCTGCAGAGACATGGTTCCAACTTTCTGCCAAGCTGGTTCCATGAACTGCCTTACCATGGCATTAGACAAATGACAGCTTTGGGTCAAGTGCTCAGTCTGGGGAAGGCAGTGGGACTGCTGCCTCTTTTGGCAGCAGATATCTACAAGATACGTTTGCTGTATTCCCAAATTGCCCTTTTGTGCATAGGGGGTTTTGAATTATGTTTCTGCCATGTCAAACTCTAATTTTAGCTATCCAGACTAGAGACAACTGCACCAGTCATATATTCAGTAAGAAAGCTCAGAACCTCTTGCATTGTCCAGACAACTTCTCCAGGATGGTTCGCTGTGAACAGCACTGACACCTGGATGCATCACAGCCTCTGCAGTAGCTCTGATGTGCCCAGGATACATTGACAGTGACTAAATATGGACAAGGGCAAGAGACCAAATGCATTCATGACTTGTCAGAGCTCATGAATATGCAAAAAAAATATGAACAAACAGGAATAATTTCCCTGCTAAGACTTGTTTTGTTGTTTTTTTAACGTGGCAGCCCTTTGTTGTAGGAGTGTGCAGCTGCACTTGGGAAACCCATGGCTGCCTGATGCTTAACCATACAACAAGTACATGATACAGGAGAAAAAAAGTTAGAAAAAAACACAGAAAAATGGTATTTTTCTATATTTTTCTAACCTCTTTCCATCCTCACTGTAGAGAAATAGTTTTAGAGAAGCATTTTAAAAATAAAATAAAGATAATAATTTTGAGGAGCTTATGATTAAGCAGTTGTAATCCACTGCAGCAATGTAAAATTTTTAAATATACTCTATGTCTTTTAAATTATTCAGAGATTTAAATTATCTGTTATGGGTCTTCATGCTAAGATGTGGTCTTTATTTCTTGTTTTAATGGTAGCCAGAAGCCAGGAATCACGAAACCCGTGGATAACACCGAACAATGGTATTTTCCAAGGAATGGCGCCATGCTTATAAATGGATTTGTCTTTTAAAACTGATTTGGGAAAAATTAAAATCCCACTACAAAAAGACTGGGATAAATGTTACATCTGTTTAGTTCACCTGTTTTATCTGGTCTCTTCCTTAAGGAAGGTAACATGTTCACCTGACCAACATATGCGTGATGTTCTTTGTATTTTATTAATAGTCTTGTGCTGTGTTTTCATTTTTCTCAAGATGGAGCAGTGGCAAGCTGAAACAGGAACATGTCTTTGTGCTGTTCAGAAGGACACTCTTTTTCAAGCCAAATTTTTAACCCAACTTCAAAAGACAGTTGTGCAGGAGGAACTCCCAATTTCCTTCATTATTGGCTGATACCAACCAACACTCAATTAATTTGTTACCCTCTTCTGTCTGAGCTGCTCTAGTGCCACTCCATTTATCTCTTACATTAGGTCCAGGATTACCCCTGCAGTGGTCCTTTCTTTTGCTGTTCATAATACAATTTTTTTTTTAACAAGCCTAAAGTAAATAGTATTTTTTATGTAGCTATGATAAGTTTGCAACATTTAAATTAACTTGTCAGATTTATAAACCATCTCCTTTATTTCTGAAGATTTTGTAATGTGAGATAATAATTTAGTTCTTACACCAGCAGCAAGTTTCATTGTTCTAGTTAATGAGTGAGAGATTATGTTTTCAGCTGCTGTGAAGCAGCATATTTCTATTTAATCTTGTAAAGCAGAGGGCTTTAAAGAAAGCAAGTGTCTGTCCTAAGACTGACACTACCTGGAAGTATCTTAGAGGAAGCATTTGAAGTAGACAGGTGCTTGGATTTAATAACTGCACAAGAAAAAGATCAAAAGAAGTTTTTATTAGGGTAAAGAAAACTTAAACAAGATTAAAACTGCAAAAAGCAGTTGTGATTCTGATCACTTAGCTGTAGCCTTACATACATAAAGAGGCTTTGGATGAACTCACTGAAGCAGTAGAAGTTTTGTCTATCCTAAAGGTACATATGCAGTAGGATTTATGGTATATTCATTGCATAATAACCTGTTTTTTGTGGGGAGAAGAACATCCTGGATTTAGTGAGCTGCTACATTTTCAATAAGCGAGTATATCAGAAAAGTGGGGTTTTTTTAATATTTGTTGTCTTGTTTCAGTCTTGTAGTTTTTTATTACACTCAATTTATTCTAAAGTGATTGGCAGCTGCGTCTTAGAGTATAGCTACAGTACAGCAAAGTTAGATCAGTGAATATAATACACAATACCACATCTAGAGGCTCAGGTCTGACAGAGCTATAAATAATCCATCTTCTGAATGTATTAAGTTATCTTTTGCTTGCACATAGCATTAAGCATATTACAAATTGAATTGTGAGATTTTTTTAAAAGAAAATGAGATATTTTAATGAGTAATGGAAAAGAGAGCCTGAAGTTCCCTGGTTTTCTACCTACATAACCCTTATCATTAGGTTTTATCCTAAGTGGTCAGTGTCTGAAGTCATGGGTTACCTCTTGATCCCTGCAATGTACTTGGAATATTTAACATGAAGCATTTATAAATCTATGTCTTCCACTAATGTCAAGCTGATCTTACAAGAGTCTTAGACTGCTTGAAAATACTGTGCAGGTACTGGGGAACTCACTCTTTTCTGGGATTGCGTCTTTTCAGTGAAATGATGTTTCTTTTAATTTTTGTGATCTGTCTACTAACATCAGTAGTACTACATGTGGAAATGGATTCCTGCTTTTGTTTTCATTTTCAGGTATTATCTGTGATGCTTTTACAGTTATTGATTAAACACACTTAAAGCAGTTGCACTGGCTTTGTACTTTAATCTTAGTAACTTTTTTCAATTTTTTTCCCTCCAAGGGAGTAAATTGATTTATATGAACATGCTGTTAATATTATAACTCCTTGCCTAGCCCCTTGGGTTCTAATGTTTTTTAAACACAGTACAATTATGGGAAACATTATATTGGAATGACAATATAAATCATCACCATAGGAGTCTGAGCAGTCTGGGGAGTTAATCGCATAGAGCCCTGCTGAGGTAAATAAGAAGAGTAATTTGAAATAAATAAAAGACCAGTGGTGCTAATGCGGGTGTCTCAAGAATATCATTAAGTTTGCAATGGAATTGTTTACTTGGTGTAATGAGACTCATGTAGTATAATGCTGCTGCTTAAATCATAACTTTATAGTTCATGATCCTGTCTCTTTTCTCCAGAGGGTGTGTCAGGTTGGCTGTGTTTCCACATCTGTCCTCCAAGGTCCAACACTTGGCCGGAAAGCACACGTACATGTGAAATGTGTTGAGATTCTCTAGAGTTCTGGTTAAATTTACTCAACATATACTGAAGTAGTTCAGGTACAAAAATTTGCCAATGGGGATAATTTTTATATTTTTTACTTTTCTGTTTCTTGCCATTATCAGAGTGTTAGAAAAAGTATGGAATTTGGATATTGAAATAGTTTCCTTTGCTGGTCATCCATATTCAGTAGCAGCGGTGTTTGGGTCCAAGAGGGGTCTTACACTGCTTTGTGCTTGAGCACAGTGTGAATTTGGCAGCTGGGAAGAGAGACTGTCTCCTTCTCTTGCAGTAGCTTCTTCACCAGTACTTCATTCCTATCGATACTCCAAGCTATTCTCCCTTCCTTGACATGCAGAGAAAGTAAAGTGTGAGTTTAAAATACAAAATGAAAACCGTTGATCTGAAAATGAACTACTCTAGGGATTTTTTCAATCTTTGTTTTTAACGTGTATGAATTACATAGTAGAAAATATTTCAAAAATATTACTTTTTCATAGAAAATATATTCCCTTAGAATAAATTCAGCAATATCATATGAATAAAATTATAGTAAAAAAAATTAAACCAATATATTTTTGAGCAGAAATTGATCTTCTACAAGATTATTTTTTTGTAGGTGCTAGGGAACTTGTATGTAAAGCAACTTGTATAATTGAAAGCATCCTCTGCTTATGCAAAAATGAATGTAAAATGTTTGTTGCATAACACAGCCTTTAGAACACATTGTTTTAAAATTTAATGGTATTTACTCTTTATTAATTTCTGAACCAATCTTGAAGCAAGATTAGACTTGTGCAGTCTGTTACACAGATTTATGTGCTGCAAGTATAATATGGCAGTACTTTTCAGTGATAGAAGTGCCATCAGCATGATGGCATGAGCATGAGGTGTAAAAGTTTCTGGGGGAAATGCTTTTCACATTGGGGACTTCAGTGCATCTTGAACTTGGAATAAAACAAATTTCAGACTTTTAGAAGAAGACTTTCAGAAATGATCAAGGATATATTAAAAAAATTATAATATTGCATACTCATACTGTATGTATTAAATGCTCTGATGTCATTATGAAAAACTTCTATTCATAAGAAAAATGTACACAGTTTATTTGTTGCTCTCTGTTGCTTATTCTGCATTGGTAATAAAAAATTGGAAAGAAGCAATACATGATGCTAATGACACTGTATACTTGAACCCTGCAAACCCTGTAAGTAATCGTGGTACAAAAAAATGTTTATGAGGACCATGAAAATGTACAGGAATTTTAGTTTGTTTTGCTTCTCATGCACTATTAAAAAAAAAAAAAGGAAAACATAAGGTGAAATTTGATTTTAGTTTAGGCATTTCATAAATTTCTGAGCTGCTGTTTATTCTGAATATACTATAATGAGCATATATTCTGCCTTCGAAAAAAATGCCTTTCCATTAAGCTTTGTCCATGCTCCGGAGACAGAACATGTAGAAATGTAAGGTCAAACCATAAAAAGCTTTTTAGTGGAATTGCTGAGACTCATAGTGCCAGTGCTGTATGAAGACCCCTGAAGTCTGTAAGACTTGCTCAGGCAATTGGGTGGTCTTCACAGATTAAGTGATTCTTGATCAACACTGACATCATGTGTATTAAAGCTGTCTGGGTGGACACCTTGTTCTTAATATCAATCCCTCAAGGAATAAGGAGTTTTGGAATCTGGTATCTATAGCTTCTCCACATGCTCAAGCTTACTCAAGGAATCATCGCTGTGTTGTTATACCTCTAATCCTGTCTGTTGATAGTCTAGGTAAAATTTCAGTTCTATTCCCTTAACAGACCTTTCAACTGTCCAAGAAAAGTTACCAGTTTTTTGATAAGGAAGACTCCTCTAGTCTTAAAACGACATGTTTCTATGACAAGTGAGAACTCATTTGATTGTATAGAGAATAAAGAGCCTATCTGAAATGACCAGTCAGAAAAAGCTTTGATCTATTACGGTTTTGCTTGTTGGTCACTCAAAGTCCTCTTGCATTAGAGTTCAGTCAAAATTTAAGTGATCTGAATATCAGCCATAAAATATGAATAACAGACAAAGTACCCCAAACTGAACACTGCATTAAGACACATCATTCACTTGGTATTTATCAGATGATTCAATCTCACAAGGAAACATGTATTTATTACTGCAAACATGATATAAATGCTGGCCAGACTGACATAATTCAGGAGGGGGAAGGCTGACTTCTGTTCCTCCTTGGAACAGATCCTTGATGATGCTGAATTTCATCTTCTGATTCCCTGTTTCTCCCCTGAAACTTTTTATATATTTATATGTGTTCTTCTTTTCCCCTTAAACTCCTAAGGATCCTTATCTCAGTAATCCTCTATTTGTACTTTTACCTTTCTTATCTTTCTTACCTTGCCTGGCTTCACTCTGCGGATCCTCTCACTGCTCTTTCTTACATTGCAGTTTGCTGAGTGCTTAGAGCTAAGGTTACACACCTGGCTGTATTGGAGCTGGGCCTTGGAGCTGTAGTCACAGGCAGCTCAGGCTGTGGGGCAGCCTCAGGAGTGCTCAGAGAGAGGTAGAATTGTGTCAGTATAAAATATTACTGCATTTCTAGTCATTAATGTTTTCCATACATATCAGTGTATTCTCTATTCCCTGTAATATATATATATTATATGTAATATTCTCTACTCCCTACACACCATAGTTCTGAACGCATTCAAGATTTTACTACATGCTTTTTCAAGGAACGTGTTTCTGAATCATAAAACATGTTCTACTGAAATATTTAAATTCTTCCATTTTTTGAGAAAGCCTGTTTTCTTTCAGTGTAGCATTAAGGAGAAGGCATGCAATTGAATCACTTCTGCATTAAAAAGTGCAGCCTTTTAAGCGCAGTAGTTCAAATAGATATCGGGACAACAATGCTGTTTTAAGGAGGCTATCAGATGTGCAGACAATGAAGGAACAGATTTGATGCTGATGTGCAGCATCAGAAGACCTATTTCTTTTCCCCTATAAATTTCTGCTCTGTTATTTTTATTGAGAAGCATTTCTAGGTAAATATAGTAGTACATAGTGGTTTTGTGGAAAATAAAGCAGAGCTCTACTTAGCCCCTACACAAAGTATGAGCTGAGAATTTTTTGATTGGCGTTTTTAAAATTAACATTGCTATAATTTTTATTATTGTTATTATTGGAGTTCGTTTTGTTGTCGGTTTTTTGGTTTTTTTTAAATTGACAATATGGAAAGAATGGACAGGAGGGAAATGAAAGACTTATAGCTGTGGGTTTTCAAGACACGTAGATTACATTTCCTGATCAATCTGTAAAATATAATATGTGTAAAACTTTAAAAATAAAATTACTGCAGGCAAATGACCAAGTTAGGACTTTCAAAATCTGGCATAGATCCTGGCACCTAAATTAATGCTTTTCAGTGATACTTACCAGAAATACTGAGTTGCTGATTAGAAGAGGTAGAGTTTTTTCTTAAGCTCAATTGCAGAGAAAGATTTTTTTTTCCTTGAATGTGTCAAATTGATTAAACTGAATGAAAACAATTAAAGAATAGTAATATCTTTTAGTCTGAGGCATGAGGAAGAAGTATGATAAGCACAGGGAAGGTTCAAAGCAGATTTTTTTTCTCCAAGTACAGAATATATTTGCATACATAGGTAAAAGGGTGAAATAACAGAGGAAAAAAATGTAAACTAATTGAAGTGCAAATGTAAACTCATTTCTGGTTGTTGTTTCTCTACAGAATGTTTTGCATTGTTAGTTTATCTAAGCAATAATGTGTAGGCAAGATGAGATTTCTGTTTTCATGAACCTAAAATAATCTCATCAAAATTTGCTGTTCAGAAGGAGAAAATACCAGAATTGACATAAGCAGTTTTATACGATTCCTTTCCTGATGTTTCCTCCATGTTTTACCATCATGAAATATGAAAGGAAGTGAGTCTTTGGGCCGTAATAATCCATGCCTGTATTTTCAGACCAACAGGCAGGTCTGTAGATATTAGGGATTATTTTGTCTGGGAACACAGACAAAATTCAAAATAGCTTTAATGTACCTGTGTTGGCATTTTTTTAGTGTCCAGTATTAATGTACAATTGAGGCCATTTTTAAATCATTTTGACACCATCATTTTGGCAACCTCTTTCAGATACCTCCTGTAGGCTGCAGTTAGTTCCTCTCATCCTTCCTCTCCTCCCTGTCAAACTAAACACGACTTTTTCCCTCAACCTCTCTTTGTGCCCATGCATCCTCTGCCTCACGAGCCCTCTCCTGTACCTTCTCCAGTTATCTTAATTTTCTGCACAAGCCAGGTGGTACAAAGCTAGATCCACTATTCCACATGTGCCTCACCAGTGCCAAGCACAGGGAGATGTTGCCACTTCCTGCAGTTTGGTGTCCATACTCCTCCCAATGCATGCATTGTTTGCTTTCTATGAGTGCACTCTACTGGCTTGGGTACAGCCTGAGACCCACCACGATGACCCCAGAAGCTTTTCAGCAGAGTCGCTCTTCAGTCTGTTGGATTCCTGTTGTCTCTGAGCTCTCTGTCTTGGGTGCTGAATGAATATTTCTTTTGGCTGGATTCCCAGTGTCTCGTCCAACTAAAAGTGATATTTTTGAGAAGAAAATTTTTCACTCAGTGTCTGTAATAATGTAGAATTAATATGGAGTGGTACTTGTAAAGTTTGAAGTACTCTAGTGGCAAATAACTTCGTAGTAAGCATTCCCAAACAAAATCTCAGGCCAGAATTTTCCTCTTGCTTGTAACTGTTTTGTTGCAGTGGAATTTTGGAAGGTTCCACTTGCAGAAATGGTGTAATGTACTGACAAACAAGACCTAACTCTAACCTTCTTTTCTCATAGTGAAGCCACTATGTTTGAATTAGCCTTCGGCCTAATTTTATATCAGATTTGATGGATACTGTAAGAAATTTTGAGAAGAGCTGAATTGACTGAAGGGGTCCCAGGGTGAGATGCAGATTGATTAACAGTGAAAGATGTTTGCAGATCTCTGAAGTTATTCTATATAAATCAAGCATATCTATATTCAGATTTGCAAATAAATTCTCTGTTTATTTCACGTGGGCTTGACTACTTGGGAAGGAGGAGTGGAGAATATTAGTAACCTTCTCTTTTTTTGGAAATATAA
Organism: Cyanistes caeruleus; assembly: GCF_971803275.1. Lineage (NCBI taxonomy): Eukaryota > Metazoa > Chordata > Aves > Passeriformes > Paridae > Cyanistes > Cyanistes caeruleus. The sequence continues at coordinate 26,177,866 of NC_141704.1, read as the reverse complement.
CAATGTTGATTGAATTGTACATTTACAATTTGTTATGAAATGCTGTTTACCAGCTGGTAGGATGGTATGCCCAAGACTTTGTCTATTGCTCTTTTCTAGCCTGGTTACAACTTCACAAACTTATAGAGGCAAACCCACAGCTGTTTAAGCCCATCAAATAAGTGGTTTACAAGAAAAGGCATAATCAGTAGTATCAAGTATTTTGTCAATTATATTAGCAACATAAAATTAAAATGATGACTATTTGACAAGAGACTTTTTTAAGATACCACATTTGCATAATGCTTGTCTTTTCATACTATAGAAAGCAACAAGACATCACAGAAGAGATATATCCATTATTCATGAATTTAATCTGAATGGCATGTGGAAAATAAGACTGAGCTAGATTTTAAATTGTTAGAGTGATTTTTTTTTAAATACAAGCAATTATTGTTTGTTGTTTTTTAACTAATCCTATTTCTTCAGTCTGATTCATTATATGAATTTGCAGTTAGAAAATGAAATATCTTTTTATTAACTTCAGTAGAATTGACACCTTATATGACTCAGACTGCTGAGAGTAAACAATTCAGGCTGAATTATCCTGTCACATCTGTGAGGCTGATTAGACGTAAACATCAGTCATGACTATTCAGGTTTACTGTAGTGCATGTGGCTTCTCCAGAGGCCCCTGTACTATGAGCATGGATGTTGTCTGAGGCTGCTTATCAGAAATATGTAAGTTTCAAAAGGTAAAAGTAATTCAGAAGAAGAGTCATGTTTTTCTCTTGGTCCATCTTGGTTTTGCAGGCAAGAACTGTTTCTTTGGTTTACAGTTTGCACTATTTCTCAGTGCAGGAATAGTGACAAGATGTAATGATCAGTGGAGGAGACAAACAAGACAAGTCCATACCTGCTTACCCAAATAGTATATGCAACAACTACGTGACAAAATATAATGCCTGAAATTTAGTTTGTTCAAAATGTTTTTTCTCTCTTTCTAGTGAAAAATTCCAATGAAGCAACTCAGTTGTTCAGATCAACATCTCTAAAGCTGCAGCTTGCATCTCTGAAATGCAGACGAGATTGTGTTGCATCAATGCTAAAGCTCCATCAATTCCCTCTCACAGCTGCCCCAGTGAGATGTTAGGACATCTCTTACTCTATTCAGGCTTTTTATATCCAAGTCTTACATGTCTCAGCTCGACCAAGATCTTTCTCATTTCTGACCCTACAGCTTTATATTCTTTAAAGATAATGGTGTACTTTGCAGACTGTTATCTAGTAATAGTGACTCTGAAACTGGATTGGTAGTCTGAGATTGTAAGGAAATGAACATTTATAGGTATAGGTAATATCTGTTAAGTATTTCATTAGGTGGAACATTCTGCAGAGCATAGAAGACTTTTCTGACAGTGGTTGGAGCAAAACCAGGGATGCTGATAAAAGTGAGGATTAATACATAGTTAAAGGAGGAAAGTATAACTATAATTAACATAAATTTATGGGAAAATGGCATTGCTAGTTGCAAAGCTAATTCTTCCTAAACAATTTAGTATTTTTATATCCTACTGTCGTGGTTTTAAACCAGTAACTAAAAAAACTACTTATTTTTTTGTTGTGAGATATGGATTAAAACAAGAGCAAAACAGGCTTAAGACTTAAAGGAATAAAGACAGTTTATTAACAAACTACAAGAATGAGAATACCAGAATAAACTTTCAGAAAACCTCCTTATCTTCTACATCTTAACTATTTCTCTGTACACATGACAACATAGAGACAAATAACTTTAGGACTTTGGTGGTTAAAAACAGTCTTAATTCTTGCTACAGTCTTTCATCAGTCTTTGTAGAGAAACAGAAGTCTCTTTCTGTTAGCTTACGGAGTTTCTCACGAGAAAACTATTTTTCATCATAGTTTTCTATTTCTCTAATGCCAGCTGCCCGGAAATCTGTCATTAGATCTTCTCCTCCCATTTCACATCTCCAAGGTGTGTATGGGTCACAGAGTTTAGGAATCTTATTTTAAGGATAAGTTATTCAAAGGCAGAAGTCTTCTTCATTTGTCTCTGTGAGCCTTCCTGGAAAACAGTTTTCTCTTTGCCCTCAAAGCTTCAAAATCTTCACTCAACTCAATTCCAGCAACTCACAGTATCACAAGCACTCTCTCTGTCTCTCTTCTGCTCAAAAGTTACACTTTGAATATCTCACTCCTCCTAATACTCTTATCATGAATTAAAGGAGTCTTTTTATACTATTATTGTCCATCTCCATAGCTTTAACAGAAAGATTTCAGCTGTAAAGCATCTCCTTATTCTCTCTTTCTTATTTAAACTTAACTCTTTTCTTCACTGTTTTTGGTGGTTCTATGATGTCTCCTCTATGTTGATTGTCTCTCTCTCTCTGTCTTTCTGAGAAAAGGAGTAATCTGTATGTTTATCCAGGTAGTAAAAGAATTAAAAGCTTTAGGAAAACTGCAAGAGTTCATGGTGTTAAGTTTCAGTCTAGCAGCAAAAACTGAAAACCAAGCTCGGCTGGCCAGCGCTGCTTCTCTTCTCCCTCCCCCCCCCCCTCCACCCCGCGGCCTTGTAGGCCTGGAGAGGGGGGGAGGAGGCCAAGACAGAGCCTGCTACCTTGTCCGAAGCCAGAAACCAAAGAGAGCAAGAGAATTCTGTCTGTACTTCTTAAGGGGGTGTTTACAAGTTGAATTCACTTTTTAATGGTCAGATCTGCTGTCAATTCTTGAAAATGACCGATAATTGGTCAGGAGGGAAAAACTCCCATCAGCCACCAGCAGCTTCAACTTCCTCTCCCTCCAAGCTGTCTTAAAGGTAAAGCTACCCCATGACACCTACCAAAGATAATCTTTAATCTTTGCTTCTACTGTTAATTAACTTTCTCATTGATCAAGCTCAATTTGACCTAGGAAAATGCTGATGTCCCAAACTGTGACATGATCAGGGGTCTTTGAGACAATCTGGACCGGACAGAATCCTTTGGAACTCACTATGGCTTTGTGGCTTGTTACAAATGGATTAGAGGTTAAGATTTTTATGTTTAATACTATTTAAATGTATATCTTACATTTGTGTGATAGATATTATTATGAGACAACCCCATTCCATTATAATTTGAACTGCTTCTGTTATATTCACTAATAGAAGCAAAAATATTTTCCCCTGACAAATCTCTAACCTGAATAGCAGTTTTGTAGCTGCTGTCTGCTGATCTTATTATTCATGAAGAAACATATTTGAAAAAAGAGAATAGGTATTTGCTTTACATAAATGAAGATGATACACTATGGATTCCATGGCTAAAACAGCTTTCCACTGTAATTCTGTATAATAATATATAATGAAAGAGGAACAGGACTGCTCCAATATGAGGCATAAAGACATTTAGAATTCCGCTGGGGCTCCTCCTGACTGCTGCAAACCAAAGAAAATCCAATGACAAGCACTTAGGGTTTATTACATTGAAATGGAAAACCTTATGGATGATATTTATAAAAAATATTATACATTATTTCTTGTATTTCTAAGAATAAGTGGGCAGAAACATTCAACTTTCCTCCTTTCTATCATTAGTTCTTGTCCCTCTATTGTATTTTTATTCTTCTCTGATTCCAATTATTACAATCCTTTGGTTGTCTTTCTCATACAGATGTCCTCCCCAACTTTGTTTTCCAGTTCTCCTGTCTTTGCAAGTGTATATTCTTTATGTGTTCTTTCACTTAGTGAGTCAAGATTAGTCTTGTAGGAGACTAGCTCAGTGATAGATAAAAAATGTTGAAATACACTCCTCTTTTCTCTCAGTGTCTGTTGTTTCTAAGACTTTGCATTGTTAACTATCACAGCACACTGAACTGCAGTTTAAATCTCAAGATTTCTTTTTGGTGAGATGTAAAGTTAGTTTAGAACTCAACACATTGTTCCTTTCTTTACACATTACCTTGCATTTGCCAGTGCTTAATGTAATCTGACATAAAGACTTGGACCCTCTGAGGTCCTCTGGACCTCCTCCCCTTGACCTGCACTAACATGAGACTTCATCCTGCATTTCTCAGTTTAGAGGAAATGAAGGCTGGGGCTCTTACTTTAAAGCAGGTTTAATGTTTCTGTAGGAAGTATGCTTATCTTTCATTTACCCTGTTCCAAAAAATCAAGTGGTTTTTCCAAGACAATATATATATTTTTGGCACTGATAAATGCTCATAACTTTATATTTACTAAACAAAGTTTTTTCCCCTGAAAGTAAGAAATTTATACACTTTGGAATATTAGAAATGTGTAAGAAAAAATCGTACATTTTGAAAACGTCAAATGTTTGAATTCATGATTCAGGCCACTCATTTCAGATCTTGGAGAAGTGTTTCAGTTTTCCCTTTCCCTGAAGAGGATTTGAACTCACAGGACATAACTCCTGAAGAAGGGAATTTTTCCACATTGAAGGAGTGCTCAAAATCTCTACTTGAAGTTGTTCCACTTTAAAATGGAATACTTAATTATTTTTTGGGCCATAAGGAGAGAATGTGTTTTATATGGCAAGGCTTCAAGCTTAATGCCCTGTGATTGGATTGTTTCACTGTTTTCTGTCAAGAAGAACTCTGTGTATCTCCTGTACTGGTAGAGATGTGGGGCTCTGTTGTTTTTACTGGCACTGCTGGATTTAAGTACACGTGTTTGATTTTAAATTCCACTTTACATTTTCCATTCTACATTCTTCTATGAAACAAGAGTTCAATACTTCCTGACATAGACAACAGCTGAATGAGTGTTTAGGAATTTAAATTTTGAGCCTTGGCACTGAAGACAGTGGAGGTACCAAAATTTTGCAATTGCACATATGTATGGTCTGTGGGGCTATTTATAATCTTATACTGTTTTTCAATTTAGCTCAAGCATGTGATTTGATTAATTAGCATTAGATGTTTTGATTCTTCTACCTAACTTTGAGACAGCTCTTGTGAGCTCGTATTCTTTCAGCATATAACACCCTGTATTTCAGGTTTCCTGTCTTATTTCTATTTAAATCAGTGGCTATAGGAATGTTCCCATGTTTTGTTTGAATTATGAGAAATTTGTTTCTCTGATGTTAAAGAAAAAACAAATTCCTTTGAACTCCTTTGGATCATTTAGGGTTTGCTGGCTTTCAAAGCTCTTAGAGCACTTGCTTAAAAGTTAGTAGATTTACTCTTAGAAGTACCATCCACTAACAGGAAGTATTTGTTATCTCACCATGGAATATGCTTCCTGCAGTTCAGGGTTAGGTAATAAATACTCCATTAATCTCATCAAGCTTATGTTTTAATTTAGATCCATCTGGTCAAAAAGGAAAGAGGGGAATATGTTGACGTGTGTGGTACAGTGCCAGCAGTCATCAGCTAAAGATGATCATAGACCATTTTAAAAAAAAACAATTTCTGGATTATTGGCATGGATAATCTGGTGAAGATTTTAAGATTTTTTAATACTGTAGAATTGTAGCACTCTAAATAATTGCACTTTAACTGTTTCAAGTCTAGTCATTACTAGAAAAATAAGTTTCCTGCAGTAATATGTGTCAGTTTTAGTTCTGGACTGTGATTATTTTATGCTTACTCACACACCAGTTTTAAATGCAATTTAATTAACCTAATTCCTTAAAAATTTGAGGATTTAGCTTCTGACATATTTACACTCTTGCAAAAGTAATGTATGACTTATAACTCAAGTAAGATGTAATATCAAAAGTTCCTCTGAGGTTTCTGAGTACTGAATTGTTTTAAAATATTTCCAATTTAGAAATTGAACTGTCTGCTTTATATTCCTGATTCAACATGAGCTGAATGCTCTGGATTTCTGAGGCTCTTACACCTTGTTCTTGGAGTGGGAACATCTCTGTTGCACCAGAAAATTATTCCCTGGCTGTGACTGAAGGCAGCATGACCTTATCTTGTGTGAGGGCTTCACCTGAGGTCTTCCTGTGTTGCATTTTCAAGATATGTCACACCCTAATTCACACCTGTATCAACATTTGCACCCCTAAAATGAGATTACTGCCTGGGAGAACAGACTATCTGGGGTGCTGCAGAGCTGGTAGCATTCAGCATCCTCTGGGAGGTGCTAGTGCTTTACAGTATTCCCAGACTGTATGTTGTGGGACCTATCCTCCTAATGCTGTTTATTCATACACAACTTGGGGAAGCTGAGCAGTCCTGAAAAACTGGTCTCAAAAGCATTACAAAGCATTATACTCATTATATAAAAGCATTGTACTCGTTATATTCAAAGTATTTAAAACATTACAATTTTCTCCTTTTATTTCACTTTTATTTGTAGCACCGTTACAGTATTAAGAATTAGCTGTTAATATAAAAAAATATATATATGTTTGCACTTTTGGTAGAAAATGGAAGACTTTTTACAAAAGAACTCCAGAATCTTTAACTGCATTTAACAGTTCCTGTGACATAGATGTCCATCTATGATGATACTAATCAAGAAAATCATCTCAGTCACTTTTTATCCAAGCCTTAGATGCACATACTTCATTTTTAACATGCAAAGTTATCACCATAGTGCAGCAAAATTGTGATCCTCTGTTCTTTCAGAGAACAAATAATGTTAAGAAAACAGATTTACAAAGGATATATCATATTTTTCTTGTCAATCTATCATATGCTTAGTGGCTATTTAACTTCGCTAAAAAGAAACATTATTGTAGCACCAGAGTATTTTATTTTAATTTTCTCAGTGTAAATTACTCAGGTAACTATTGTGGCTACTCAGTGGCCACCTTCTGTATGCTCCCTGCTCTTGCTCTGGAGATTTCTGCCTGGTCCAGGTGGAATAGTTTCTGAAGCTATGTTGCATGGCTCTCACCTTGACATTATAAAGCTCCTACTGTCCTTTTTTCACAGACTAGAAACCAGTTTTGTTTACATGGCAAACCTGCAGTTAATGAAAAGAAAAAGAAACCAAAGTTAAATTGAATTTTGGCATAGTTATATGCATAGTTTCATGCTTTTGTAAATACTTACAAAAAATTAACAGACCTCAAATCATTTCAGGTATTTAGCTTCTTTTAAATCAGCAGTAAAATTTATAGTAAAAGGATTTTATCTTAGTATTATGAGTCTTATCTTAGTATTGTTAAGTTTCATCTAAGCTTTAATCTAACTTGAACATCATAATAATCTTGGATATCACAGTGTGAAGTTAAGTCTAGCTGCCTTTCTGCATGTATTGGTTCATGCTTAAGCATTCTACCAGGATATGTCATGAAGGTGCACACACAACCTTATACTCATCCTCATCTGTCCCAGATGGGATCTCAGAAATACAAATGGGAAATTCTGAACTACATTGCAGCAATTTTGGATAGAATCCCAAGTCAGCCTGCACTCAGAAAATGCAACCAGAGAAGGTGATCTTAAGACAGTAGGTCTGTGCTGGGCTTGTTTAGAATAAGAAGGTAAAATTTCATGTCTAATTTAATTAAACTGAGGGTATTTGAATTCTCAGATTTAGCCACTAAAACATATGACCTAGTTTCCAGAGATTCTGTAGGCACAAGAAAACCTCTTTGAAATGCATGTATCTTTTTGGTCAGTATAATCCAGTTTGTTGCTGTAATACAGGGACTTGTCATGCTCCTGTTTCTGCCCTGCTTCTTCCATTTTTGTTGTGGTCTCAGATGTGTCTGTTCCAGCAACTGAAGGATTGCATTTCATGGATAATCTCTGTGAGTCTTTGACATTTTAGCAGCTGTTGCAGAGGCACACCTGAAGCAGGGCATCTTAACCTTCCAAGAGGTTAAGTCACCATAATAAGTTATCTGTGCATCCATGAATTACAGTCTTCAGCTTCATCTGCAGTCACATTACAGTGCTGACTGCTAGATTGAAGCTGATATGCCCTTCAAATGTAAAGAGTGTTTTTTTTGGAAGTCTGAAATACACACATGTACCTTGAAATCTAGCATGTCCTGTACTTAGGTGGAATAGCACTTGTGACTTAAATACAGACAGCACTCAACAGATTCATTTTCCATTTCATAAAACATGACTTTTTAAGTGCTAGTGAGTTAAGGTCCCATCTTTTGTGAAGATGTGAACTGAAAGTCATTAATTTCTTTATATCCCAAATACTCTTACTTGCTTAACACTTATCCTATCCAGAGCAAAGCACCATGTGTGCTTCTGGGGTACTTGTGTGGAGACTTAATTCTATTTTGAGATAAGGGAGGTCTCCTGGGTCAATAAACTGTGGCCTTGTGAAGTTTCCATTTGTCAGTGACTCTGGTGGCGACACAGGGTGGCCACTGAACTGCAACACCATCCGGTTTATGTAACATTTATGCTTCTCATTGACAGAAATAATTCAAAGGGCTGAATTTAGAAAGGACTGTTGGAGGAAACCATCTATCTCTTCTTTTTACTTAAAGGAAATACTCCATGAAATTATCTGCTTTATATGAGTTACAAGTCAGATAATTCAAAAAGAAACTGCCTGTGAATGTTTGCCATGGGCAGACACTACAGGATCAAAAGCTGGGGAAGAGAAAACGTGGGGTTGCAACAAAGAGAAAGACAAATTATGGGAAAAGGTGAAGTGTTGGGGCAACTCTGGGAGAATGATCAGGTATGTAAAACTGGAGAAACAGGAGGAACTGGATTTGTAGGGGATAGAGGCTGGTTGCTTCTTACTGTGTACCAGGATCGTGAGCCTGTGAACCTGGTGTCCTTCTGTGAGACCTGACACTGAGCCTCTTAGAACCACTAACCCCCTGATCAGCTCAGTCTCCATGTCCCAGACTCCACCTTGAGCAAGCTGAGGAGGGCACTAGACAATAGACTAGACTAGAAAAAGTTGCATTTTCAACTTTTGCCAGCCACTTTTTGTTTCGTCAGTAAAGAATAATGCTGGCAGACTCCAGCTTCCTGCTTCCTTTGCAGGTGCTCAGCACAGAAGCAGCCAGCTGGGAGGGGTGGAGGGTAGGGGGCTGCTGCTGAGTTATGGGGGCTGTTCTGGACTCTCCTGAGCTGGGCCTGTGATACTGCATCTGTACAAATACCCATCTGAGGGTGCCTGTTTTGTGTTGGCTAAGTCATTCCACTGGATACCATTAACAACCACACAAATGTGCCTTGAAGATCACTTTACAAAACAGTTTAAGAAAGTGGTATAGAGAATGAATGTTTAAAATAAGCTATTTTCCCATGACACTGCAACATTTTGGATGAGATGACAATTCCAAAACTAAAGATGTGTCCTCACAAGGGTATTTATTTCGCATTAAGCTCAGCTACTACTCAAAAGAAGCTGCAGCGAACTAAAAATGCAAACCAGTCAGGGTGTACTGACTGCCAAGACAGTGTTTGTTCTTTGGTTTGTTTTGAAGGTACTTTCAGTTCACTGCTTATTGATGTAGTACAGCAAAGAGAAGCTTTAAAGCATGGCAGCCATTCTGTTGTGTTTCACAACAGGACCAAGTAGTCCTTTTGCCTTCAGGCCTTATCCAGCTGTGGAAAAAACTGTGGGCATTTTTACCTGCGTATCACTGGCTTCAGCAGGAACAGTGGTGTTCCAGCACTGTGTCAGCCAGCAAAGGTCAGACTTCTGTGACTTTGGAGAAGTTGGGAAGGTTCCAACTGGACTTGTGAAGTATCCCATGAAGGGGTACACGAACCAAGGGAGTTAGCCCATTTTATTAACCAGCAAGGTAAAAGAAAATTGTAGAATATCTAAAGAAAAATAAAAGCAGAAAAATAGCAGGTTTCATGAATAGCAAAACCAAAAAGAAATTAGTTACCTGCAGATTTGAATCTCCTAGCTGGACCCTCTGATGATTTGATAACACTAGCCATGTTTTACACTATGGCAATAGGATATTCAGGATGTATTTTCTCCTCTATGCGATAACCAGCACCTGATGTGTGTTTGGCCTTTCATTCACTAGGGGTGCTTATGAAAGGTCCCCCTCCATCTCCTCTGCATACTTTTGTGAAACCTGTAGGAACCTACCATCTCTAACTTGACATGAAACAATTTTTATATTGATTACTGAGAACATACACAGCATTACTAAGTGTCATTGCCATAGGAAGCTGGGCAGAGCCCAGATGTCCAGCAGCACTTTCATTGTTGTTGTGACAAACTGGGTGGCATTTCATCAGAGAGCAGCCCACAGTGAGCCTCTCTCAGCTGCTGACAAAGCCAGGCCCTCAGAACTGAGGACAGCTTCTTGTGCACAGGGCTGATGAGAGAGAGGTCCAAGATCAGACTGCATTGGCAGCCAACATATCTACCCTGAGAGCATTATTAGTGTGCCGCTTGCTAGATTTAGGGTTATAGAACCTTACAGTGAAGCAATTTTATGGACCAGTCTAGAAGCAAAGCATCATTCAAAGCAGTTTGATTCACTTTTTTCATTAGGTTGTTGAGATGCCACATATGACAGATGAGTCAGAGTTGTGCCAGAGTGATAGAGCATTTAATTGCCTAGCAAAGTAATTCTACAAGGGAATCCTACAGGGGTTATTATAACTGGTGAATGAACTTTGTACCTATCAGCAGGATACACTGAAGGTACACCTGTAACACTGCCAGGCAGCATTCCCTTCTCATCTGCTTTGCTACATCGAGATGTACCCTTTCATGCCAGCAGCATTCTGTGAGGGAATCAATCTGCCTGTGTCTCACTGAGTTTCCATTTGCCTTCTTGAACAAGTACATCTGTGCTTTTTAACACTGGATACAGTCTGCAAGTGGAAACCACCAAGCAATTGTTAGCTTACTTCCTGCAGGCATTCAAAGCATGACATTTCTTCCATGGCCTTCCCAAGCATTCCCCTGCCAACATCCTCTGCAAGCTCTCCTTCCCTTTCCTGCTGAAGTGATGGGAACTGTTTCTGCTGACGGTCAGCTCTCCTTGATCAATGGCCCACCACAAAAAATCATCCACCTGCCCCTGCTGGCCATACGCCATGGGAGCACACAGAGAGGACTCCTGATCACATGGTGGCATACTAGTGGAAAACAAAGTGGGGAAACAAATTTTGTTTCCAGTCTAGGAAATGATGCAAAAAAAGATGCAAACTTCTCTTAACTGAAGGGTGTGGGACACTGCATCTTTTAGTCATCCAAATACAAAGTTCATGTTAGTCTGCCTGCTTTTCACAGTAATACAACATGAGCCATTTGTGCTGTCAAGCACATTTTTCTCCTTCTTTGCAATTCTGAACAAGAATGAGAGAAGAATCAAAGGAGGAAATGATTGAACAACATATAGTAAGTAGCTGAAGTCCAGAGGTGGGCCACGAAGTTGATAAGGAATTGGGCAACTGTCCTATGGGGACAGGCTAAGAAAGTTAGGACTGCTCAGTCTGGAGAAGGTTGCATGGACACCTCATAGCAACCTTCCAATACCTGAAGGAGACCTACAGGGAAGCCAGAGAAGGACTCTTCATCAGGCACTGAAGTAATAGGACAAGGAATAATGGGTCCCCACTGAAAGAGGAGAAATTAAGGTTAGAAATATGTGAACAAAATTCTTTACTGTGAGGGTGCTGAGACACTGGAAAATGTTTCCCAGAGTAGTTGTGGATGCCTCATCCCTGGCAGTGTTCAAGGCCAGGCTGGATGGATCATTGAGCAAGCTGGTCTAGTGAGAGGCATCCCTGTCCACAGCAGAGTGTTTTCAAGGTTGTTTTCAGGACCTTGCAAGGTAGGAAAGAGAAAGATGAGGGGTTATCCATGTTACAACCAAAGAAAATCTCACCATAAACAAAAAGACGTGGAAAAACAAGATGAGTGAGTATCACTGCTTCATTTTCTAAAATGAAGAAGTATTTTTCATCTATATAATTAAAAAAAGTTCTGTGAAAACATAACTTTCAGCCAAAGAAGTTCTCCTCTCATATTCAGCAATTTTCATGAAATATCTAAAGTATTTTAAAAAGACTCCCTGAGGTTTTCATAAAATATAGATGCCAGTGTATAATGAAAATAATTAAGATCTCAGTGAAATATGTTCTAAGTTGGGCATACTCCAAGACAACACATGCCCAGTTGTCATGAAATTGTATGCTGCATTTCATGAATTGTTCAGACCCCATATTTTATAATATTCATTATGTTTCATAGCAATATTCATGACATTTAATAGCAATGTGCATAAAATATTAAAGCATAAAAAACCCCCATCAAAGCCACAAGCTTAATAAATCACAGGAATATAAATTGTCTTCCAATCTGCAAGAAAACAGACCTCTTTCTTCATTTTTCTTTTATTTTGTTAAAGCAAGACTAGCAGTGTTTTGTAGTAGATTCACAAAAAATTCTCACCAGCTGTTCTTAGGCTGGCCATTCAGAATTACAGAAAGCATGAAGACAGCACTGCTGCAGCTTCATTGAAATTTATTTTAAATTATTAATTATTAAAAATAACCCCTTTCCATCATAGCAGAGATATGAGAACCTTGATCAGAAACTGCATAAAGTTCTTCTGGAGAGAGCAGCCTTCTGGTTACTCACAATTTCTACCTCTGTGCCTTCAAGGATAAAATCTTGACACTAAAGTCTGTTAAATAGAAGTCTCCAACCTTACAACTTGCCTTTTGGTTTTCTAAATTCATACTTCATCCTTGCCTTGCAGCTAATTAGACATGAGTTCATCAGCCATTCAGTACAAGGCTTTGTTGAGCAGGGAAGTGAAAGACAAGGTGGGTCTTCAGAGGGAAAGTTGTCCATTATAGCAATTAATGAAGCTGAGGGAAGAAGTAGGTGCTTTACAGCAAAGGGCATTAGTGCTGACAAACATCACTGCACAAAGCAATGATCTGGAGTAAGGGACTCTACTAAAACACAGACACAACAGAACCACAAGGAGGAGTAAATAAGGTTCTTTAATTGCTTCCACCCTTTTGAAATCATATCATGTTCTACCTGCATTAACTGAATTTTCTTTACATCAGCAGAAGCCAGTTCCACCCCCAGCCAGCAAGTAACTTGCTCAGGCCCAAGTGCTGGCTGATGAGCAGAAGTAGCAGGTTTCTGGGTGGTGTGAGTGCCTGCCTTTCACAGAGCTTAGGAGCCAAGTACTGGTGTGCTGCTTCCCCAGCTTTGCTGGCTTTTTATTGTACCTCTAGAGACATGATCTGTCCCAGTAGGAAGTTCTTCAGTTGGGGCAGGTGTGAGGAAACACATCCTCCCTTCATCCAAATAAATGATTTCTCGCTCCTTGTTTCTCCTTTTAAAATGCTTTGTAATACTCAGCTGCCAATGTTTGTGGATGGCAATACGGTACAAAACATACCAATTACTGTGTGCAACTACTCATGAGTAACAATACCTGTAATGTTAAAACACTGGGATGTGTGTTTTGCTACCACAGGGATGTGTTGTATTTGCTGGCAATGGGGAGAGACACTGGGATTCTTCTGGAGTTTATTCTGTTACTTCTTAGGGAAAATTTCTTCTGATGGCAGTTTTGTAAGAAACTAGTTTAGAATATGTCTGACTATGACTAAATAAAAGAGATAAAACAGTGTTTTGGTTTAATTTTTTGGTCCCTCCTTAGAGGAAAATACTTATCAAGAGAGGCTTTAAAATATTCTATTCTCAGCTCCTACTAGGCCAGTAAGTGTCTTTTTCACAGGCAAAGAGCATTTGGGCTAAGCAGTCTTCAGGATAATTAATGTAAGCACCTGAAGCAATTGAATCCCACATTTTCTCCTGTCTGTGTAGGAATGAGAGGTGTTATTTTGGTATTTATGATTCAGACTCCAACACTGACCACTTTGTCTATCAGTCACAGAACTGCTTCAATATATAAATATTTAATAGTAGTGTTAAATATTTCCAGACATAACAAAGCTGAAGTACAATATACTGAAGTGACCTGCTTTTTAAGTGTGTGTAGTGGCTGAGAGAGGAAATTCACATGCTTACTACTTGGAGAAGGGTAGCACAAACTGACAATCACATGCAGGAAGAAGAGTTGGCATACAGCACCAGTAATGCCTGGAAAACACAAAACACTGCTGACAAGTAGGATGTTCCTGTGAAACCATTTGGTGCCAGCTCATTAGAGTGCTTTGGCAAGGATATTTGGCATAAAATAGATCTTATTTAGAATTAGGGATTCTGCTGCCTTGCTCTTGGCATGGAATGAACTTGTAAATTAAGCTGTCTTGTAATATAATGACATTGCCTGGTATTATGAATCATTTTAGAATTAGAGAAATTGATCTGAATAAGAAATTAAGGCTTGCTAAAAAGTGGAGAAACACATACAGCTGACATTGAGGGCTGGTAGGCACAGGCCTGTGAAGAATGCATTGCACTGCAGAGTTGCTTCCAAGCCTGGGTCAGCACCTGGGTCCTGGTTTGCAAAAGTTTTCACCTACTCCAGGGGTTGCTTCAGCAATTATCCTTTCCTCAGATTCAATTTCTTTAGAAACTTTTCTTCTTCACTGGACGTCTCAGGTGGGTTATTATTAAAATTTTATACTTGCCAGGGGCTTACTTTTCAATTAGCAAAAGTTTGAAGAGTCTGGGTTAGGGTGGAAGATTCAGGGAGAAGGCGGCTGGGCATGTGATACCTCTCTAAATGCTTGATGAAATAGAGCGCTCTGCTCTTGTTTTCCATATTCTGTACAGGGCAAAAACCTCACGGGGATGGCTGTGCACTTTTGGAGCAACTCTCTAAGTATAAGTTTGGCTCATTTCCTAAAGCAAATTCAGTATTTAAAAACCACTCCCAACAAAAACCATGAAAAAGAAGCCTAAAACAGTCTTTGGAGCTGCTGTCCTTACAAGAAACTGACACATACTCAGCCTGATCAGCTCACTTTCCTCAACATTCTTCAAACTCTCAAAGTTACAAGTGGAGACAACTTTCTTGGTATTTCATGGCAAATATTTCTGTCTCAGATCAAAGCTACCACCCAGTCCTCTGAAAAAAGTCCTCTGAAAAAAACTAAGTTAGGGAGCACTACAGCTATTTTCCTCCAGCCTGAGCATATGGGAATGCAACATATTTTTCTGCATGTGCTGTTCTTTAGCATTCATGAGAATCTTTATGAAGGCAAGTTTTGAGTCACATGCTGTGTCACACTACAGGGAAGAAGAATATCAATTATACAGCATGCTTAATCATGAGAGGAAATAGATTTCACTAACTGAATATGCAAATGCCAATTCAGAATAAAATTATGATCTCTTCCTGATGTGCAAAATGCCACTGGTGAAAAACATTTTAATGTATTACTGCTGGACTTCAGAAGAGTGTGATTTATGAAGGGAAAAGAGAAAAATGTAATTTAATTTTTTCTTGCATTGTATTATTCTTGTTGGTTTTCTTCTAGTTTGAAAAAGTATAGCTGATACAGAGCTTTTAAAGCATATTTTAACATTTAAAATGCAGCTTCCCGTGCTTGCATTCATGCACAGTTTCCTGCGATGAAGGGTGGTAAGTAAACACTGCTAGTTTTCCTGTGAACACTGTGAGGCTGTATAGGATGGGATTTTGTTGTACACAAGGACAAGCTGCTTCTGGAATCCTACACTTGCCCTTATCCTACTAAATCAACAGCTGTTTAGCAAGGAGATAGGAATTTTCTTTTTTGGCCAAAACCTGGTATTTACAGCTCATCCCCAATGGAGTGGGTGGTCACAGTTCGCTTCCTGAGGCTGCTCAGTGAGAACAGTACCTCCCACCTGCTGTTACAGTAGTCTCTGGCAGAGCATCTTTTCCAGTCCTCATCGCAGAAGTGTTTCATTTCACATGGTGTGGTGGGCTGGCTCACCCAGGAAGGTGATGTGCTGTACTCAGGAGCATCACACTCTCCTGGGTGAGGAAGCCTAATCCTAAGTATCGTAAAACACTGTTTAATTTAGCTGGAGTGCTGGCAATCAAAGCCAGTTTCCAATGTCCTCAGAGAGTACTGGAACCTGTCATTGAGTTAAATAGGAAAGTCTCTTTCCCCTCTCACCAGCCCTTGTATAGAGCTCATGTTCGGAGGTCTCATCTAATCACACCCACAAGCTTGAGCTTTATAAAGAGATTGTGTCCAGCTGACTCTGGCTGAAGGCCAAGTGCCCACCAAAAGACACTCTTATCTTTTCAGAGTTCATCAACCTCGTCCTGTCTTGCTGGTGGCCTCAGAGACCCTTGCACACCTTGCCTTCTTCTTGGTGTGGGAAGCACTGCACCTTCAAACCATGTGCTGATAGTAGGTGGAGGCTCTGGGGCAGGACCCCCTTCTTCTGGAGCAGGGGAGATGGCCAGCAGTGTTTCTCCAGAGGGCAGCTCTTCTCTAGACCTGAAGGTGCAGCCTTGCTGTGCAATGCATGTGAGGCTGTACACAGCTCAGATGAAGGAAGAGGATGTTTCTGTACACTAAGGAAAGCCATATGGAGGGCTGAAAGAGGAGTCAAATTTGTTTATGCGTCAGAATAACATTTACTTGAAAAGTGCTAGCTGGGTCCTACTACATATCCCACAAAATCAGGGGATTTTGAGTTATGTCCCCTTTACACTTGTCAATAAATACACCAGTGTTTCTTAGCCTGTACAACCTGTAGGCAGAAGCACTGACGTGGGTGTCCAGAGCTTTACAGATACAGGATGCTCCCATGAGAGCACTGGGATGCTTCACACAGCTGCCTGCAAGCTCAGTGGTTACTCTGCAGGTGCCATTCCCATCATGGTTTTGTCTGAGTGGGGTTTGGGGTGAATCTGTGATAGCTTGAATAGGAGAGGTACCTAAACCATGCACTCAGACTGGGGATTTCTGCTGTGGGAAATACTACCACAAAAATAAATGAGAAGTGAAAGATGGATGAGATGGAATGAGCTGTGAACTGACAGCTTTGTGACTGGTTTTGACTTATTTTCTTTTTGTGGTCTAAAGCTGAGTGCCTCATAAATTCTGAAGACATCAAAACTCTAACTAACCCAACTAAAATCATCCCAGGTTCACTGGAAATACAAAGAGCATTAACTAAATAGAATACAAGAGACAGTGAGAAGGGAATGAGTTCTCTCTTCAAAGTGCTGGTTTTGGGTATTTACTTCAGTTTTGACATTACAGATCAAACGGGCATGCAGATAAATTTCGGGTATCTAGGGTCACACAGTGGCTGTCCTACAATCTAATATGGGCCTAGAGATATTTTACTGATGGATCTTAAAGATCCTGGGATCCCCAAACAGATACCTGCTGGTGCACCTCAGCTGTGAGGTGACACATTGCAGACACCATTTGGCAACCACCAAGCAGCGTGCTGGTCTTGGGGGCTGTTTCACACTTTGCTCACTGTGAGACAGGAAGGCAGCAGGCTTTTTAGGGGAGAGGAGGATGTAAAATAAGAGCAGCTGCATTGGAACTGGTCAGAGCCCCATACAGCCCAGCACCATGTTTCTCAGTGTGACCAAATGGGACAAGCTTTAAGAATGGTTCAAACAGTCCTGATCTTAAGTTACTAGCTTTGTATCTCAGAGCCCAGGGTACAAATTTTTCCTATGAATCTGTTCCAGATCTCTCAAATCAATACAAGCATCTGCACCATCCTCTGGCAGGACTCACAGTTTAACTCTATTAAGGTTAATTTAGTGAACAGCTGGGTAAAAAAATTGGAAAATGAACAGCAGTAACAATACTCCAGCTGCAACTTGATATCCAGCATCATGCAATGACCAACAAAACTTCTCTCCAGGGTGTGCACAAGTGAGAGCTGTTTACTTTTCTCTGGCAACAGTTCATTGTGCAATTGTGAGCAGCAACATCCCAGCTGCCATCAATTTCTTTTGTTTCCTCAAAAGAGCCACAGGGCACCTGACGCACAGCAATGAATTGCAGAAAAGTACCACTGTTTCAGATGGTTGGCTTCTGGTATTCTTTACCCCCTTCACAGAAATTGTCTCTAAATAAAACAATTTTGTAATATCCAATAGACATTTTAGAGCAGATGTTCAGGAGCCCCACACTTACCAAACTGAAGTCTAGAATCCCCAAATTGCTTCCCCTGAAGGTAAGATGCCTGAAAAACTCTCTACATCTATTACAAGTCTCCAACAGCTAATCCTGATGTATATGTACACCTTTTTGTGCATCAAGAGCAGGCTGGTCCATAAACTTTCTTCTTTTGTGGTTGGTACCAGTCCGTTCTGGCTTGTTCAGATAAGGGCAAGCTCCTGAGTGGCCCTGGCCCATTGTGCCCTTTTGCATTTGTAGCTGAGGTAGGCTGCAGGTCCATCATCTGAATCTTTCCGGGTACTTATCTTTGTTTTATACACCTTTATATCTTTTTACACACCTATGCCAAACAAGCAGGAATTACAAAATACCTAACTAATTCAAGCACTCTTGAGGTATGTCTGGATGCAAGACAAGCAGGATCCTTTATAGGGCTCTCTTCCCAGCCCTGCTTTCTGTCCCTCTCCACTCCACATACCTTGTCCATGTATGCCAGCACTGTATTCTGTCTCCATTCATCAAATCTCTTACCACAGTCTTTTAACAATTTCGTTTAGTGAGCAGTTTTTCATATTAGAAACCTGGTTCTAATTCAGGCTGGAAGGTACCATGTTTCCTCATCCAGAGAATCATCTGGAGACTCACCTGAGAATAAAAATGAAACAGAGACCCAGCTTCAGTGGTCTGAGCTACCTTCCTCACAAGCCATGGCAGAAGATGGAACCTTCTTCAGTGCTGCAGCAGATGTTTTATCCACAAATACCACTGTGGGAATGAGCCCAAAGGTAGGTAACATCCACTATACTGCCTTGTACTATAAAAACCCCACTGCTCAGCCAGTAGTGATGCAGCCTTACCTGTTTTCAGGCACCACACTCCACATATAATCATCATAATTTTTAGAAGCCATCTTCAGAATGTTAAATGGTGCCAGGACATGAGCCCAGAATAGAAACTTGCCTGTCCATCCTGCCAGTTTCTTAGGATGGGCCACAGCATACTTCTGATGTGAGGTTACACAGGTTGCCTCCATAACAAACTCAGTTCTGAGTTCTGAAATCAGTTCTGAAGCCTTTCTCTAGTTCTACATCCATGATTCCCATTCTTCTGGCCACAGCGCTGCACATGACCTATCTGATAATACTGCTTTTTCTCTTGGCTTTTTGTTTTCTTCACTCTTCCTGTTCTTCAGTCCCTCTCTTTCTTCCTAAGAAAGGAAGTATCCTTTCTTCCTAAGAAAGGAAATAAGCTTTGTCTAAGGATAAAAATATTTATATTCTTTTTCAAGGCAGAAGGAATCTTTAGGGCTTTCAGCTATAAAACCTAACTTGTCAGTTCCCCCCCCGCCCCCCCCATCCCCCCATCTCTCTTAATGGATCTCTTATGCATTTATAATGTAGTCAGTACAACAGTATCTAGGGACCTTATAAAGAATTTATGGAACAAACATTTTTTTTGCAAAAAGTTTCTACGCCTCTTCTGGTTATTGCCAATCTCTGGAGCTGTTCTTTGATTTGCATAGGAAGCCAAGTTGCCTGTTTTATACTCTTGACACAGACTTACAGTATCCTGGTACTGCATTTGGGATAGTAAAAACAGGTTCAGTGGGATTTGTTTTAGCAGTTATTAGCTACTGAACTATTTGTAATAAGCAGAGCTGGCTGCGTTTGTCCACCAGCATCAGAGCGGTATCTGAGGTAAGAGCCCAGAATGTTACATTACACCTTGAAGTGACTATATAATTACTATGTAGAGAAAACAGTTCAGTGTTGGCAAGGAGTGAAATTTTAAATTTTCATGTCACTAGCAGTAAGTAGCTGGATGTTGCAGGCACCTCTAGGGAACACCTTCCTCCTCAGTAATCCTAGACTTCCACCACTACTTGCAGGGTGACCAACACCTCACAAACACCTATGGTGTGTGCATATGATTGTGTGAGGAAGTTAAACTCCTTCAAGGCCTGAGTCTGCAAAGGTGAGCTCTATAACACTGAGGGCCTTTACAGTGCCAGTTTCCTGGTCTCCAGTATAATCCAGCAGTATCAGCTTGATTTTGACTTCACAGAGCTGAGACCAGCTCAGGGTGGTGCTGGTGCAGCAGGTAACACTGTTCAACGCCTTGGTGCCTTTCCTATTCCAAATTAATGGGTTGAAATTTTTGCTACACTTGTTTTACAATAATAAAGTATCTGTATAACAACACCTAAGAAGAAACATTCTGTCAATATTGACAGAGCTATTTGCACTGACCGTTATTTCCAAGGTAACCAAAACCAGTCACCAAAATGCCCAAACCCAGTGCCATGAATGGAGACATATCTTGGGTTGTCTGACTCCATTCAAAGAGCCATAGAATTATAAGGAGGGCAGGGCTGAGGGTGAGCTATGCTGTTCTCGAAGGCTGCCTCTGGATTTGTGACTGAGAGGAAAGGATCTACACAAGTTTAGTTAGAAAAGAACACTGATTAGTAAATTGCAAAGTTAATGAATTCAATCACAAAGTACAAGAGCCAAAATTAAATTCTTGTTGAAAAAACCCCAACCAACCAAAAGGTGCCAGAATTGTCCCTGTACTCAGTGAGTCAACGTGCCAGAACTGCCTGTGGTCAGTGTAGCTCTGGACACTGGATTATCACTGAGATGCCCATCACCCCTTATCACAGTAACCACTCTGCGTCTCCATGGCCCACCAAAGTTTCACTGAACAAGACCAGGCTTGTTAAGAGGAATGCTGGGACTGTCCCACAAGGACCAAGTGTAGGAACCTCCTCAGCAGCTTCTCTGAGAAGCAGATGTGCACATTTGTCCTCCTCACCATTCTGCAGCAACAGCTTCCTTCTGCTTCTTCTCCCAGGCTTGATCTCACACAGGAACCCTCCATTAACTTGATCTTACTGGAGATAAGAAGTTTGACTAACTAGAAGTACTCATGTAAAGGAAGCCTTCAATTACATCTCCATAAAATTATGTCTTGAAGTATAAGCAGCATTTTTACTAGCTTGTTGAGTAAGTGATAAAAAAAGACAAGGTGAAAAGCATCAATAATTTAAGCTAGTATTTCTCATTTCTATTAAATTATTAAACTAAAAATATTCCTTAGAGTATTTTCAAAATACTCTATTTTCCATAAACTCTGTTGCAATTTCTAGTTATAAAAAATGTGTGAAGCAAGCTATATAGCAAACCCCCATGTAATTCAAGAGGGAGCACAGAAATCTGGAAAGTGATCAAGACATAAACAAAAAAAATGAAATGGAAATAAGCATCCAAACCAGCAAAATATATTTAAGTAGTATCATAAATACACTCAAAAAAATCTATTTACATATCTAAAAACCATATTTTCAGTAAAAATCCTCCCACAAAAGGTATTTATAAACAAGAAAATTAATCTAATTTCATTGCCTACTGTTGGCAACAGAGACGCTTTACTGCTAGCATAGCTTTAACTATGCTTTTACAAAATAAAATTATTCTAGGAGAATCTTGAACCGAAGACTGGACAACAATTACAAGGCATACAAAGCATAAGGAACTGCAAATACATAACTCTAGTAGTGCAGAAATGAAGAATAATGGCTTTTTTCCCTCTCCAATACTTGTTCAGAGAAAAATACTACTGTGAATAAGCAATTTGAACCCCTTTAAAAGAATTACATTTGTAGAACTCAGTGCATTTGTATGTTTCAGCAAGGCTGATGCTATACAGGATGTAAATGAAACAAAGTCAACATAAAATCATGCTGTGACACAAGTTTATAAAAAACTTTATGGCAAAATGTCTGAATATACAGTACAGCGACAACCCTTGCAGAAAAGTTTTTCTCTCCCCAGAAATTTGTACACAATACCACTAAACAATGTATATGCAACTGATAGCATATGTAACACTCTTTGGAAACAGATTTTAACTTCTTTCAGGCCCTGTCTTTTATACAGGAATAGCAGGAGGATAACTCCTCACTTGGATGCTCCCAGTGTTTGTCCCTCAGGTACATGCCCGAGGCTGGGCAGAGACCTGCGGAGAGGTGTAAGCATCAGGAGCTGGAGAAAAGTTCCACCTGGGAATGGGGGGTCACTGTAGGATGCTTTGATATAAGTCAGTGCAGAAGTGAAGAACTGATGCAGTTGAATTCCTCATCATCCACAGCCCTGGTCTGATAGTGTTCTGAAACACATGACAGTCTCTTTGTCCAGAAAGGCCTCATAATTTGAACAGCTGTAAACATTTCTTTTGAAGTTAGCATTTTCACTATGCCTTTGATGTTTAAAACAGTAACAAAATCAGAAGTAGGAACACCTTAGCTCATGTTAGAACTACTTCAAATTCAGAAAATCAGAGCTCTATAATTGAGAAAATAGAAACAAATCTGCAAACACATGATTGGTTTTGCAAACAGTATTTTTGCTCTATTTTTCAGCTCTATCTGCCTTTCAGCAAACAGCTGAATATCACCCAGTCTACCCTAGAAAAAATCTAACTTTGATAAGTAAGCTGGAAACCATTGAATATCCAGAAGCAAAACAGCAGGACAAACTGTTGTGTTTATTCTGCCCAGAGCTAAGTCCATCACTGCACTGCATAGCAGATTCCTGCTCAGAGACTCAGAAGAGGTCAGGAATCCCACACTTTTCTTGTTTCCCTTCAGGTACAAAAAGAAAGATACAGATGATGTCCATAAAAATGTAACAGTAGCAGGTAAAGATTTACCCATTAAGATCTGTCCATTATAATTAATGGCAAGTGTTATGGTTGATATTTAAAGCTTTTCCAGAACAGAAAGGACTAACTTCTTGACTTCAAATATTCACAGGGTTACTATCAGGTGTTTATGGGGACTTAATTAAAATTTTCTAAGGCTCAAGCTGTACCAGTTTATGATGCAATCACTTGAACTTTTACTGAAAGAGAAGCCAAAACAATGGTGATTTTACAAACCAAATGTAAAGGCAGTCTTTCTGAATCTATACACAAGAGCTGATGACCAGGAGTGGAAGACAGTGACTTCTGCAGAGGGCAGGGCTGCTTTTCTGCAAACTGATGGATGCTTGTTCAACCCAACCTCAACTATCCAGTTCATGTGCTTGAACAGAGTTTAGGTACCCAGCTCAGGCTCCAGAGGATAGCTTAGAGGTGCTCTAAGATTATTCAAGAGACACAAGGGATTTGTCTGCTTGACCTTTGGCACAGGAAAGCAAAAGAAACAAACAAAAAAGTAATGCCCTCAATCACAGGAAAATCCATCCTGGAACAGAGACCAAATCAGTCTTCCTCTGGAAATATTTAATTCTCCTTGCTAATAAGCAGTGGAGCACTTCAGGTCACTAGCATGGATTCAGATCTGGCTTTTGGACATCTGAATTTAACTAAGATGACTCTTACCTCTGGCTTCCACATTAGGAACGTAAGTTGGATACCTGAAGTCAGATGGTGTGAGAACCCTCTGTCCTTACTGACAACAGCCACCTCTTAAATCCCTGACAGAGCTGCAACCACAGCATTTACTCAGAGAAGACCCAAAGGCATTGAGTCTTCATAGGATATAATTTATCTCTTATCTCTTTATCCCCTTTTCACATTACAGAAGGGGATGGAGAAAGGGGAATCGGTGTGGGACATGTTGTCTTCCTGAACAACACAGTGTAATAAATACTAATGAAGAAACTTAGTGGCTGCCACTTGTAGAGCTGAGAAAATCACCATTTTGAAGTTGGTGGGTACAAATTGCTTTGGCTGTTGTAGCTCTTGTTACTTATTTCAGGAGATACTGATGGGTCTCAGTGTTAGCAGATTCTCTAACCTGGCTGGCTAAAAAGCTCAAACAGCATTAGAAAAAGCTATGACGGCAAAGACTTTAAGAGCTACATACTATTTGCATGTATTTAAATTAAAAAAAAGAAGTTATATTTTAGACAAGTATCAGCTACTCCCTAACACTTTTATTAAAATACTGATGGAAACAAAAAACAGTAAACTGTAGGTCAATTGCACACACATATGCAAATAAACCACCACAAACTGTACTGTCTTAGCCACTTAACTTGTTTCACCCAGCTCTGGAAGGATTAAAATAAGGATCCTGTGGGTTGGAGAAAACCTTAAGGAATACTGAGGATTCTCTCTTCTCCTAAGAGAATAATCTGTCC
Organism: Cyanistes caeruleus; assembly: GCF_971803275.1. Lineage (NCBI taxonomy): Eukaryota > Metazoa > Chordata > Aves > Passeriformes > Paridae > Cyanistes > Cyanistes caeruleus. The sequence goes on along the minus strand of NC_141704.1, from coordinate 26,153,768 downwards.
AAACAAACTTCGCTAGTGGTTTTAATAGATTATGAACTCACTGGTCCAACTCTCTACTCAAAATTTCACAGAATCAAGATCTTAGGCCTGCCAAAGACTTCAGATAAATATGCAAACAAGGCAACACTTGTATTCCCATTTTTTATCTATGGATTATTTTCCTTGTTAAATTCTTTGGGTTTTGCTTTGCTTTGTTTTCTTCAGAGTAACTTTTCAAAATACAAACTAACAAGAACCTGGAAAATTCAGAATCACCTAACAGGTGAGGGAAAAATGCTCAGTGCAGTTTTCATTCCATATATGAATTAACTACTGGGAATGTATGCTCAAAGATCACCAGCAAGATATTTAATGTTGGAAGTACCACTGAATGTTTTTAAAACTCACTTCAGAACACACCATCTGAGAAGTATGAGTTGTTTTCTGTGGCAAATTTCCACTGATGGCAGTAGAGAACTGAGGCAGGGCACAAGATGTAAAAGCAAATAAAACTAATGCTTCTTGGTAGCTACTTACATACAGTAGCTGTATATGCTCAGTGAACCCACCACATATGACATGTAAATTGGCTGGAGTCTTAGCTTGGTTCCTTTCCTGTATTTAAACCGTATAGTGAACATAAATGACAGATCAGCATGGTTTAGCGTTCACAAGAGCTCCTGTCCATCAAACTGTTGTCTCTAAACAAAGGCTGCCTTAAGTAAGACATATGAACACGTGACCTGTCTCCAAAATGCATGGTCATATTAAATAAATCTCTTACATATGTACATGTAACAAAATTCAAAAATATCATAGTTCTACCCTCTTCTGTTTAAGATTGCATTTTCTAACTGTTGCATATACTGTAGCTGCTCAAAAAGCTGAATAAAGTGAGTAGAGAAGACTTTTTCAGAGAAAAATAGTTGTAGAAAAAGTTGTAAGTATGGTACAGTGAGAAAGTTCACAGAGCTCTCACTTCATTATCTCTTTGGTTGCTGATTAGGATTTGACAAGTTTGAAGCCCTGTCCTGTATCCAGCACTGTGGGAAGAAACCAACTCATTTTCAATCTTTTTAAGCACCTAAAGCATGCTTTACAGACCCAGAACAGATTGAGACCACAAAACCAGTTTGCCAAATGTACTAATGGATAGGTGATGCGTGGGAAGTATATCATCCAGTGTTTGGCAACATCACTTCCCGTTGGCAAATGCAAAGTGTAGTCACTCCAGTGCTTTGATACCCCATACAGCGCTTTCACCGTGCGGCCCTTTTCAGACCAGCTGATGTTGCTGTCAGGGTTACAGTTGTACTCAACCCACTGCCTGGTGAAGTCACCAAGCTGTGGAGGGTCTGCTTCCTCGATGTCTACAACTCTGGCCATTTCTGCTCCTTGCACAGCAATGTACTGGTCATTTACTTTTCTTACTTCTTTAACCCAAGGCTGAGAGTTCTCACAGTCTAAAACAATGATCAGTCGAGAACAAAAAGTGCCGTTCTTTTCTCTCCACCACTCCAACAGCGTGTCAAGTCGTAAAGCATCACCCCCTGCCACAAGGACAAAAAGATTTAACATCAGGATGAAGAAACACAAACTTCTGCAGAACTTTAACTGTTTTGACTGGTTCTAAGAATCCCTTACTTCAACAATTTGGACAGATAAAACAGATGTTTTCAATTCATCCTGTCTTTAAATGTTGCATATCTCCATAGAGGTACTAAATGACTTGCTGACTTGCCATTAACTTACCCTTGGTTAGAAGGAAAACCCACTACCAATAACAAAAAAGGAATTCCTTTACAGAGTGAAAGAAATTATAGCAGATTGAAGAAGTCTCGAAAATACAGATAAACAAGGAAAAAAAATTGAAATAGTTTATTTTGTATTAAATCTTAATAATTTTAGGAACAGGAATAGGACACTTTTTTAATATGTTTTTATGAATATTAAAAAAAGGCTCCTCTAAGAGATGAATTTTAAATTTCAAATGCCGGAAACCAAAACAGTTTCAAAGCACAATGAGAAAGCCACACGTAAGCACAAAAATTCACATGACCAGAAATGAAGAGATTCTCTCTATAAAGACAGCTGTTTTCAGTACTTCAAGAAAACTGGTATTGATTTACAGCTCAATGAAACAAAAGCCTCATTGGAATTTTTCCACAATATTTTTTTTTCCTGTCAGGTTGCAACTAGTGTCCAACTTCTCACGTTCTGTCTCAGCTCCTGCTCCAACAGCACTTTGAAAGAGGATAATGTAATTAAACTTGAAATGTACATACAGTGGGAAATCCTTCTGCTTAAGTGCATGCTGCAGGATCTGTGTAGTTTTGAAAAGCAGACTACTTACTCAGGTACCTAATGAAAACATCTTGCAAACAAGTGAATGACTCTCCATTGTCTCCCCAGTGAAAGTAAAGAACCAGTATATCCAGTATATCTCAATTTTGGCTAGCTGAAGCCATGATACAGGTTTACAACAAAAACAGTTTGAAAATATTAACTTTAAAAAATGAAGAAGAAGAAAGGTATTTAAAGTTACTGCATTTTAATTCCTGAATGATTTTTCACTGTGGAATATAATTAAGCAGTGTTTAAAAAGTTGTTAGCTGCATATTTCAGCACTTACAGTTCTACCTGTAAGGGGTGACAAGAAAGTGCTTCAAATTAATATCTCAGAATTAAAGGGTTGTACATGCTATTGTGGTTAAAGTAAAAGCAAAATTACAGAGCTGCACCTTTCTCCAAGAAAATAAAAAACTGGAAAATTTAGTACCAAAGAAAATCTCTAGGATACAAACCTAAAGTAGTAAATTGTCTTGGTACATGATCCTCAAATTGCTTTAGTTGTTTACAGCAGAAAATTTTATTGAAGTAGTTTCCCTTTTCTAGGCACACCTTCCATGCAAATTCTCTATAAAAAAGTTCTTTATTTATTCACATTTTAAAGGCTCATAAATAAACTATTTAAGTGTATCTATGTAGGAGTGCAGGTGATTTCAAAACACCTTTAGACAGTATCACGCAAAGAAAATAATCTCATCCTTTACAGACACAAGCAAACATGCTTGGCTTCCGACGCTAGGAACATCAAACACGTGGGCTTATCACCCAGCACAAGATTTAGGCACCAAGCTGTGTAAAAAATACAGGTGTCTGGCTACCTCTGGCTCTCTGGCAGGCTTAGCAGGACAACAGGTAAGCCAACAGTTTCAGGAACAGAGACAAAGCTTTATTAGCCCAGCTCATGCCCTTGCCTTCATTCAGACAGCATGACCTCCCAGCTCATTTGATTGTTCATACTTTATGCATGAGTAGTTAACAGTTTCTTTTATACACCACTGTGTTGTATCTCAACTTGCAACAACAGAGAAACATAATTACTGAATTAAATTCAGTAAGCCTCCTTTGAAAGATGTCATTACAAAGCAAAGACTACACTGCTACTGCTGCGCTGTACCAGCCAGCAGTAAGAAATTGCTTTTTCAATCAGATGAATGTTTTGTTTCATTGTTGCCATCTCTTTTCATCCTCTTTACAGGTCAGAGGCTAGTACACATTACTGGAACCGATGACCAAGGTTTCATCTGTCACAAAACGCCAGTGTCTAATACATGGGGCACAATTACAGTCAAACAGCCTTTATCTTTTCAGTTTATACTTTCAAGTTACATGCAGGAGCAGTGATATCTGGAAGGAGGATCACATTACACTCCATAATTTAACTAAAATTAATCACAAAAAAAGCATGCAAGACCTGTGACAGCTGCCTGTTCTTCTCCTTTATGTGACTATACATGTATCCAAGTAGAAGCTGAAGATGTGGTTGGACAGAGAACTGAAAAGGAGCTTTGTGAGAAAGTTGAATACCACTGCATTTACACAATGTATCTTTCAGCACTGAAAGTTTTAACAGTTACCTTGGCCTTTCCCCTAAAAGCTAGACATTAATTAGGTTCTCGCTACCTACACAGTATAGAGAGACCTGAGCTCTCCAGTCACACTCCAGGGTGGCTAGATATAGTAACCTAGGATTGGGGTGGAAGCTGTCCTATTTTTGCAGCAACATTTGGCTCTACACATGCAAGAAAGCTGACTTTGTCTATGCTGCTGGCTGGAGCACAGGTGGGAGGTGGACTTTTGCTGATAGTCTGCTCCACACAAGGTGCGGACACACTCGGCAATTGCACGGGGTGGCAGCTGCTCTTACGGACAAACCACCCCCTTCTCAGAGAAGGCATTTGGCCACCCTATATACACTGTAGCTCACCACTTGCACTAAGCTACAAGACAGCTGTGGCTTTTTAAAATCTCTGATACAGATAAAGCCCTTGAGGAAAAAATACATACTGCTCTTCAGTAGATCTAAAGGTTCAGGCATGGAGCTGCACCAAAACAGGTACAGAGCCCCCAGATGGAAACCGACCTGTGCCTCAACACCCACCTCAGCATGAGCACACATGGAAGGCCATGCCCTACTGAAGGGCAGAAGCACCTGGAGGGCCACTGCTGACAAAGAGCATTACAGTGAACAAATATTCCTCAAAATACACGGAAAAACCTGTCTTTAGAGCAGGAGTGTATAATTTGCACTTTAATTCTATGCAGGGAACAAAAGGAATCTTTAAAGTTAACTTATTGAATACAAAAATAATGTGGGAGGGAAATCAGGGGAATATGAAACTGTTTAAACTTGAAAGAATACATTTGAGGTCAACAATATTAGACAATTTTGAGAATAAGTGTAAGATTAGCTGGCTGTAAAAATTGTATTTTCAAAGTCAGTAAATACTAAAAAGACAAAGTTCATGAAGTAATTTACCTGTCATACAATGCAAGGGAAGAAAGGGGCCACTCTTAACAATAACTTACCTGCATACCAAAGGGGCTTCTGCATTTCTCCATTCTACCAGCAGAGGAAATCAGCCTTCAACCTGGCTTGTTTTCTCAATTTCTTGTAGTCTCTGAATCTCTTAACAGTCATGCTCTGTAATACTACCTTTTCCTTTCTTCCCTCCCTGCCAGCAACTTGTATAAGCCTGTTCTCCAAAGACTGATGGTTCTTTGCCATTCTGAACAATCTGACAGAAGGCACATTGAGAAGTTTTGCAATACAGTATGATTTTCTACAGAATTAATGAATTGATTTGGAAAGTTTATCAATAACCAAAACAATTAAAAAACCCCAAAAAACCCCAAACCACTTACCTGCCAGTGCCCATTCACCAGTGCCATGTGAGTGACCACTGTAATACAGAATGTAGGTATCATGTCTGGGTCCATCTGCAGTCCGAAGTTCAAGAAAAGACTTGATCTTGGAGTGTAGGGTATCAAAGGTCAGTCCGCTTGTAGAGTAGTCACAACCATATGTCTCAATCATGTGATATGCAAAAAATCTTTGGATGGCATTGAGCATGCCAGTAGACCTCAGATTTAACTCTTGGACATGCTCAGGTGGAAGAAGAGTTGGCTGGCCATCAGGACTAAAGAGAAGGAGAACAGCTAATGATTATAGTTGATAATTTTTTCATGCTCAGTGGACTTCTAGTAACTGGTGATTTTTTCCCCTGCACATATTTTCTCTGCTATGAGGTAGCACTGTTCTAAATTCATATTTACTTTAAACTTACAGATTTACAAATTACTGTATTTGAGTGAGGGACCACTACCTATCTCCCTTTTGTCACACTTCAATTCAAAGCATAGTCCTTACTCAGCCCTACACTATTCCTGCAGCTGAGAGACAGAGGGGGAGAAGGAAAGCTCCAACAATTTCATCAAGTCCCACTGAGGAGCACTGCCTTCACAAAGGCACTTTGTCATGGATGACTGGAAAGAAGCGCAGGGAAAATGAGTGCTAATCTGAACAAACCATAATGCAAACTAGTTTCCAATAATGGACAGAAGAGAAATCCACATACACACTTTGGTCAGATACTCTGAAATATGGAATTCACACAAATAATAAAGTAATTCTTTCTTGTTTGTGCTGTTCAGATGCTGTTCCTTCAGCATAAGAAATGTATTTTAGATAACAGTATTCACAGCTTAAAAAATCAGTTTTAAATCAAAGTTTTAAGAAAGTTACAAACTAAACCTGGAACAAACCATGTATTTATATTTATGTCTACATAGATATGAATATGCATATATAAGAAAAATAAAAAAGAGTTCCTGGGTTCCAAAATTAATTTTATTTGTATTGTTATATTTTATCTAAAATATAGATAAATATATATAATAAATCCTAATATATACAGTATATAAAATATCGAATAAAACCACTTTTTTTGTAGGTCTACACAGCTATTCATTAATCATAATAATAGGAAATTTGGTCTTGCAAGACACCCAGTTAGGGGAGCGCCCTTCAGAATGTATTTTCAGAAAGAGAAAAGCATTCATCACTCTTCAGCTGATGTAATAAGGGTAATGATAAGGAACATGACTGACAGCTGGGCCAAATTGGCCTCATTTATACTCAGTTACAGACATGGAGAGGTTTTGTGGGTGAAAATATGGAGATAAATCTTACTCTGCTAATACAAAATATGACATTATGTTTTTTTTCCCTATATATGTATTTATGTGTGTATTCTTCATGTATTTTGTTTGCAAGTCAATGTGTAAAGCTCTGCCTCCTTACTGACCTAGCTAATTAAATATTGCACCATCTCACCTGTCTATGGCTTTTATGAAAATTAATATTCCACTGGTATAGCTACACAGAATAGCTCATCATTACTGTTTGTCTCAGCAACTGAAGACTGGGTCCATCACTGAAACAGTGAGGCTTTTTTAATAAGGAAGTTTAGTTCTGTCAGGTCCTAGAGAGTTGCTCAAGAGTATCTCATTTGCTCAAAATTAGAGGGAACTGCCTGTGCCAGAAGAATATAATACAATGAATGAATTGTTACCATGGAAACAAAATAAATTTATTTTTATTGTAATGGAAATTTTGAAAATCTGTTTTTCAAATCTGTAATAATAATTGACATGAATTTTTTTAAGGGTGCACAGCTGAAGGACTGTATATCAGAAGCTCAGAAAAATTGTTTTTTACAATATTTAAGATACAGTTATCTAAGATTAGCACATCATCTTTGGTTTCTTTGATGTTAAGTTCTTCCTTATCCACAAAAACCATTACACATACTAAAGCTGTGAAGTTCTCATAAATTGAGCAGTTCTATTTTGAAGCCTCTCATTTCAACTTACTACTCTATTTCTCTTGTAACATGACAAGATAATTTATATAGCTCCTATTTATCATTTATAGAAAAAATGTGCATACACTGATACAAATTTTATTGCAAAACCAGCATTTGCAAGTTTAAAGCTTATAAGAAAAACACACAAATGGGCAAATAATAATAATAGTACAATCCCTTTACAATCACGCATTTCTCATATGGTAACATTTATGTTGGAACAAAAATCAGCTTCGAATTGTCAACACCAATACATGACATGCAGTCCAATTGCAAATCTAATTTTAATGAGCTTTAAATGTAGACACTACCTCATTTAATTCAATTCAAAGTTATTTTGAACCGATCTGTTTGGTTTATTAAATCTCCTCATGTAAGATACCTGGTCTCAGCCAAATGCCCCAATCCTCTTCTGTATGAGATACTGACTGTGAAATCTGCCTATGCACAGCTGGTCTGTGTTCATCAACTTTCTAAAAGCAAATTACCTAGATAGAAAGCTGGAGTTACTCATTCCAGGGTGAGAAAAAGGAGAAATAGAAAATATGCCTATTATTTGAATTTGTATTTGACTGTTGAAAAATCCAAGCAACAGCACTGCATTGCCTCCATGAGCAAACAGTACATTTACACACTGTGAAGCTGAAACCATACCTGCAAAAGTTGGTGGGAATCACAATAGCGTACCCAACACACGTTCCTCCCAAGCAGTTTCCCAGTTCATGGAAAAGCCCGTGAGCCATGGACTCCAAAGGTAGAACAATGAGAAATGCACTCATGAAGATCCCATTGGTTGGCTAAAAAGAAAATTAAGAGATTTAGGCATTGTATGAAAATCCTCTTGTTTGATCTTACATAATTGGATCCTGAAACATGCAAAGTATTATTGGCAATGTATATTTCTTTTTCCATGTATTACATCGTGAATTACTGTAAAGACAAATGAAAAGCTTGGGGAGGAGAAGGTGGCTGGTAAGCAATGATCACTCTTCTGAAAGAACGCATTTGAAAACACTTGACAGCGCAGAATTCAGCTGTAAAAACTCATCATAGCTTAGTTTTACCAACAGAGGCAAGAAAATTAAATGCCACAAAACTAATTGTGTGCATAAAATAAGATCTGTAAGCATCTGCAGGGTCAGACCTTAATCAGTAAGGCACAGATATTATGTATCTAGCATCAGATGACAATGCTCTGTATTGCATCCATCCCTGGAGGTACTTAAAAGACCTGTACCCGTGACACTTTGGGAGTGGCAGACTTGGCAGTGCTGGGTTAATGGCTGGATGTAATGATTGTAGAGGTCAATTCCAACTTTAAAGCATTCTATCATCATTAAAAATATACATTTAACTTGTGGAATACTACATCTCACACAAGAGATGAATTCTAAGATAATTTGTGAGCATTATTTCAATTAAAAAGACAATTCTTTGTCAGTTATGTAACTACCAGACATGAAAAGGACCGTTCTCTACAGGACTTCACAGCATTTACAGAGCTAATACCCTATATTGAACTGAAAAGCAGTTTTAGAAAATATTACATTTACTAGCTGATTTCTGTAAAAAACAAACAAACAAGAAGTTTCAACAATTACATCTCAACCACTAGTACTAGTAAAATAAAAATGGACTTCTGAAATGCCAGATGTCTCTGAGAGGCAGAGCAGATAAAGATTAATTTTAATTATTTTAGCGTGATGTGAATGGGTTTAATGAGGTATTAAATGCTTTAGGAAAGACAGAAACAGTACTATAGTATGCAATTAAACAAGAACTTTAATATCCATGGTGCATTTGTTAAATATTGACGTTTGCTACGTAGCAAAGGAAGTAAATTCATAGCTAGAGATTTCTGTCTTGAGAAGAATCCTGTGGTCTCTGACCCCCTCTATGTTTTATTCACCCTCTTTGTACAAATCTACAATATTAATGGTTTGGGTTTTTTTAATATGGATATTGCCTTACTGTGTAAGACTTAGTGACTTGATGGGTACTGGTAGTTCAACTTAACACAAAGTCAACACTATTAATAACTTGGAAAGTATATTATACTGAAAAAAAATGACACCTAAACCAACCCAGATTTTGTTGGCACATGGCACTAGCTCAACTACATTCAGCTTTTAAACACAACTAGCCTGAGAGAACAGCTTTACCGACTAATATGCTAGGAAGTAATAGATTGCTACCTGTCCTGGTTTTAGAAATCACACTTCTGATGGAAGGATCTCACCTATGTGTCCTTGAAATGGTGACAGCAATACCTCTAATCACAAATAAACACCTGAATCTGGTATTAAATAATAACTAACTGACAGCATTATTAACTGATAGCATTAATTACCTGAAATCACCAGAAGACAGGAAAGCTTAAAACACTGTAATTGGTATTATGGTACCAAACTGGCAAAGAAAATTCCCGAGTACTTGTGAGATAAGGATGTCGCACAGAAATACTAAGGATCATCTCGGTGATCCATCTTGCTCTTTATCTTGCTTTGAGTTTGTACCAAATACTACAACAGAAATGGGAAATAAGCTCTGCAGTGTTATGAATCAACTCAGCTCCATCTGAGGTTTCAACTCTGTCATTTTTTAGTGACCATTTCATGCTGTGGAATAGGAAAATGTTGTGTTTTACATTTGTAGACAACCATCTAATGTAAAGATGCTGGCACTTGCTGTTAGCACTTTTTCAACAGTTTCAATTTAGAAGAAATATGTCACAAATGTAAAAATTATTTATGACGATTAGAAGAAATCTATAGTAGGATAATAAAATATCTTAATCCAGCATTGCAAAAAATGGACTGGTAGCGTTTTAAAAGACCTAAACAATAAGAACTTCAAATAGCAAAAAATATCAGACTTAGTAATTGCAGTAAAACTGAAGACAGGTTCCTCCCTTAAGATAAACAGCTAAAATTCCAGGTGGAAACTGTCAGTGCTTTACTAAATCCCAAAGATTTGATGACTGGTCCTTAATGCAGCAGATGGCCATGGATGCACAGGCAGAGCCAGAAAGGGATTTTGTTCTTTCATCTGTTCAGCCCATTTTCATTGTTTTCGATTGCACTAGCAACGTGAGCCTGCAGTACATCCCTGAGCTCCAAGTACCCATAGATTCCAGACAGATTGCTCAAAAAGCAAACAGAAGACAGGGACCATCTAGGCAATCCTACTACTAAAAAAAACCCCAAAAACATGAGAAATCATTTAGCTCCTAATCTTTGGGGTTTTCTGTTCTGTTGTCATTTTTTTGGGTTGTTTTTTCCCTCTGTCTGTATTGTTCTAAAGGAATTAACAATGAAGTCTCATTTCAAATAACATAGAAAAGGTAAAAGAAAAAAATCTACTTTTTGCCTCTGATGACTGAAATGACAGACAATAAGATTGCTCAGATTTTACTAGCAGTAGTATCTTTCCCCTTTCTCTTTTTTTGAGCACTGTTTATTGTTAAGTGTAACAGTTATAACACCAGAAGAATTCAGAGGTATTTTACAGTCAAGATGTCTTTTTATACTCATGGACAGGACAACTTACATCCCAAAAAATAACAACTATTTGAAGCTGAATAACTCTGGAACTGTATTTAATTATGGATGTGTGACTGAAGAAAAAAACCCCAAAATGCATAAAATATTAGTTTAAATTGGAAGCCAGTTACGAAGACCTATAGAAGAGCCCTTCTGTTTAGAACAGAAATGAAACACTAAACATGTCAACTGAGGTGATCACAGGATCACCGAATGGTTGGGGTTGGAAGGAGCCTCTAGAAATTGTCTCATACAAACCACTGCTCACACACCAGGGTACCTGGGATTGCATCTAACAGACCAATAACTGAGACAGCTTACAAAGATGTCTTTGTGCATTTCCAAGCAAAAATACTGCCCTGCTTTACATTATCCAAACTGAATATTTATGTTTTTATACACAGGCACACAGACATTCACAAAACTCCCAAAACAAAATAAGTATAAAAGAAAACCCTATATGAGAAGCCTCAGGAGAAAAAGGGTAACATGTTGACTAATCCACAAACATTTGATGAATAGCTTATTTCAAATGAGGACAAGATATGTATATTACAGGTAGAAAAAAGCTTAAAGAAAAAATTGGTAAAGCTACACAGTACATCAGCTACCAGAGGAAACAGTCTTATAACAAGTTACTGATTGGACAGTCTAGGGAGATCAAGAAATAATCCTTTACTTCTGACTGTTAGAACAGCAGTGGTAAAATCTAGAAAAGACTCAGCAGAAAACTATTGTCACAATCACTGGCAGATGGATTTAATGTGCTGTGTTCCCCATCCCTGACTCCTGTTCTACCCATGGGAAAGCCTGTGCTTTAATCTATGTGCATTTGTTCCAGCAAAACCACAAACAGTTATCAGTTTAAAAGCATACTAAACACTCTGATGTTTTTAAATAAAAAAACGTGAATCCTGAAATTAATGAAATTTTGACAGCAAGCTAAACACATAATAGACTCTTTAGACTAACAATGAATACTTTCTCTTGTCACCAGAGATCCTCCTCAGGACTGAGGAGCTCTGGAAGTGGTGGTGACAGCAGCAAGGTGTGCTGCCAGTGTGATTTCAGCAGGCAGCCTAAGGTAGCCCTTGAGACAGGACTGGAGAGGTAGAGAGCCAAGGACAGCTGAGCACCAAAGACAGGCAGACAGGCAGCAAAAGTACACACAACAGAGGGTGAGTTTGAGAAGAAACAGTGAGCAGTGAGCAATGGGGACTTAGAATTCAGCTTAAGAGCTGATGGAACAGTAGGAAAAGAGGGAATAAAGGTATTAGAAAGGAAACTCAACAGAAAACTCTCAAATAACAGCAAAGCACTGGTATTGAAGGCAAATTGGTAAGAAAGGAAAAAACTGTCAGTGACAAAAACATGACCAGACAGATGAAAAAAAGCAGGAGTGGCATGGATATTTGAGAAAATATGGAAAGAGGCCAGAGGATGCAGCAGGCCTCTGGGGGGGAAAAAAAAAAACCCAACAAAAAATATCCCCGAACAAACAAAGCCTGAGGAGGATTGGATTAAAAATAGAAGCCAGGAAGTAAACAAGGGTAAAGAGAGAAAGAATGGACATGATTTGCATTCAAGTAATTTAACCTGTGATGTTACCAAAAGTATGTCTAAGTAAATATAGACGTTACTATATATACAGGCAACTGCACCAGAATAAAAACTAGAAAATCATTAGCTCTTCCCCAATCAGTAAAGTACTCACATATACAGCAAGCTCATTTTGCCTCCTATAAATAATTCAACTTAAATGGTACTTTCTGTTTAGGTATGAGTACTCAAGCATGTAACAAATACTATTATTTTACTAGCCCATAAAATTCGCTAAAACCAAGAATAATGTACTGAAAGTACTTCATTCCATTACTTTGCTTGCTCTAACATAGTTAATTTTTCTCTTGGTAATGTTAAATACAAGCCTTCCAGAAATAATAATTATCTTTGGCCAGTTATACAGAAGACCTTGGCATAGAGCACTTAACAAAATTTGGTTTTAAGTTTCTGAGAAAAAGAGTGCCCCAAACCTTTCCAAGATCTTTGTCTGAAAATTACAAGCTCCCCATCTGCAAATTTTTCATCATTTTATTGGATTCTCAAAGAAGAAATCTGAGTCATTTGCATGGCTTCTTCTGGATCTTGTCCAATCCAAGGGCCTAATTATGAACAGGCACATGATTAACTGCTGAAATAAGTTGGTGCTAAAGAGTCCATTGATCTGACTGAAATTAATCACACAAATGCAAAGGCAGGTGCTGACCATCTCCTGCAGATTTTGCAAAGAAAATCTCCATATATTTTTACCAAGAGGACAAGATATCTTTCCTCTGCAGCTGTAACAAGGAATACTCTCAGAAGCAGACCATGTCCCAGCTGAAACATGCCCCACTGAAAGAAAAGTTGTTACTCCATTTTTTAATGAACCCAACTTCACCACGTCACTCTTACAGTTCTCCCCAAACACCATGAACAGAGACTTTAAACCCTTGTCTTACCAAAGGCTGTGTTCCCCTTAAAGAAAGGGCCTTGTCTAACAGCACCTTTAGCCTCAACAGCTCTGCACCAGTTAAGAAAACCACTGTCTCTGCTACAGCCAGTTAATTCACTTCACTTTAAAAACCTTTCCACAAAAGTAGATTTGATATTTTTCTGGCAATTTTAATAAGATACTTCTAGACACTAAGTAACAGACAACTGGTGCTTTAGGTCTTGACTTTTCATACACCTGAAGCACAAATATTGCAGTTATTAGAAATGTTAAGAGGGCATATATAATGCTTGCAAAACATTTTCCATTGAAGGGAACCCCCCCCCCCCCCCAACCCTGTTTCCCACCACTCCATTTCTTGCTGTGAGATTTTTTTATAAGCTATTGCTAATTATTTATGGTTGACTGTTAGGAAGCACCTTTCCAAGGCTCAGATTTTTAGCAAATCTATTCATAGGAGGTCAAATGGCAGACCACAAAGTGATTTCAAGCCACCTCTCTTACCAAATGCACTATTCATTAAACAAATTTTCGGTAGTGAGGAAAGGAAAAAACAAAAAATGCTTCACCTTCCAGTGAAGCATTTAACATTTAACAGATTTAAAATATAATTCAGATATATAATAATATATTTAATATATTATTGCATATAGATACAATATATAATTCAAACATAATTTACACATACTGAAACTACAGAAATCCCAAACTAATGTTACAAAGATTGAAAATTGTTCATCTTACACATGCAAAAAAAATATTTAGAAGAGCAAACACATTTTCAGGAACTGATGACCAAGGAATACTTGGCATTCCTAAGAAACTCTAAGGAAAATTACATTAAAAATGTAAATGTAAAATGTAAAAAAAAAATACCATAATATAAGAATGTATGAATGGCTGTATTAATCTGCACCAAATGTCCATCCAGAAGAATGTCTGGTCTCTAAAGAGCCCAAATGGATGCCTAGGAAAGACTATAAGGACAGACCAAACATGTTTCCCGAGTACTTTAACCACCAGTGGCTCAAGAACTTTCTGAGCCAGATATGGTTTCCAGATAGTCCTCAGACCCCAATGAATTTTGTCCAGCTTCCTCCTGAGCCTTAGTAACCATGGGGCACACATGGCATGCTATGATACACAGCCCCAGAGCTCAAGACCATATGGGGAGCTATTCCTACCTACCTGGCTCCAACCTGCTTCTTGACAACTTGATTCCCCTCAACTTTTGCACTGAAATGATTGTTTATTGTTTATTTTCAGAATTGTTTATTATCTCTACTTTTTTGCCTCCATTTCCTTCTGTCCCTTCGGCAAATTCAAATGCTATAGCTATGACTGCTGATAATCTTCCAAAGAAAAAGCAAAACTACCAACCCCAACAAAAAACCTTACAAATTAACTGTTAATTTCATCTTCCACTAACATCTCTAATACCACTCATCCACAAGATTATTTAATCTAAAAAAATCTGCAGGATTAGAAATTCTACAGGAGTGGGCAGGAAATTGTTCTGGAAATCCTACAAAGAAATGTCTGTAAATCTGATCTACTGTAACTGATATTTTACATATATTATATATATATGTATTATGTTTGTAATTCATATAATAGGTGAATGGACACAAAATTGTTATTGTGGTTTACATCAGTTTGAAAAAGAAAACAGACTCTGAATGTCCTGCTGCAACTATGACAACACACCATGTGTCTTGGGCACTGAACAAACATTTTGAAAGAAATATAAGCTTTTTGCTAAAGAAAAGACAACATCCTTAACTCATAAATGGAAAGAAAAGTTAAAGGACACTATGTGATTTTAATGGCTGGTCTTTCAGATATCATATCCTGGGGTGCATAACCAGACTTGAAAGTGAGACACTTAAAGCTCATGTTATACCAGCAATCAGTTTATCAGCTGATCTCTGAGTCCATTTAATTGATTAAAAGCCAGGCAAAATTACTGAAAAATACATTATTTAATACATTTCAATCTAATTAAAATAGTTCACAACAAAAGCCCTAGATTTACTGGGCATTACTAGGGTTAAACACAGTGATTTATTTTGGAAACAAATTTTATGACACAATGAATTCAAAAGCAAAACAATTTCCTGAGTAGATAAATGCAAAATACTTTGCTCACCTCTTCTGCCCTGGAAGCATTACCTTTTCCCATGCTACCAACATAGGGAAGCTGCACTTTCTGTAACAGTCAAGGCAGCTCAAAGTGTTATGTTCAAAGCACACGACAGTGAAACCATGCATTCCAACTTTGAACTGCTAACCCACAGCACACCATCAAATTTTAGGAATTTTATGGAGACAGCAATTCTCAAGATTATTGTCAAGAGGAGATCAAGATAAAGAGATTATTATTATTTACCTGCCAAGAGACAGCTCCCAAAACAGCAGTCGCAACAAGGCTGAAAAACACCAGCTGTTCTGAGATCAAACAGAAGTGACGCATTCCTTTAGATGCCATGACTCTGTCCAGGCTGTTGTTTTCTGCACGGTGAGTATAGTACACCTTGTGGCAGTCATTTAGTTTTGTGTGAAATCCCCAAAGGGTTATAAAAAAAATAACATGACAGATCATCCAGAAAATTCCAAAAATAGAAAAACCAGGTATCACAAAATACCAGAGATCCAAATAACGCAGTTTAAAGGCTGCAAGAATGAAAAAGATTAGTTCAATGACTCCAACTGAGATGACAGAAAGCCGCCTGCAAATTTTACCACGGTACAGGTAGGGCTTCCATCGCTCAGTAACGGAAAGTCCACTGAAGTAAACGTCTAGAAGAGGATCTGAAATGAGGCAGCTGAAGAAACATGCCAAGGCAAAAGGGTTTGTGGGGATTTTCAGTGATGGAAAAAAGAGTAGGGATGCAATGGCCCCAAAAATTGCCAAATTTGGAATTGCCAAAAAAGACTTCATACGTAAGTCAATAATCAACATGGCCAAAGCCAAGACCAACAGAATAATACTTAGAGATTTTTCTACCAGCATAGTTGTGCTGGCAATTGCAAACCCAACTAGCTCCAAAAATTCAACTGTTGTCAGCAGAGTTGGTCGATGATGGACACAACCACAAATCCTCTCAATCAAAGCACATAATATCCTTAAAACAATGGCAGAGAGAAGCAAATATTTTGTGGCTTCTTCTTTCACATCCGTTTTGAAGGCAGAATTATTGAGAAAACAGAGAAGGCCAAGCAAAAAACCAAACCAAAGATTGGAGAGACTCAAACTTGCTGTTTCCATTGAAAAATAGTAGTACAGTATGCTGGCAATTCCAAGAACAAAGAGCCCCAGAATAAATATTACCAAAATGAGTGCATCTGCAGTTTTTTCCCACCTGACATAAAGGCCCATGCAAATGGCAACCAGTAGGTTGATTCGGGCAAGATAGCCAAGGTATCTGACTGATGAGTGCATGTTCACTTCTCTGTTTGCTTCTTCTAGCCTTGTCATTGCTGCATAGAGACAGTGACTAACACAGTAACGCAGTGACCTACACATGTAAACTGCAGTTAGGGGTTTCACCCACTTGACTGACAGTAAATATTCAGGTTTCATCCAACCAACACAATGCAATTGCTGCCTTCTGTAGTATCATTTCAGTAACAGGAGTCCAGAATCCTTGATGTCCTGGAAGAGAATTAAGAAAAGCTTTAGTGGCACATAATTCCTTTTAAACATACAGAGCATAAACATGACCCATCCCATCTCACAAAGAAGTTTAATATGTAGAGTAAAAAACCACATAATAAAGACCAATTAAGTGCGAAAACCAATATAAAATGGGTTCTGTATAAACCCTATTTCATAAACTAAATGGGAGGAAAACAATCCTGGCCTGGGCAGTTTTCCACAAAACTCATTGATTAGGTATCTGTATTAGATATCTATAGATATTCAAAACCCTTCTGCAATAGTCACTTACTTCTAGAACATTTTAGAATTATTTTAAAAGACTGTTTTATTTCACCATTACATTTGGTAAGTTCTCACTTTATATTAAATCTTTTCAGCATGCTTTGCAAGACTGCCTTTTAGGAGTCAAATAAGTATATGATTTACAAAAAGAACTTCCACTCAGTTAATGAGCATAACCCACAGTGAAAAATGTATCATTATTTCCATTTCACAAAAGGAGAGTGGACACACAGATGTAACAACTGATTTGGCATGGTTTGTAGAGATTTCTCCTAATGTAAAATCAAAGCCTTCATTTGCACCCCTTCAAACCAGTTTCCTCCCTCTGAGGAGGAAAAACCAATGTGATTTTCTTTTTAATATAGTTAGGAATGCAGTATTTTAAGGGGCATTTTGTAATGTTTTGGGCAGAGTCTCACACATAACACATAAAAAGACTTATATGCAGCCTTTATAATTTTTTAAATAATTAACTAATTGCTCATCTTACAGAGACATCTGAAGAGTTACTGATATGAGAGAAATCAGCATGCCAAGAGCACTCAGTGCTAAGTTATAGCTTATTGCTTTTATTTATAATGGTGAAGGAAATGTTACAAGACACCTTGACTCAAATGCAAAATTCAGACTTTATTCTCTCTTGATTTTTAAATTCTCATTTTTTTAACCAGTAAACAACAAATGATAAAGAGATTGACTGATCTGCCTGTAAATTTTGGCAGATTCAAAGACTGACATGCAGTGTAAAACCAGCTTCAATAATTGCAGAAGAAAAAAACTAGGCCCAAGAAACACTATTGTTTAAATTACTTATTTGGTAACATGGAGTTCCAAATTATGTTATATACCCAACAACAATGCAGATATTACTTGGAAGAACTATGCATGAAAAAACTATTTACCTGAAGCAGAATACATACCATATATTTAAAGCAAATTGCTATTACATGAAATTAATGTAAGTTAAAAGTTGTTCAGATTTAAAATGTGCATTTTCATAGTATTCATTATTACAAGTGTTTTACAGATATTGACTTAATTCTGAGTTGCTTGGATGCTTAATATTTCACAATATCTCTCCCCTCACTTAGTAAGGTACTTCCAATTCCTCTCACCCTTTTGTTTCTCCACTATACAGATAAACACAAATGCAAGTTAGCTTTCATGTTCCAGGTCATGGTACTTTAGGATTCATAGCACTGACTGCACCTCACTGTTTCTTGTACTATAATCAACATCCAGTTTTTATGGACAAATTGAACCATTTATTTCAGCTGCTACACATGCTCTTCCCCTGCCTCCAGCTTTCTCTAGCTCAAACCATGAATACAGAGAAATTATTTCCCATCTCTTTTCAACCCACAGCACTAACATGCGATTATTGCTATTCTGAAGAACATATGCCATCCTGCTTATCTGGATTCCTGAGCCTATCTGGAGCCCCTCCAAGTCAAGGGGCTAACCTTATAAACGTTCAAGAGCCCCAGAAGCCAGCAGGAATGAGCCCTCTGCATATAAGCAAATGTCAAAGCTCATGTCTCACACCTGGCTTAAAATTTTGCTGCGATCACTAAATTGTTTTTTGTGAGATCATTAACAGTAGCAAACTTCCTTCCAGGCAAGCAAGGAGCCACTCTGACAGAGCACAACTCTCACTGGGTCAGCTCGTGAGAACTGGAGTTTTGCTGCCAGCACACCAAGTGAAATGTGAAAGAGAAACTCCTCTGCTCCGGCCCCACCAGCTGCTTTGGCTGCAGGGTGGGGGAACAAATGGGGCAACATGTCTGTTCCTACTGCAAACACACAAAATCTACTTGGGCACAAAGGATTTGCAAAATGACAGCTGACACTGTGAATAAATCTCTTCTTCCTGACCCCACCTTCTAGCCAATTAGCAAAAATGGGTACTCCTAAACCACACTTAGCATTTTTTTACCAAAATACATGGTCGACTTTTTGTGACGTGGAAAAGGTGCATCTTCATGATTAATGTATCCCACGACACAGCTATTACCAAATAAAAAGACAACAGCAATTAAATTTTAAAGAGAAATTTCAATAACTGATTTGTTCTCTAAAACACAGCTATTTGCTAGTAATTTCTGTCAATACTTTGTTTACACAAGGACTGTTCAAAGTTCTGGGTGGGGAGGTAGTGCTGTTGTGTTTGTTTTAAATTAATGGCTTTAAAGTTTCAGGTTGAACACGACTTACAGATCTCAACAAATCACATTAAGATTCAAAACAATGTGGACACCCACTTTGAAGTATTTGTCAACTTTTGCAAATATAATTTCAGGGAAAATGGAGCCTTATTAACATTCAGAGACCAAACTATCTAATAGCTTTCCTATATGTCAAGAAACACTGCTCTCAATGTAGTTTTTACCCTAAGAAAGTTGGGAAAACAACCAAACCCCAGAGCTGGTTCAGTAGTTAAGCCCAAGTGACACCTATCTAAAATAATGAATCAACTTTCCTTCACCTTAATTCTTCCCGTTCAGCACTTTTCTTCTTTTTAAAGCAATTCTGTAAGTTTTTCTTTCAAAAAACCAAAAAGTCTAATTTATACATTAACACAGCAGGCTTAACCCCGGCTGAAGGAGCGCGTTACTTTCCAGATGTTCACACCGCGTCCACAGCGGGGGTCGCCGCTCTGAGGGGAAGGGCGCGCTCCCGGCTGGAGCTGCCCTGCGGGGCCGGCCCGGCCAGGGAAGGTCAGTGACGGCATCGGCCTCGGCGGCGCGGGGTGCCTCGGCAGCCTCCCCGCGCCGCCGATCGATGCTGGCGGACCCCACTTCCCACGGCGGTGTCCACCCGGCCGCCCTCGGTGACGATCCCGCGGCACCTCCACCCCGCCCGGCCCGCTCTCACCTCAACAGGCAGCCCGGAACCTTCCCGCCCCCCGCGCCGGCCGCCGCCATGTCGAGGCCGAGCGCGGCCCTTCCCGCTACGGGGCGCGCCGAGGCTCAAACAGCGCCAGGGCGCGGCCGGATAGAGTTCTGAGGAAACCAATAGTCCTAACCAAACCCACAAACAGCGTCAACTGGCGCTTAGGCATGGGAGCGAGAAAACTGTGTTTAAATCAGAACTGCAAGGCAGACTGAGCCCATCCCATCCTGTGGTCCGGCGTAACTCGTGCGCCTCCGCGGCCTCGCAGTGCGTTTCTCCGCACTCGGTGTTGGAAACTCGCAGGCAGGTGAGCAAATAGCGGGAAGGTTCTGGATCACAGTAACTCCGTGCCCTGGCCGAGGAGAGAGGCAAAACAAGAGGAATCTGAATGACAGCGCTGCTCAGGGGCTCTTTGAACGGTAGGTGGGCTGGGCTGCTGCAGAGACGAATCCTTTATTCCTGTAAATCCTTCACCACAACCAGCACCTTCTGCCCCTTAGCAAGACGCACTAGGGCAGCCTAAACATCTAAGCTTGCTCCTCCCTCTTTCCTGACTAAATTATTCAGACAACCGACTCAAAAGAACCTCAGTCATCCCCCAAATTATTACACTTCTTTAAATATTAGCTAAAACTGACCCAAAGGCCTAAAAGTTACAGGGGTGAAAACCAACAACAAACAATCCCAATGAACCCCCCAAATAAACAAACAAAAACCCAACAAAATAATCCCCAAGCTAAGAGGTTTTTCTTTAACGAGCACTATAGTACAATCCCAGTTGCCTAGTGAGGGACACATGCTGCAGACGCTCTCCCAGCATTACGGACAACATTTAATTGGTACTGTATTGATCCAACCACGATCGCAATTGGAAGCAACTATGGAAACTTCTCTGTCAGTGTTTTACATAGAGAGTAAAATGACCCTACTAAGTTTCTGTGCAAGTTTGTGAAATGAAACCTTGCTAGAAAGCCACCTTGCTGTTCTAGGTCAAAAACAATTGAGGGAAAGAAGAGGAAAAAATGAGCAGAAAACCTGCTGCTGATTCATGGAGATGTGATTAAAAAGCCTTAGAATGATGATGCTTATAAAGCAAGTCAGGCAAGCTTCCTGAAGCAGAATGAGGCAGAAAGGATATGCAACACACTAAGCACAGCTGTGAAATGCTATTTAGTCATCTTCACTCTCACTTAAGAGACCAGAATATACCAGGTAGGCTGTGCAGTGTTAGGGACACACTTCAATTCTGCTGAAATCCAGTTTTCCTAGAACTTGGATCTGAGCAGGAGCCTTCAGTTATCAGTTCTTTGGATTTCTTTTCCCAGTGCCATCCTTTCCCCAACACCTCCAGAATCATAATGTAGAAAAATACAATAATGATATCAAAGGACAAGCATACAATGGATGCTCTAAAAGTATTTCAGTGACACAGAGAAGAAATTAAGAACATGTAGAGATAGGTGAGAGGAAGTGGATTAGAAAGTGGTCACATCTAAGTGGGCAGGCAAAGCAACATGGTAATAGAATCAACTGGAATAACTTAAAAAACCCTTCCAGAAAGCAGAGACCACAACTGAGATGAAGAAGCTGAAAATGAAGTACCAAATTTAACATTGTTATGGGTTATAAAATAAACTCAAGACAACTATCTTCTTGAAAATAAATAGCTTTGCATTGATTTCACTGGATTTCAGCATTAACAGATGGCACAGAAAGAAAAAAGACAATAGCTCGACCCCAAAGAATTTTTTAGAATGTTTTTGTTTTTTCAGATTTTTTTTAATAAATGTGCTTTGTTCACAAAAGTAGTGACATAAAAGACAACAGAGATGCCAATACATGTTTTCTTCCTTTTCTTCTCCAGCACCTTAAGAGTGAAAAATGTCTTGCACAGTCATAATTTTTGAATATTTCATAACCTAGAAATAATATTCTTGCACCAAAGTCAAATATACAACTCCTGATATCACCACTTTATTATTAAGGGAGATGAAAGTATTTATGTAAATCACTTTCCTCCTCCACCACAATCTCCTGTCCCTTGTGAAAAAAAAAATACAAACCAAACCAAAAAAAAAGAAAAAAAAACCAAACCAAAAACAAACCCACAAAACCAAATAACCAATAAACCCACTTTGGGCATTTAGAATGATCAGCGACAAAACCAAGCTGTTATGAATCTCAGGTCCCTAAACCACAGTGTTGTCACCAACCTCCCAAAAAGAATTTAACTTTGAATCTTAATATGTAAGCTATTTTGGGGGATAAGTCTTCATCTGAATTGCACTTCTTTGTGTATGAATTGCAAACCAATTTACAGTAATCAATGCAAACACATATGCCTGATGGTGTACTAGTTTTTAAATCGAGTATCGGTTAATCGGTTATTAGGTATACTTTGAAGAATGCACATAATAGCCTCCCATAAACAGCTGAATTTACAGCAGCAATATTTTAACATGAGCACTGCTGGAATCAGTGGTTAATTGGGAAAAAAGGCTTTCAATGATAAACATTTTAATGAAAATAGTGTCTTGAAGCCAATTTTGAAGCCATTGTGTATTTCATTAGAGAAGTATTCTCTGTAACAAAAATTATCAAGTGAGCCATGACTCTTGTATGTCTAACCTTAATTCTTTTCTTTTGTACACATCAAATATAATTGTTTGGTTTGTATAACTCAATCATTCAGACTGAATAACGAATCTGAATTAGGTATTTGGGAATGCTTTAAATTCAAAAAGAGATACAAAAAGCTTATGTTAAAGAATACAGCACCACAGTCCAGATCACATTTGAGCATAAGCTGGACCAATGTGATTACTCTATGTAAGAAATACTATAAAAGAAAAACAGGTAGGTCAAACTGTGACACATTCAGTGCAAAACTTAAATGGAAGGAGTAAGTTTCATTTTTGTAGCAACCACTGTAAAATCCACACTACACTTCAATTTATCTAGCAACTTTCATATAAATACAATGTGGCAGTTTATTATGATGTAAGATACTTCATCACAATCACCTGTGAAAATGTATTAGTATTGTTTTACCAATTTTCAGCAGTCAGAAATAAATCATCATCTGGCACCTAGTTCAAATCATTTACTACTAGGCACCTACATATAGATTTATGAGCCTAATATCCAAATTAGAAAATTCTGGCCATTATTTTTAAATGGAGGAAAATCTAAGCTAAACCAATAATGAATCCTCTTTTTCTAACCACTGAACACAATTGATTTTTCCTGCAAAAACTCACAGATTCATTACACAAATTAAAAATTTATAGATGTAAAAACAGATGTTTCATCTCCTTACAGCGCAGACCAGTTTTCAGTCAGTTTTTATTTAACTGAACAGGAGATTTTTGGGTCCTAATAAGCAAACAAAAAGCATGTGTTAACTTCACTTGTGTGGTCTGAATTCATGGCTTTATGCAAATATGTGTATCCTTGAAAAACTTGTACAGTTATGTTCCTTCTTACAAAATCAGTTTGTAGTCACTGGCTAACTTTGAAGGTCTACAAATAAGGACAATTCAAAAAAAAGTTGTTTCTTTTAAAAATGCATAAATAATTTACTATAAAACATGACAAAACTCATCCTGTCCCCCAAAAAACACAGCTGGAAGAGAATACAGAACACTGTAGTTGCGGAAATACTGATATATATTAGTGCTTGTATACTCAAAACTGCAAAACATGTTCCAGCTTTGAAGTGAAACATAATTGTCTAGACGTACCATACTCCTCTGGGGGAAAAGCCTCATCAGAAACTGCTATTTATATAATGAAATTACACAGTATGTATAACTGTGGATGAATATATTCCAGTGTTTTGGTGTTACGTCAAGAGGGCTGCAATAACCATAAAATCAAATGTGCAAGCATTACCGTTTCTCCAGCCCAGGCTTAACCAGAGTGAAACAAATTTTGGAAGAAAAAAGTTTTGTTCCATAATTAAGAAGGGACATTTGTAACCAAGTGTCTTAACCTATCTGCACATTTAATTAAAGTGCAAATTATTTCTTCCTACATTTACTTCTCAGAAGCCCACCAACTCCAGTGCCTTAAGCTCAACCACATTGACTTAAAATACTGAAACAACATTTAACAAATTAAATAGAACTCACACTTCACAGCACTAAAGAAAAGAATGGTACCTTTCTGGAAAAAAAATAGCGATACAAATCTAAAGAAAGTAACAGCAATTTATGCTATGACATGAGTCATTTGCATAAAACTTGTATTTTTTCACTTTCATACAAGAATAAATTTTAAAATTCAAAAGTAGAAAAAAATAGCAAACTCTGTAAACCTTTGCATTTTCTTTATGCAAACCATTTTTCTGTGTTGAGCCCATGTTAGTATAGCAAAATTAGTTAAGCAAGAGGTTTGACTGAAAGGGCATTTCAACGACTACATTAACTTAGAAGCAATATAGGATCTTCTAGCTCATAGAAAGGAATGGAACTAGACTGGCTTTCTCCAGAGTCTGAATCATAGGGAGCATCAGGTAGCTCCATAAAACCGTAAGCTAGCTGTTCATCTTCTGTGTCTGACCGAACATAGCAGGCAGTGTTGGAATACTCCTCATCCTCTATACTGTTGAAATCCTGTGGGATATACAGCATTCCTGGGTAGTTCCTGCTAACTAAGTCACTTGTTGTTTGCAGGGAAGTTTTCCTAAATGCCATCAGGTGCATGTGAGAAAATTTGGAATACTTGAAGCGTTTAAAACCCAAGGATTCTATGGCAATTTTCCAGCTTTTCATCATCATAGCCCGGCGATTCTGATGAGATGAATCAGGAGTTATTACAAGCAGTAAGCCATTTAATACGAGGAGTTCATGTGCCTTCTTGCAGCATATCCATCGTTGATAGGGTGATGGAAAGTAAGAAAGGAGGAGCGAGAAAACAACAACATGGAACAGTTCTCCAGGTAGACAATCAATGGGATTTTTCAGTTGCTTAAGAAAGGCATCTATAGCATCTTGTGCCAGTTGAAGAGGTTGCTGAATTTGAAGATTTAGGAAGTCACATTTGTATACACTCTGGTGGAGTAACAAAAATAGAAAACCAAACATCAAGGTTAGCTTAAAGAGCTTAAACAACCAAAATCCACAGAAAAATCAATGATTCCCTTAAAGAAATGTCAAGCCTGATGAACATTCCTCTTGCTATTAAATCAATCTAAAATAAAAATTTAGTACATATGCAAAATTTTAGATGTTTTACTAGAGATTTGATAGCTGAGAACAGTTAATTAAAAAAAACCAAACTTATCCCCAAAAGAAAAAAGCATTGAATTAACTATCTCAGAAATTATTTAAGAACTCAGAACATTGCTTGTGTTTTTACAGGTGCTGAAAGCCTTTTATAGGTTTTTATAAACCTGAAATAAGTAATTAGAAACTAAATTTAATACCTCAGAATTTCTACCAGTTCTTTAAAAAGAATCCAAAAAACTCACTAGTTTGGTCACTTGGAAAAAAGTGTAATTTTTTTACTGGTATAGACTCAGGGAATAACAAGGCAATATAGATTCTGAAGTTACAATACTGATTTGCAGCAATAATGTAGATCTGTGTTTTAGCTTTGCTGTAAATGTAAAATGTAGTGGTACACATTTAGGCAGTTATCAAAGTAAGCTAAAGACTACAAATCATCTGTTAATCATTTGTGCGCTCAAGCTGTCGAAGACTAGAAATCACACCACAATGCAACATACAGAAGAATAAATTCTTAACATCCTTAATCACAAAGCATTCAAAAAGTAAATGCATGTGCTTTAGTGAATCTAAGTTTTGACACTTCATCATAATCTAGGACTGACTTTTCATAAAAATGGTATTAACATATAATGCTGCAATCCGATAGCAGCAAAAATTGTTCTTAATGCCTAGAGAATGTGCAGCGAATGACAGACACTAAATAGGTTAGCAAATATGAAAGCAGGCACAAAACATTCTGTGGAACACACCTGAAAGGTGAAATTAACTATGTTGCATTTGAATACCATGAAAATAGTAGAAAAAATGTATTTTATGAAGCAGCATTCAAAGATTACTAGAACAGTATTGCAAGGGTATTCATAAAGGAACTAATATGCACAATTGTTTTCACACAGAACAGAACGTTATTTCTGTTCATATAAAATCACATTCTCTTCCAAGAGTAAGGAGAAAATTACAAAATGTAAACAATATTCAAAAAAATTTGATTTGCTTTTTGTTAGCTTTAATCTTGCCCTTTGATATGCAAAGATCCAGAAAAAGATTTGCATTGTGTGGCTATAACCAAGAAATTTTAATTGCAACCATTATACCTGTAGGGCTATATTCTGTTTCCCTGTAATACTGAGAACAGGAAATTACAGTAGCAATTTCATTATATCCTCTAGTAAGTTTTAAAAGAAAGAAGCATTTTGAAAATTGATTGCTCAGAGTGGCATGTTAACTTTACTTAGAACTTCAAAACTTCAAGAGTTAAAAAGTTAGCGGTCACACATACCCTGCTGAAAAAAACAATTTAGACTGCAGGTATTTCTGAATAGTGGAGAAACACAAATCAGTAACGTAGAAATAATGTTATAGACAATTTCAAGATTAAGACAGGTTTCAAGTGGAATCTGTAATCAGCTTTAGTACAAAAATGCTATTGAAGTGGAATTTGCTACTAAACTTTTGATATACAAGTCTTGAACTAATGTTTAAGTCCTCAGAGCCATGGAAGCAGCAGTTACATCTCGGTGCATCCACTGACATTTAAGAACACAATCCTACTTATGTGAATAATGTGCACAGGTATTTCACAAAATACACTGAGTTGGAAGGGACCCTCAAGTATTGAGATACATATTTTAATTTTTAACTCCAGTATCCTTCCAGCCTCTTTTTCTTTTTTGTCTCAGACTATATTTACACTCCAATACAACATCTGCTGCACACTACAGTCTCAGTTTCCATCCCCCCAGCTTCTAATAATGCACATTTCCCTCAGCATACTTGACACCAGGACACTGGAAATGAGTGCATAGTGCCTAACTAACGAAAATATTAATCTTTTCTTGGTAACCAGTTTCCCTCTGTCTCAAAACCCAGAACCCTTCTGTCCTGGAGTGACTTCACACTCCAGTGTGATACACACCTTCAAAGGGAATCCTCGTTTGTATTCTCTGTATGTAAAACACAGATTCTAAAAACTTTGAAGACACTTATCCTTTCATTACATAACTAACATTTCAGTTCCTTTTCTTGTATTTCCACAAGTACATCCCTCTTATTCCTCCAAATAAATGGAAGTATTACTCAACTTAGTCTATATCCAAAGCATTTCTATATGAAAGTGGATAACCCTTTTTTTTTATTAAAGAAGGAACTATTTAAACCCCCAATCAACATTATTTAAGAAACTGGCTTTCTAAGAAGCCTCTGTGCTTCAATTTGTTTTAAAAGGTACTTTAGTATCTTACCTAAGAAATCTGCTAAATCTGAGAATTTTACCAGTTTATTTTATTTTCAGCTTTTACCACAACTTACCAAGATACATTTTTCAAGTCAGGAGATGACATTACCTATCACAATAAACCTCTGGCTGTTAACTCTGAAAATCTTAAATCAGCCCAGGCAACTGCTGGCCTAAAGATAAATTTATTCAGAAGGTTATGGTGCTGATATAGCTCAAAGCAGAGTCATCTTCAGTACATCAGGGATCATTAATTCTGTCTTGGAGGTAGGACTAAGCTTATTCTAGTCGATGCGTTTGACTGCTCAAACTGTACTCCCTGTCCCTCCAAGAACACTCGCTAGCCAGGCTTCAAGGTGCCCTGAACAAGCCAAAGCATCCAAGAGAATCAAAGATGTTGGTGAGCCTGAGACAGGCCTCAGAGTAAGCATGAAATTAGCACTCTGGGAAGCTCCTGGCATGAAGCTATGGTACTAACCATGTCAGACGACCAGAAATCAATTGTCTTATTGTTCCCTTTTGCTGGGAGAGAATCTAAGGAACTGGTTAGTACATAGAAATTGCATATGTTCTTTCATTAAATCCACAGATGTTACTTTTTCAGGACTTTTCCCAATAAAGGTTTTGGTCACTGTACAGTTAAACTGATTTTCATGAGAACAAATGTAGCTTTCTTATGAAAGCATTATTTCTATATGAGATTAGAAGATAGAAAAAAAATAACTAGGCATACTCAAAAATTAATGTTGAGGTTCAACTCATGTAATGTTATTGTTAGTCAATACAGAACCCAATTCATCACACCATTGAACAGCAGATATTTAGGTTTAATTAATAATTATTTTTAATAGATCTTCAGTGACTGTAATTAGAACTTATAAACTGAGATGTAGACACTGAGGCTAGAAATTTCATAGCTAGAAATTCACTTCCCATGTATTATTATTTTAGATGCCACAGGCTGCCATTTCAGTGGCATGTGTCTTTTTTACCTCCTGTGTCATGCCCAACAACCCTACACAGTCCTTGAGCCTCCAAAGTGCTGGAAAACCATTGTGATGCCTGTGTTTCAAATTAGGCAAGACAAAATCTACTCAAAGTTTGTGTTTTAGACGGCACTAACATTGAATTGCTTTTGAAAGCAATTTAATCAGACTCAAATTTTTAAAGACTATCTTTCAGTATCTCTCAGCATATATGCAAATATACAATTGAGGTGTTAATAGACTAAACATTGTAACAACAACAAACTACCAGGTATTTAGCATGTAAATAGCACTGCAGCAAATAAGAGGACATTACTTTCCAGTTAACTGCATTATTTCACCTGTATACTTCTTTTCAGTTCTCCACTTCTAAGGAGGGTTATCTTAGGCTACAGATTTTAATAGTGCCTGAATTTTAACTGTAAGTAGTCAAGGTGTGTGTAGTCAAAGGCTTTTCTGTTTTCTGTCAGAAATGTACTTCTGTGTCTTTTTAAAAAAAAAAAAATCCATTTTATCCTTTTGTGTGGTTGATAAATGCAATTAGTGATGACAGAAGTTGGGTCAAGAGTAAAAGACACAAAGAAGATGTGACTACAGCAGAATTAGGGCATTTGAGAACCTCACTGCCTAGGGAAAATGAAGCAATTTACCCCAAATATGCTGATAAATTTGTCCTCTGGATTTTGGAAGCTCAAGAATACTTTTAGCAATAAATATAAATGCTCCCTTACGGTGTACTTCTGATTACTAAATCTCTCCAGAAGAACTCACCAAATACAGTCACTGATCATTTTCTTCTGTCAGTGAATGCAGCTTCTGACAGGTTCTTGCCTAAGCATATGCCTACTTAATTGTTATTTGCACCTTCTAAGATGCAAGGACTCATCTGAAATACCATTAAAAGACGGCTACTAAAATTTTCCAATTACGAGATTAATAACACCATTATAAAGATGTCTCTGGGAAAAAAAATCTTATTTTTAAAAGAAAACACTAGAACTTTAGAGCCTGTTTATGGGAAATGATGCAATGTTTAGTTCCTACTAAAACAGATATTTAGAAAGCATTTAACTATTCAATGTAGTTTTTTTACAGTCATTTTGAGGCATTCCACAAATCTGAGGATCAAGTTTATACTAAATACAGGAAACATTACATACCTCAACAGCTGGAACAATGTCTATGCCAACTGTCAGAAATTCTTCAAACTTCAGAAATGGATTAAAGCAGCTACCAACATCAAGTAATCTGATCTTTCCCAAGGAATGAAGGAACCTAAGAAGCAGCAAGAATTAAATTTTATCAAATGTAACTTTTAAAGCTGTATTCTGAGTTACAACTTCAGGTAACTAATACAAAAGATTCTCACAGAACACCACAGTAGTGACTAATAGACATGAATGCCTTACTTCAATTGCTGAGATACTAAAGAACCAAGCTCCATCCAATAAAAGCAGATGGTCCTCAAGCAGAAGAATTTTGTTCAGAGCAGCTGTAGTACTATTAACTTGTGCACTGGTAGTAAGTAAATAAAATGGCAAATTGTGTGTCCTCTACACAGGCTTTCTCATATTGTGTTTCTCACTTAACTTTTTGCAGTACTTACTGATTTTGAAGTCACACTAGATACCAGAGTTAAAATTTCATGAGTTGAAAAGGGAAACAGAGAACAACTACATAAATTGCATCATTTACAGGGCTGCAATCTAAAAAAAGTCCCATGATGATTTGTAACATCTTAGAATATCCAAAATCTGTTAACAGGGGCAGACAAAGTCACAGCTTTCACAGGGACTTCACATAGCTGAGAATGCTAATAACCTTCCAGAAAGAAAATGTTCTTTTGTTTCAAGTTTCTGTAGCCAAAACATCCCCAAATTATAACTTGTTTTGTTTCTGGGAAAGGCTCAGCTCTGGAGACAGATAACTGCGAAGACTTTCAGAAACAGAGGTGCAGGGCCGATGGAATAAAACCAAGCCATGGCTGTGCTCATAGCAACAGCAAAGCAGAAAACGAAAAACCTCTAAGCAGCAGTAAGAGATCCAGGCTCTCTGGGCTCCTTCTAGACTTCCAGTAACCTACCTGAGAGAGGATGCTGGAAAAGCAAGAGAAAATGTTTTGTTGCATTCAGCAAAATAATAATGGCAAGTTTAAGCTTTTTGTTTCTACATGGAACAGAAGATACCCAGGGCATACTTCTCTCAAAATACCACCATGACCAAGGCAAACAGTGTAACAATTAAGTTAAAGCTGCAAATATTACCAAGCTACCCTGTAAGTCAATCAGTACCGAGTGAGACCTCAAAATGAAGATGAAAGCAACAATTTTTCCAGACTTGGAACAGGAATTTGGATACTGATTTGGATACAGATCCTAGTACCCATAAATCTCAAACATGGACTGAAGTCAAGTAGTATCTTTTCCTACATAATGGTAGCCTGAGGTTTCTCAGACCAGTATATCTCCTGGTCTAGCAAATGGAGACATCAATAGCAGATCCTTTCTCATTCAAACACAAAAATGTATGCCTGTATATATGCTTGCATTCTATATTAGAGTCCAATATGGTAACAACAAATCAATGGACACATGGGACCACAGGAAGCATAACAAGAGGAAACAGGATGCTACAGTGCAGAGAAAACTTCCCATAAAAAAAAAGAGAGAGCCTCTAGAGATCTAAACATGTTCTCTTTTAAGTGTTGAATGAAATACTTGTCAGATTAAAATTAAGCAGCAACTCCCAGAAGCCTCTAATTTCCAGGACAGCCACTTCACCTATGGTACACTGAAAAAATCACTATGATGTGTACTTTCTTCCTATTTACAAAAGCTACCTTAATGATATATATTTATATGTTACTTGAGAGAGGATTATATATGGGATGAACAGAATTATTGTCTTTACACGTAGCAAAGTAAAACAAAGAGTCATAGGCTTAGTCATACCGACAGCCAAACCCACAACTCTTACTTGTAGTGTTACATGACCAAAACGGAGCGAAAGTATTTAAACACTGTGTAGGTTCCCCCATATCCCTTGTACCAAGGGATACAAGTTTGAGACTTCACTACTAGATCAGTGTAGACATGACAAAGCATTTCAGGAGAGATCTCTGCTATGTGTAATATACAGACCATTTTCTTTCTGATAAACTCTGTAATTTCTTCTGTAAGGCATCAAAAAAAACCCCAAGAATTTTGATTTCTCTGGGCAGTAACTTAGACCAGTTATGCCTTGTTTTTCAAGGTCTGTGTGGCTACTAAGAACTTATTATTATTATTTGCAGCTTATTCAAGTAAATATTATAAAACTTGCCTTTGCCAAGTATGTCTTGAGGGGTGAGTATATTTTTAAAGTTTTGAGAATGAAAATAAAAATTATCAGCACTCATACTAACAAATACTTTTAAAATAATTCATAAAAATTCTCTATTAACTCCTTTCTGTACGCATTAGAACAAAAAGGAAGGCTACAAACAACTGGTAGCAAGAAGGCAGGTGAAGCTAGCTATGCAACAGCCACTCTTAACTGCAGAAAGTATGAAGACAGATCAAAGAGAGGGCAAAGAAATGCAAAGAGAGAACCAATGCTTTATCCTGACAATGTCTCTTTAATGTCTCTTTATGCTTTAAAGCATATATGATCATCAAACCTATTGATTTAAACAAACATGAGACACGCAAAAGGCACCAGGTCCTAAGGACAGACACACCTACTAGTTACATTAATAACATGTCATTCTTTCCCTAATTGACACTACACCTAGCTTCAAGTAATAGCTGATCACAGCAGACATACTAAAGTAAAGGAAAAAAATCTCTATGCAACAGAAAAAACACTATTGCAGGAAGTCATAACAACTACCCATAAAGAACGTGAAACAAGTTATAACTTTTATAGATTCTATGCTTATGCATTCATTATTTCATTGTGCTTGCAAAATATGAATTTTTTTCCATCACACATGGAACAGTCACAAACATGACATGTTATTTAGGAAAAAAAAAATGGAGGGTGGCATTCCAGAAATAATAAAGTTAGTCTTGGGTGCCAAAAATACAATTCTTACTTGAATGAAGGTCAAAAACAAAATTAAAACTGTTGTTTGGAAAATACCTCAAGGATACTACAAGTTCTGCAGAGCCAGTCATCAGAAAGTTAGCACATTAAAAGTTAAGGGTTGTAATTCCAAATTGCTTTTGAAGTGTGTAATTGGAATCAAGAGTTTCTCTGCAATTATTTATGAAGAGAAAGTTTTAAGTACTCTGATATTTACATTTGGCACTTAGTACTTACATAAGCAATTGACTTTTCAACAGTGCTGAACAGCCATTAGATTCTAACTTAATTAACATCTCCCTTATTTCACCTCAAGGTTTAATATAAATTGCATTGCACACCAATGACATACTAAAGTGAAATTGCTCTAGCACTAAAATGAAGATGACTAAGTTGTCATTCTCTAGCAATTTTTTTATAGCATTCACCAAAATATACTACAACATAAACAGCTCTTGAAATGCATATGTTCACATGAAAATTCCACTTCTTAACTATTAAAAATACATCAGACTGATCTAACATGTCACGGCAAAAAAATGTCATGGTAAGTTTTAACACTCAAAAAAGGGGAAAGAAGTCAAAACAAGTAAAACTTACTCTTCTGTCATAGCTTCATGATTTGTCAAGCCGAAGTTTGGCAAAGGATCTTCAATCCTGGGAGTCTCAGGAACATTTAAAGCTGGAGTGGTCTTAGAAGCAAGAAGTGCTTTTTTTTCATCTTTCTCAAGTGCTTTTCTTTTTCCACCATTCTGAAAATACTCTCGGCATACACTGAAAAGACAAAAAAAAAATTTCCCCAGGAAAACAGAATGCTCTTCTTAGTCACTACTATAGCTAAGATACATACCAGAGGGTTAAGAGATACAAGTGCTGTCGGCTTTTAAACAAATCTGGGTTTTATTTCAAGTTTGGTAAACCAGCTTTAAAAAAGATGCAGTACACCCAGCGACGCAAAATTGAGTGGCGAGTTGTTTGGGGTTTTCCCCCCTCCAGAATTACCCTGTAAATCACAGCTGAGAAAACAGATTCAGAATATTTTTATCTGGATAGACTTTTAAAGTAAGACAGAAGAAGTCTTGTCAGAACATCACCAGACAGTAAATTTCAGCTCAGTTCTCCACTATAGTGCAAGGAGTTATCAGCTAGATCCCCATCAATACAAGGTTTTGAAATGTGTGTCTTGCTGGCACATAAGCTGGGGAAAAAGAAACCTAATCCAGATTTATGTGCAAACTTACATCCAACAGTTTTCACTTTTAATTGAGTTTGTCTGGGTGATTTTGGTTTTAAGTAACAGCTAGTAGTTGTATTATTGAGGAAGACTTATTTTAGCTTTCAGCTTTTCCCCATATTTACTTATTTTTCTCATAGGAACCAGAACGAAATAATCTAATCATACTAGAACAGAAATATTATCCAGTTTTAAGAAATTAGTGTAACAAAAGAAGTTAAAGAGCACTTGTGTTCTTCAATCAGTAGTCAGCATTAGTGTACGAGAAGCAAGCACTAAGTTTGAGAATAACTGAATTTCATCCACAAAATATAACTAGAACTGGAAAAAATAGTTGCTGTGAAATTAAAAAGCTGGACTCACCCTGAACAATTCCATTTTTTAAATTAAATATGCCATCCAAGTATTTGCATGGAAATTTTAACAGAAATAATACTTATTTGAATAATGTTTTCTGAACAACTCGTTTTTATGATGCTTTCTTGAAATTCACTTCATTTTCCTCTAACAAAACTGCAGAAGTTTGAAGGCAACATTCCACAAAAAAACAAATTCAAGTGTAGTTTAATAATATCTTATACAAAGATATACAAAATATCTTATACAAAGCAGGAACAAGATAGTAACACTTCATATCACAGACTTAAGGATGAACACGGTGGTATAATGGTGCATTTAAATCACAAATAGTGACAAGGACTTGGAATACACAGGGCTTATCTAAGGCTTGGTAATAATTTAGGCATCAAATATACCCAGTCTCTTCCATCATATAAGATGTGAAGGACAATGAAAAAAATGTCATTGGAGTGGCACTGAGTTTCTTAGATGGATACACACTAACAGGTACAGATAGAAGTAACTTACCCCAAGACAGGTAGGAAAGAAGCACCTTGAGTCAGAAATGTGCAGTCACAGAATGGGTCAGGTTAGAAGGGACCCCAGCAGGTCACCTGGTCCTACCTCCCTGCTCAAACAGGGTCATCCCAGAGCACATGGACCAGGATTGTGTCCAGAGGGTTCTGGAATATTTTCAAAGAGAATTTCCACTTATCTGTGCAACCTGTTCCAGTGCTCAGTCACCTGCACAGTAAAGAAGTTTTTCCTCATTTTCAGGTGGAACTTCCTGTGCATCAGTTTCTGCCCACTGCCTTTTGTCCCACTGGCTGACATGAGCCTGGATCCATCCCCTTGACACCCTCTCTTCAGATACTGATAGACAGTGATGAGGTCCCCTCTCAGTTTCTCTTGAGATTGAACAGGTGCAACTCCCTCAACCTTTCCTCATAAAACAGATGCTCCAGTCTATCTGCAATACTACCAGACATACAGACTGCAAAATTATAGCAGCTGCATCCATTAGAGACTGCATGTATGGAAAGACAACAATTCTAAAATTAACTAAGTATAAGAAGCCAGTCACTAGCAGGAAAGAGATTTTAAAGAGATCAATAAACAAATGAGAAAACCAGAAAAAAACATTTACATTACTGCTAGTATGCTAATTAAAGTGTATTTTACACATTTTATTATTTATTTATAATCAGGTGATCAATTTAGAACAATTTAGTTCTGTGTATCAATTAGTCAAAGAAATTAAACTTGGGAAGAAAAACTGTTTTTGTCCATTTATCAGCTACTGCACCACTTTGTTATCACCCTGCAGTCTCTTTATTTTTATTCTAAGTCTTTTTTTCTCATTACATGTCTTAAAACATCCAAAATCAACGGCAGCTTAAGTAGTGTTGCATTGACATGTAAGACACTAGAGAATTCTCAGCCTTGGAAGAATGTGTTCTCATTCTTCTCAACTATTCATGTTATCAACCTTTTAATTCCCTAGAAGCTGGTATGCTACCCAGCTTAACACTTAATGAGCACAGGAGAACCACCTACTTGTAAAGTGCAAATTCTTCTTGTCACTGAGAAGCCATTTCTTCCTCATTCTTGGTATTGATGTGAGTGTTTTTTCCATCCTTCTACCCCTATCATGTCAAGTAAGTTCTCCTAATTCTATATTCTTCATAACAGACCTTCCTCATTTGCATGTAAGACACTATCAAAGTCAACCACAAAGAGAACCATCTACTTCTGCATTTTTTCTGGTGGACATCTGGCCAGTGCCACAGGAAGGCCCAAGAATGGATAAAATTCTTCACATTCAGATCCCAGGCTCTGCCTACTGGTTCAGTACCAAGGGATACCAAAAACCCCCAGCCAAATCCATCCAATCCAAACAAAAAAACCTCAGATCATACTGCACTTCATAGTCACTGAGGGTCATCTTCCCTTTACACTTTTCTGACATCACAGTCATTCTGGCATGATTACTACATGTTGCCCTTTTGGCTCCTGAGCTCTCAGAGGAGTTGTCTATGTACTTCCTCTGTAGAAGTGACCCCCACACCTCCTGTGGGTTAACAGTGAGTACACTGACACTCACTGCACTGGCAGTTAGCAGAGATAATGCACTCTGTAGTTTACCTCATGGTAACTTGCTGATGTAGCCAGAGGTTTAACTTCACAGCCATTAAAATCCATCATAGATCACTCTGGTTTTGAATATGCAGTTATATAAGACTCTACAAAACAATTGTCGCAAGTAAGGAACAGAGCATCTCAATTACCTACAAAGCGAAAATTAAGCAATCTGTTTTATAATTCTAAAAACTGACACAGCTCCATTTTTAGCTGACAAACATTCAGTTTGATGACACAATATTAGCTCTACAAATAACATACTTGCTTGTGAAGAATTGTGCAATGTAAATACTATCTGAGCTAACACTTGCTACAGTTCACACAAACTGTGAAATAAATATTGCAGGTCTAAACTGTTTCAGTTCCTAGATGAGGAGACAGGTTAGGTTTCTGGGTGAAGTGTGCAGTTCATGTCTTTGCTTTAACAAACATCAAAAAATCAAATCTTTGTATTTCCTCAGTGAAACTTATCTTCCGTATTTCAAATCTCAAACAGTAAATAACCTGTTCCAGTTGCCTCCCCTGCTCTGTCTGCCACTTGGGCTGGACACATAAAAGAAGTCTCAGGAAAAGACAATATGAATACACATGATTTTGTTAATACTCACCAGCAATAAAAGAGAAGCTTTGTTTTCAAAAAGAAAGACTAAATCCATGACTTTCAGTAGAATATAAAATGAAAAAAAAAGAGAGGGACATTGCCAAGAAACACCATATGAAATTTAAAAAACATAACAGAATCCTTAATTAATTCTTCTGCTCAAGTAATAACAAGTAACTAAATTAAAGCTGGTGTGGTCAGCTTTTATCACAGCGAAAAGCAGTTTCTGATAGCTGTAATCAATACTTGAGGATTTTAAGCACACAATTTTATTGACTGACTCTTTCTTTCTGCATTATCATGAGGAAAAGGTGAGCTTGATTTATGTTCCTTAGAACATTTACTAACCAAAAGCTAATACTAAAGATGGCTTTCAGTGAAGGTACAGAGAAATAGCAAACTTCCCTTCAGAGCTGAAGGAATGTCTGGACTTCTCATCATGGTTTCTGCTGC
Organism: Cyanistes caeruleus; assembly: GCF_971803275.1. NCBI lineage: Eukaryota > Metazoa > Chordata > Aves > Passeriformes > Paridae > Cyanistes > Cyanistes caeruleus. The sequence goes on along the minus strand of NC_141704.1, from coordinate 26,116,417 downwards.
AAAACATATCTCCTCCTTCCACACACTGAGGAAGAAGTTCACAAATGGCTACTCTCAGAGCTGCTAGCTTGAAAAAAATAAAATTGCAAATGCTTCTGCACGTTTAAACCATCTACCTCCCAACCTCCAAAGTGAAGGGAGGGAGGAGTCTCAATTGTGCTTGTACACATTAATCATACCTAGAAGAGCAGTCAAGTTTCCCTTGGACTAAAAATATTTTGTGGTTGTCATGTGCAACAATCCAGCTTCAAGTTAAGGAAATAGTGTTCAGCATAGGTAAGAACACCAGGTTTCTCAGTGTAAAGTACTGGAATTTTTTATCAGCATAATTATATATTTTTAAACTTCAAGTTGACAAACTTGTATATAATACATTTTTCCACCTTTTTTTTTTGATATTTGGTCTCAATTCTAGGAGTTTGAGACATTTTCCTTTTGAGAAACGCAACTAGATCTGTAATCATATGTTTCTCTTGGGGTGTGGCCACCCCAAGCCAGTTTCTGAAGGAAACATCTTTTATTGCCAGAGGATTCCAAGAACTTGAAAATAGTCAGCAGTTATCATATGATCATTGCTTTAATTAGCTCTAGTGTTCAACGAACAAATTATGCTCTCTTCAGAACAAAGTAGTCATAGAATATCCTGAGTTGGAAAGGATCCACCAGGGTCACTGAAGTCCAACTCCTGGACCTGCAGAGAACAGCCCCAAGAGTCATACCATATGCACAAAAGTAATGTTCAAACACCTCTTATTTGAACCAAGTGCTGTGACCATTTCCCTGAGGAGCCTGTTCAGTGCCCAACCAACCTCTGGGTGGAGAACCTTTATCTAATATCCAACCTAAACTTCCCCTGACACAACTTCAGGCCATTCCCTTGGGTTCTGTCACTGGGCACCACAGATGAGTGTCTGCCCTTCCCCTTCCCCTCAACAAGGAGTTGTACTTGCAATGAGGTCTCCCCTCAGAGACCCTCCCTTCTCCAGGCTGAACAGACCAAGTGACCTCAGTCACTCTTCAAAAGGCTTCTCCTCAAGGCCCTTCACCATCTGTGCTGCCCTCCTTTGGACACTCTCTCACAGCTTTGTATCTTTCTTTTATTGTGGCATCCAGAACTGCCTCCAGCACTGGAGGTGAGGCTGCCCCAGCTCAGACAATCCCCTCCCTTGCCCAGCTGGCCATGCTGTGCCTGATGCCCCCCAGGTGCCAGGGCACTGCTGGCTCACATTCAACTGGCCATCAACCAGGACCCCCAGGTTCCTTTCCCATGTGCTGCTTTCCAGTGTTTCATTCCCCAGTCCATCCATACATCCAGGGTTACACCATCCACCTACAGAATCTGGCACTTGTCTTTGCTAAATTCATATAGCTGGTGATTGCCCAGCCCTCTAACTTGTTGAGGTTTCTCTGGAGAGCCTGTCTGCCTTCAAGGGAGTTAACAGTTCCTCACAATTTAGTATCATCAGCAAACAATGCGTTTAATAGCAAAAAATTAAGACTGTCATATAAATATAAACATTGAACATTGTCTTTTCCCATTTTAAATGGTTCCCCTCCTGTTGTTTCTGCCACCTTCCTCAGTTCCCTTCTCCTTGCAGTGAATTGCTCAACTAATTGCATTCAACAAAAAAACCTGCAAAATGGATTAAAGAGACTTGAAAACATTCATTCAATCTTCCAATTAAACAGGATCAGCTTTCCAGTTCTAGCAGAGATCTGTTACTCTCAAAGATCCTCCAATAGATTACTTGGCCTTCTCTTCTTTTCACTAGAAAGCTCCAGTTTCTAGAAAAGAACATCAAAGCTTTTGTGGAAGAAACAGAAGGTTTTTGATAATTTCTTTATCTTTCTTAGAGTTGGTCAACTGTTTGTTATTTTTTAAATGCAGTGGCCGAGGTGATATTTTGGTTAAGAGCAATGCTAAATAAAGTCAGAGTAGTACTTTACATATCTCGTGGACAATCTCATTAACACACTCAAGTATGATACTTGCTTCTTCTGCAAAAGCATCCCATGACCACTTCATATTCAGTTTATGGTCTGCTTCAGAATCCAAATAGTTTTTTGGAAGACTGTCACAATAAATTGTTCCCTGGCCTTTATTTGTACAGCTGATATTTAATACAGTAGATAATGTTTAGTATAGTTTATAACTGTATTAATTTTAATTCTGCACTCAGAGTGACAGTTCTCTCTCTTTGGTCTCATTTCCAAATTTAATACACTTTAGCAGACTGCTAATAAAAGTATTGATTAGTTATGGATACAGGGATAAACCTTGCCAGAATCTTTCTCAGTAAAAAAATTAAAAATAGAATTTAAAAATTTAAAAAATATATTTAAAAATATTTTAAAAATAATCTTTTCACATCTATTCTCTGCAAATGTTTCCAAACAGTTCTGTACTTGCCTGTCATTTATTTCATCAGAACTGTATTTCTTTGCTCATTAAGCAGTCAGAAGGGTTTGTTGTTTTGTTTTTTTTTTAAATGCAGGTCTAGGTAGTGTTTTGTCATGATAATTAGAAAAGCAGACTTTATTTCTTGTCCTTTAAAAAAACAGTCAAGTCAACACAAGTCTGAACACTGAGGCAAAAGCAACAGAAAGAAACAAACCTGCTGGTCTAGCTTATTCTGTTTTAACTAGAACCAGAACAGGCTGGCATTCATTGTCCGTACAAAGGTACACCAGCCTATCTATGCCAGCAAAAATTAAAGAGTTACAATTATTCAGGGTAAACACCATCTTAACCTGTTTTAAGTTTTGTGTTGTAATATAAATAAATGAGAAACAGAAGTGTTAATTTGCAAATACTACTTGCTACTCACATTCAATTTTCTAAATATATATAAAGGAAAGAAGGAAAAACAGTTGAGTGTTGCCCAGGCTATTTACACCACCACTCGGGATCCTAAACCTGGATCTGAAAGCGGATAAAGTTTTAATCCCTCTTCCCCCATACCTCTCCCCACTTAACAGTTCTGTAATGTTTCCCTGAAACAATAAACAAAATTGGCCCTATACAACTCAGCATATGGCCACCAGCACAGTCTATCATGTACTGCTTTCCATCTTTTACACCTTCTAGAGTACATGTTCTTTCAATCAACACTAATGAAGAAGTAAAACAGTAAGTTTTATGTCATCTGGTTTAAGAATTAATGTCAGATTTTTTCCACTGTCTTCAACTAAATAGCTAGAAAGAGTTTTGAAAGAAAAACAAAATTGTTATTCTTGATCCTGAGAAGTACACACAGCTTCTCTAGTGGTTATTCTACACTATCAGATTTATTTTATCAGATTCTAGGAGAATACAAGGAAAATGAAGGAAAGAACAAAAACACACAAAGTCTTTTGTACTTTTTTTTCCCCTTTTAACTAATGGAAAAAGCACTTCTCAGTTTCCAATCACTGAAAATATCTTCCTTCAAATTAAAACAAAACAGTCTCTCCTTTCTTCAGGAGGTAAACACTGGTGGCTCCAAATGATTTTCAGCACTGCACTCACAAACTAAAATTCATCTTAATACAAAACAGCTACCTTCCTGCTGTCATGGTAACATAGTAATAAGCACTGAGCAAAAGCTTTCACTTCAGTCTCACAGTTCTCTTGCATGCAGTTCTGCACCCTGGCACAAGGAGGAGTAACAACAATGGGACCTGCCACCAGTCTGGCACACCTCTTGGCCCCCTGGGAAGGAACAAAAAATTGCAGAACACAAAACCAATCTGATATGCTCTGGTATATAGCAATCCAGGCCTCAGAAAAATCTGAGAACTGACAAGTACACTCTCCTTTTCTGTAAAAACTCCTGATCCCTTGACTTTGCAAAATGAAAGCTGCTATGTGCTTTATCTAAAGCTTTATACTAAGACAGAGCATTCTAGTGTCTCTTAGTGGGTGGATTCTCTTCCTAAAATGAGCTCAGGCTGCAAAGCCCAAACTGGGCATTTACTTCAATGTTTACTTTGTACATGATCTACAACAGAAACCAAGTGAGAGCCCCAAACCTTCTATAAAACAAGTCATCACTGTCCGAAGAAACATTATCCCGTCCTATATGGTTACAGAAACTTGCCACAAACTAAGGGATTACTCCTTAGCTGAAATTAAAGAACACACAGCTCTATTGAAAATGTTTCATATATTAGTTGACAATCAAACTGCAAGAAAATACCAAGCAATGTTCCATGACATCTCCCCTTGGTCCAGAACAACTATTTTTTTCACAGATAACCTGAACTGTGGAACAGTCAGTTTCAGTTCCTTTACAAGTGATCTGAGAATGATGCCAAATCAAGGCAGGGTGGGAGGAAGATGCTGCAAGAAATCACTGTATTAGAATTCAGTACGATTCAAAGGAGTGCAATGTAATAAAGAGAAATATAAGTATCAGCATTTCCACAGAAGTAATGAGTAGCACAAATACAAATAAACAACTAACAACTCAGGAAGCCTGTAACACAGAAATAAGCTGCTGGGGATCACAAAGGAGTGAAAGTCAGTGCCAAGCCAATCACCAAAAAACAAAACAAACACCCAAACGAAAGAACAAAACCAACAAAAAAAGCCAAATAAGACTCAAAACCAACAATATCAAACCACCACCACCACCAAGGTCAATAGCATAAATGAGAGTCTACTACAACCTCAATAAAATCTATTTTATTTATCCCTGACAAAGCCATTGAAACACTGTCCATTTTTGGGTTTAGGTCTTTATAACTGAGACACCTCTCATGAAATTGGGATATAGATACCCAAAGCACAAAGAAGATTGTCTATAAAGAAACACTTCACTATGACAGTTTTTTTCTAAGCTAAAGGATAAAACAAAGGTAAGTAAAGGAATGGTTTTAAAATATTTAAGGGTTTATGTTAGGGAAAAAAACCTCAGGTTATTATTACTTGCTCCATTTCCAGAAGGCACAGAACAGCTGAAGCTGCCACCAAGATCAACCATTTCAGTCAATTCCCTCTTGTCTTTTTTTGTTTTATGGGCTCAAGAAAATTTAAATTTAACAAAACCACACCTATTCTTTGCTCAGCACTTTGCAACACTCACCTGCAGGACCCACAAACTTGCACACAGGATTACTTTTTGGCTTTCTGAAGTCCTTCCCTTCCCAATGGCAAGACCATGGATACACTCTCTTCCCATTTAAATCTCAAGAGCATTTTTTTTTTTATTCTGCTGTACAGATTCCATAGCATGTCTTGGATGCCAACTGTATGCAGGAATTCTGAATGACCAGCATTTCTCCTCTTTTTCCTATTTATTTTCCTCAGGGACTGAAATAGTTTAGCTCCTCATTTCATGACTTTACAGTTCAGATAGCCCAACAAAAACTAGATGTTTATGACTAATAGGAATTTTAGAGTTTTAAATACATTGAAAACAAGTTTCACAACGCTAAAGTCTGTCACAGGAGATTTGGAATTGAAAATTAAGCAGCAGAGAGAGATCTGCATTTAGAGATCAAACACTATTATATGTACAAATCAAACCAAACCATTGAAATTAAACTCAAGTTACACTCACTGCATTTATTCAGCTTAGGTTCAAAAGCATGGAAAATTACTTCATAGGTTTATTTGCAAACAGCTTCAGTATTTGAGAAAAAAATTGTTGAAAATACTTCAAAAAAGGATCACCAAACCACTTCTTAAGCTATTTCCTTAGTAAGCTGGAACACTAAGAAGGTATTTCTTTAAGAAAGCAATAAACAATTAGTATGCTATAGGACAAATGTTAAACATGGGCAAAAAGAAAAAAAAAAACAAACTAATTACGCTTTGTATTATAAATAACTGCAAGTAAAAGCATGCAGTTGCATGTTTCAAATACATTATTTACCTGCAACACCATTCGATTCGGCCTTCCCCTTCACAAGTTTTTGCCCAGTGATTATCTGCAAGGTTTTTCATTGCCACAGCATATTCACACAGGGTTTCCTCATCCTCACAGTGCTCACGCCAGATCTTATCAAAGTCTCCCACTAAACAAAACAAAACAAAAAAATTGCACATCAGATACAAAGTCTCTCATTATCTACACAGCAAAATCCCCATCCAGTTATAAAGTTGCATAATGCACCAAGAGACTACTTTACCTGCACATAACAAAAACAAGCCCTCCTTTCTCTAGTCATAAACACAAAATTCCAAGTTTTGGGACAGGAAGGGGCTGTCAGGTACTTGAGAAACTAGAAATATCAGTACATGGATTTTGTTCAGTTTGTTCTGTGAAATTAAAGTCCCTGGGAAGTTTTGCTTTCAGATTTCTGTGAATGAGCATTAACATGACAAACATTTTAGAAGTGAAAGTTTTAAAGGTTTCTACTAGCATTCACATCCATGGCAAATACTGTAGATGACATCATATGAAAAGCCATGAAAGTTAAATCCACAATATAGATTTCTTTGAGTATACTGAAAAAGAAAAATAAATTCAAACTCTCATTGACTGCTGTCTAATCTAGCCAGGCTCAGTAAATTAGCTTCTAAGGATAGTACTGAAGAATCAAACCAACTATGATAGGGAAATCTCAAACTCCTCTGCTGATCTCTAGGGACAGATGTATTTCCATGATGCTCACCTTGCTGAAAAGAAGTCTTGCAGGTTTAAGTTCTGGCACTGCACAGTAATTAAACTTTGATTTTCCTTCTGAATTAAACAATGATTTTCCTTCTTTGCTCCTAAGTATCCACTTCTCCTAGCCTGCTTTTACATAATGTGCTGCTAAACAAAAACAAGATAAATGCTAGTCACGGCTAGCCCCAATTCCTATACAGCATGCAAACCCTTGGTGTACCTTACTCAAAGGGTATTTCTGCCCTAAGAAAAACACTTTCCTGGTATGGTGTTCATAAATTTATTTTGTGTTTCTCAATCACAAATGTGTGCACATATGTAGAATATATGTCAATCTGCAGAATAAAAAATACGTACTGATTTTGAACTTACAAGCTAATACAGCTAAAAATAACTTTTCAAGAACACAGCTATATTTTAAGCTTTAACTGACAAACAACACACTTTTCACATGGTTCCATCTTGTAGCATCTTTATATGAGAAGGAAATATTTTAAAAGTATATCAGCCATAAGCTAACAATTAATGTTTGTTAAAGCCTGAAAATAGCTTACAGTATAACCTGTCCTCACACCAGTATGAGATTTCTTATGGCAATTTCTTTGATATAGTTTGTCTTAATTAGCAGCAAATGAAGGATTTTTTACAGTGGCAACCTTTTTATTTTTTCCCTCCTGTGCAAAGCAGCAACAATCCTCACCTCATTTGTCGTCCACTTGCAGAAAGACTGGCCCTGATGGACAAGTATAGATGTATACTTAAAAGATTTAAATCAACCATCCAGGTTACTCCCTACTTAGGTTTGGTTTAGGGATGTCAGCAATTTTCAGAAATAGCATCTAGCACACTTGTACAATCATCAAAGTGAGTCATATTTAAAATTAGGTGTTTATACTCCCTTGTCTGAGATAGCAGTTGAGATGGACGGGAAGGGAGTGGCCAAAATTTAATGTTAATGTTTTTGTTATCAAAACGGAAAAGCTGTGCAATAAATTATGTGTTCTACTTGCTATTCAACAAGCATATATAAGAAAGCTATTACACTGGACAAAAAGAAAAGGGTATAATACTGAATGGCATCCCTCATTATTTTCCAAATGAATCAAGTTCAGAGAGGTATGCTTTATAAGAAATGGTATCAGCAAGGTCAGAGGTTGACCACCAGAGCAAACACCCAAGTTGCAGACAAGTCCCCACAGGGGCTTCTGCTAAAACCTGTGGGGCATTTTTCCAGAGGTTTCAGGAAAGCCTTCTGCAGTAACAAACACACAGAACAGAACATAGCCTACTGACAAAAGACAACTCCTAGCAATCTATATTTTTTGTGTCAAAGTGCAGAACCTATATAACACCAAGCCAGAAAGCATTAGCAAAGTTCAAAGTGATTCTCAATAGCAAATTAATCCTGGTGCAATTTAGATAAAGTGTCATAGTTTCTCTGACACAATACTCTGAATCCTACTGCATGCTCCAGACAACTGTGAAATTCATCAATGAATTGCAGTTGCTAAAGGTTTGTTTGAATACACGGTTGATTAGAAAGATAAATAGTAAATGAATGAACGCTTACTGAAGGAAAATATCACAAATACAAAATCTAAAGCTTATTAATGTTCTTTTATTTATTCACTTTATCTGGTCTATCCTGAAGCAATTATTGTACTTCCAAATGCCCCCTTTCCTTAAAACTTAAGAAGTAAGACAGATGGGAAAGAAGAAATATGCAAAGACCAGATGTTCTTAACTAGCCTACCCTTAGTAAGAGCAAAGCAGTAATGCAGTCTATAAATGAATCCTGCTTTCATAGCAGCTGCTCTGATTTCCTTCTGAACAAGGCACAGATTTGCACCTCTCCCTGGAAGTCAGATGAGAGTTAAAAGCATCCACAGATAAGGGATCTCAAACTGAGATATATAGCAACAGACCCAAACCTGACTACCAGCACACTGGGACATGAACTTTGGGTTACAATGGAGATGCCTATAGCAGTAACAGCTCCTTGGCTCTGAGATGACAAGAAAATAAAACTGAATGATACAGATTGAATGAGGAGAGAGATGAAGAACAAAAGTGAAAAAAATCAACACAGAGTAATTTGGTCACACATCCTATATTAAATAAACTCTGTGAGCACTTCTGATTTATTTTCATTTACCAATACAAAGACACAGAAATTGTCTGCACTAGAGATATTCAGCCTTGCTTTTATATGAGGAACACTGAAATTGAGGAAGGAAAAAGGTAGATGAAACAAGGAGAGGACAACTTCCACATGATCACAACTGACAGAGGGAAGGCAAATATGGAACAACTTCTGGCTCCTCCAAGAATATGAGAAATCCAGAAAGAGCAGCTTAGAAGACAAAAAAAAAAGTTATTTCCCCATAAAATGTATGCTTGAAGTTCACAAAGTTCATGCAGCTCGACAAACTATGGGAAGAAAATCCATGACAAACTCCATATTGAAAGATGGGATTTCTAACTCAGAAGCTCCTAAAGCACAGTATCACTGAAAGACAGAATGGTAAGCAAGCACACAGTGATACTCCAGCAGCATTTTTCACTTATTCTTGTCCAAGCATCTGCTGTTGGCCCACTGTCAGTACTGTTTTTGATATGATGCCCATTTCTCTGCCCTTTTATGAATACAAGCTCCAACCCACTGCAGACAATAGGTCATCTTAAGGTACTGGCACCATTGTGCAGGGCCTTTCAAAGGGTCTGGCGTCTAATTTCATTTGAGCAAGTAGCATAGCAGAGCACTGTTTTGCCGTAGTTTTTCTCCGCAATGAGCTGAAAATGTAAACAGGCCTTCCTATCTGTTGAGACCTTGAGATAGGAACTACAGTAAGTCTTGTAACATTCAATTTCAAACTGACATCCAGAACACAGGTATTCATTTTTTAATTTTATTTTTTTTTCAATCAGTATATTATAATCCACTGTGTACTAATTTTTCAAGCAATACATTATAATCCAGGTGCAAATATGGCAACTTGATACTCTAAACACTTACTTATGAATCAATAAATTTTTGCCTATGTAAACAAATAGGCAGCAAAATATGCAGGAAGGTTTCATGATGAAACTAGTAGTTACTAGAGAAATAAGATAGATAAAGTCTTCTATTAAGCAGTCAGCAACACTTTTAATTAAATAAACAACAGTTTGTGGTAGGCTAATCTAATAGAAAAAAAGTCTTGAGTCTTTGAACACATCTAAAAGTTAATACTTTGTGTATTAAACTTTTTGTACTCATGACCATACCAAACATAAAGTTTAAGGTACTAAACACTTCTACTCTACACTTACAGGTTACCTTTTACGCAATTTAAAACCTCTTTTGAATGCCAATCCTTTAGAAATCTTCATAGGCCTGAGATTTCCATCAAGGAGCCAGATATGCCACTATCCAGCCGAAAAATGTGACAGGCAAAACTAGCTCATAATAGGAGTTTCACACACCTCTCAAACCACTATACTCATGCTATTCTAAAATTAATTAATGCTTGTTCTATTTCATTCAGAATTACCCAGAAAATAAATAACCTAATCTTCACCCTGAAGATTAATTATTCCTTTAAAAACAAAAAAGGTCAAAGCCCACTGCTTCCTAGAATTCTATCGCTGAACAAATGACTGATCAACATGCTCTTTGTAACACAGACTTTACAGTAACAAAAAGCCAATACTACTTACCTAGAACAGATGAATCCTTCTAAGCAATTTCCACCCACATTAATATTGTCCACAGAATAGCCAAGTCATAACCCTGAACTCAACCACAGACTAATCAGCAGTTGCTGAATACTGTCACAGAGAGAACAGGTCAGGCACGTAGAAGTTATTTTTAAATGATCCTAATTACAAGATAATTTTAATTGTGAGTAACAGCAATAGAGACCAAATGCTAGCTGTAATTTTCAACAACCAAAAACATTTTTAATGGAGAAGAATCATACAAAATTTGTAAGAACTCTCCTTGTCCCACATATATTTACAAGTCCTTATCAGAGGTTCCCAGAACAGCATGAGAAGATCAGGTTTGACACTCCTGGTGAGAGAAACCTACACCATAATTCTTCTCTCCAAGTAGTCTGCCATTAAGAAAAAAAAAAAAAAAAAAAAAAAAAAAATCCAGCTTTCTTCTATCCCATTTAAAAAAAATATTTTATTTAAAAAAGGCATTTATTTCTAGAGCATTAAATTGAACTTTCATTTAAGGTATGCTTATCAAATAAACAAAAAAAATTAATTAGGCAGTTTTTCTTCAACTTCTGACAGAAAAAATTACATCTACTGGTATTTTAAGAAAACACAATCTTCTGTAATAGAAAAGATATATAGCTCAGTTCTGCTAAAGGCAGTATTTATCATTTTGGAATGGGACGAAACCCAAAATAACTGATTTGAACAACTTGGTTTTATCAAGCAACACAACAGCTGTCACATACAGCTATAAAAGTACTATCTGCACCCACAAGAGATTTGTAATTACTATTTTCCATAGGTCCACAGGTGTTCTTTGGAAAAACAGCACTGTCATTTCCAGTACAATCTCAAACCTAACTACAGAATACTTCATCCATCACCAAACAAGACCTTGCAAACCAAAAGCTAACTGATATTGTGCATTTAAGTCTTCAGGTACATATAATGCAGGTTTAGATCTTAAGCAACAACTTCCTCAAAAAAAACCCCAAAACAACAACAAAAAAACAACAACAATAATAATAAAAAAATCTAAACAAAAAACCCAAACAAAACAAAACACAAAACAAAACACCCCACCAAAAACAAACAAACAAAAAACACTTGAGAAAAGGGTAATTAGAACTGTCATTATTTTCTTCTGGAAAACTAAAATTTTCTCAATTCAAGGTAGTTCTAATTGGAAAAACCACAACAACAACAAAAACAAACAAACAAAACAACAACAACAAAACCCAAAACCGCCCTAACCCACCAAAACCCACCCCTAAGTGTTTAAAGGTTTGAAGTCTTCTACATACTGGTATAACTTAGTAATAGTCAATCCATTTCCTTTTCAATACCTTTATTTAAAAACACACTGCCTTCCTATTTTCTCATCCACCAGAACTTTGATGGCTCTAGTAGAAGAGAAAATAACCTTAATATATTGACTAACAACAAAGGGCAAAACCAAAACCGACACATTAATATTTCCACAATATTAACACTACCTTAATAAAAATAAATAAATATTGTTTATTGTAAAAAGGAAACCTATCCCCACAATTAACAAGTGTCTATGACAATGCTGGATAACTTCAGATGACCAGCTGCTGGCCATAGCAATGCCTAGCAGGATTTTTGAGGCTATTTTGTTTGTGGATGGCAATGGACTGCAGAATGAAAAGAATCCATCTAATTTTCAGTCTCTTAAGATCACCTCTCACTTGCTGGAAACAATAAACTAGCTTCTATAAAATGCTAAATAATAAATGAGGAAAGCAGTCCTATACTGTTTACTAGGCTAAAGCTGAAATCAAATTCCTATGAGTATCTGACAAAATTTCCTCATTAACATTGTCAGTTGAAATTTAGCTGTACTACTAATGTATGGATGCTGTGGCAATGATAAGAAAAATTAATTACATGAGGAATATCAGCAAATATTATGACATTCATAATTTTCACTGTATAGAAGATAAGCTTACTGAACATCTGTCTTACTAAAAGCATATTCAGCATTCCTTGCAAACAACACTAGGTATTTTTGGCTTGTCTGTTTTCCAATTTTACATGTCTATATACAGAACATGAACTTCAACTTGGACAAAGTTCAAGCAATCAGAGTTAATATTTTCCTTCTTATGTCTGACTAGTATTTGCTTCACATTTCTTATGACTTACTGCAACTATTCCAGAATAAAATATTTTTTTAAAAATTCAAGTGCAAGAATCTAATTTTCTCTATCTCAGTATCAATGCTCCTCCCTTCAACTTACATGGAAAGGATTCACTTGACAAAATGTGGATTTCTATATCTGACCTCTCAGGTAAACTTCCTATCCATCTGTTTACATGAAACAGGCTCTGAGGGCCCAACTGACTGATATTTCAGCATCTACTGGGGTCAGTTTAGATCTCTCTGAAGAATAATTTTTGTCTATGATCTGCTATAAATCTCTGATGGCTGTCACACAAACAGCATGTATGTGACAGTTTAAGCAATTACTGCCCCCAGGTGTTGGATCGACTCTACTGGAAACTTCATTCCTCTCCTCTTTCCCAAACCTGACTTTCTGGCACGGACTATGTGCTGTACCTTAACACAACTAACACAGAGATGAATATTTCAACAGAAACTACTGATTTTGGTAATTTTTGCAAATGCAGGAGCAAATTTACAAGTAGCTGATGCGTAAGTACAGATTTTGTTATATTGACCCTGTTAACAGGAACACCGTCTTCCCTGCCCGGGAAACAAAGAAGCAGAGAAGGTGACACAGACCTGTTTGTTCAGTGAGTGCAGGCCCATGCTGAAGGCAGTACATTTACAGATTCACAGGCTAACTAAATGATAGCAATAATTAAATCCCCCAAAATATAAATCTTATGTGATTTCTGATGAAAGCCTTGCTGCAAAACTGGTGCGCAAACTGTAAGGGTAATCATACCTTAAAGCTCATGTCATAAACTAGAATAAGTTTTCATTTTAATTAAATAAAATTTAGCTTCTATTGCTGGAAAATTCAACAGTTAGTATTATTACAAAATTACTTCCTCTTCCAGGAAATTAATGCAAGTGGTAAAACACAAATTAATATCTTGAAAACTTAGGTTTATTTCTACTGCAAACTAGTTATATTTAAGCAAAAAGGAGTAACAACTATTAATCTATTGTGTAGAGTTCAATGACAAAGTTTTTCCTGTCCTGTGAAAAATGACACCATTTCAAAATATTTCCTGTTTCACATCAGGAAGAACTTAAGCTCTCTCATGGTTTTTCATGAAAAACATGAGATGAAGAGACCATGAAACAACTGAGTTCAGAACAACCCTTCTGTCTAAATGCCTAAACCACTTATCTACTTGGGTTACTTATTATCATCAGGCAGGTTCCTGTAAATTTTCCCTAATTTTCTGAAAAAAAAAAACTAAAGAAGTTCCTTTTCTTTGAAGTTTCAAGAAATATTTCTTTTAAGGAATCAAACTGCCACCTTGAAATGTTTTTGTCAGCTTCTGTGATGTGTTAACTAGTAACTGGACAAAAAACAATTCTGTTTGATTCTCCAAGTCTCAACAGCCTTAGCAGGCATATGTTAGGAGAAATGAACTATTTTGGTGAACACACAGGAAAACACTTCATAACATACCTTTACAGATACCTCAGCAATTTTTTCTGCTTGCACTTATTACAAGATTTTAAGGGAAAAGTAGTCTTGTAAATCATCTTTCAGGCTATACAGAAAACCATCTATAACTGCGGGTCATGCTACAGAAAAAATGTTTACTTGATAAATACAGCTCTGCATCACTACAAAATTAATAAACAACTGAGAGAAAAACAGAATGCCTCTGTATCAGGGGAAGGGATTTTTATCCCAGTAAAAATTAAACCTATTTGGTTACTACAAGCAACAGGAAGCAAACAAACATAGATCACATAGCAGATGTTCAGTAGATCTTGCACAGTTCCTTAGGAACCACTAAATCTGCTTTTACAGGTCTGTCTGTCAGGCTTGACACACACAGTCTACATGAAACATTCATGCATATGAAACATTCATGCATATATGCAACCCATAAAACACACTCCAGCCCATGGCTGCAGGTGCCTGAAAGATGCATAGAGGAAAGCTCTGTACAACTTGGGGTCACCTGTGGTACCAAGCAACAGAACCAACAGGAAGCAACTAAATCAAACATTGTTTTTTCCCCATCTCCACATAGTAACAGAAATTCAAACATCATGAAAACCCTAATTTCTGTACTTCCTAAGTGCTGGTGTCAAGCATCCAGAACCACCCTGAAATTTCTGATAAGTGAGTAATTCACTACTTGAGAGAAGCTTCAGCTTTTGGATTTTACTGTGGTGTGTAAAATAATTAAGATTAAATTACTCTGTCTGAACAGGGTGCAGGAATAAAACTAAAAAACCCCATGAGCCTTATAGTAATGAGAGAGACTCCTAAGTGAACATATTACAGCTCAGAGTTATTCTCACTTAAAGTTTTCTTTATGATGATAAAGTTTATAGGCTAACCTCATGAATCTTTATTTTTAGGAATCACTATATAGGTACTCTTTCTCTATCACTACCTAAAATTAGCCTGAAACAACTTCTTAATGCCTGGCTGATTTACTTGACACATTCACTCAGTGTAGACAAGAACCAATCACTTTAATATAAAACCTACACTCATTTGCTAAACTTCATGAAATAATTTCAAAATATGATGTAGAATACTACTGCATGACCCACAGTAGAAAAAAAAAAAAAAAAAAAAAAAAAGCAGCCTACAATTTCAAAATACCAAATTTGCCATGGCATTTAAAACAACATGCTTCCCTTTATTTTCTTCTTAACAACAGAGGGGGGAAGAGAAGGAAATAAAGAAGGATAAAAGGGAGATAAAAGAGGAGAAAAAAAAATTAAATATTCCCAGTATAAGTCACACTGGTAATATCCAAACAATAGAAAAGATAAATACTAGCCACATAGCAAAAAAACTAAAATTGTTGAAGAAAACAAAAAAAATGCACTTCAATGCAAGCTTAAAAGCATTTCAGCTGCATCAAAATGGTAAATGCTTGTCATGAATGGTATGGAGCTATGATATGACATGAGGCACAGTACAGAACTACATATAAAATCCATCCACCATATTTACAAGTATAAGCGATTCAGCAAGTGCAGAAATTAAAAAATAAATCAAGGTTCAGCTTTTTTTTTTGATTAATCTCCAGAATTACAGTTTTTCACCAGGAAAAAAAAAAATCAACATCAAATCCTTTACATGACATGATGACTAAACTTTATTTTAGTAATTCCCTAGTAACTGCAAAAAATTTGCTGCAGTGCTTCCCTAATTAAGAAATATTGCTCTTGCACTTCTGACAAGTATGCAACTTTTCCAAAAACATGTTGGCTTGCAATTTTGGAGCATATTGTCACTTTTTTACTGGCTCATCTTCAAAAAAGAGGGGAACCATTGCAGAAAATGGAATTAAATTATAACAATGGTGCCCTTACAAGCAACTCACATAATATACTGGCTTGCCTGTTACAATTACCCTTTAAAACACAAACCTTGATATTGTCACCAAAGCAAATGAAATAGCTAAGAAATCAGCTTATTAAAATCAAGTCCAAATAAAATCTATCAACACATATCTCAGTGTCTCAAGGATGCATCTATTTGCTTTCAACACTTCTAACAGAAGACAGTAACTTAGGATCATATTACAATACCAACTCTGTGCAAAATAATCATATAGCTTTCAGGATAACGAACATGATTTTTCATCTACCAACAAAATTAATATGGGATTCTACTCTGGCTTCTGCAGACAAAGCACTGAAGTCCTTGCAAAAACAATTCTAGTAGTGTTTGCTTATTTAAACAAAATGGAAACTAGCTTAATAGAACTCTAGTAAAACATAAGAGGAGGCAAAGTAGGAAAAAAAATGAGAAAAAAAAACCAATACAAGACTATAGAATAATGTTTCTGCTTCATATGGAGGTGAGAGCACAGAATTGTGGAGTCAAGAGGCTTTCTTAGTGTAAAAAGCTGTAAGGATGAAGGGATTTTGCTCTTTGCTTTTACATACTCAAGTCATAATTCAAATTGTACAGCAAAATTACAGATGATATATTGATTTTTTTACTTCTATTTAACAAATTGTCAACTTTAATTTTGTCAGGGTAACATACTTGCCAGTCAGAATCACCAAGTATTAGAAAAAAAAAAATTCCAAGGAAAGATCTTTCAGAGATCAATATCCCCGGTATTACAATTTCAGAAAGACATTAAAGGCATTTAAGGAGATTCTCAAGTCCTCTTTTAGAAACAAAGGCAGATGTAGGTAGAAAATACTCCAAAAGTAAAATTCTTAAACTGAAAGAACCAAATATAGGAAGTACTACTGGCTACTAAGCACTAGTAAGGTGGTCCTTGTAAGGACCACCTACTACTGGATGAGTAGGTAATGGTAGGTAATGGGTAGCATGCAACTTCTTGTTGCATAGATGTGATGAATTGTTTGGTTTTAACTTCCTTAATTAAATGACATATCAAGTTGCTACTTTGGACTGACCAGAAAAATCACGGTAAAGTTTTCACTAATGCATGACTTAGCCATAGGAAGTAAATAAAAACACTGTTGGCTCTTTCACTTAACCAGCTACACACAACTTATTCTTGAGTACGAACTTGCTTTTTGCTAAGAAGCAGGCTTACAAAATCTTCCTCCTTATTTAGGCTCTCATCTAAAAAAAATCAGTTGCTACAGAGATTGCTCACTTCAATAAAAAAAGTTAACTAAACCAATCCTTGTCTGTCTTAATAGGCAGGCACTCTGAAATAACACAGAAATGTGTACTACTAAAAGCTGGACTGCTTTGCCAGGATTTGAATGTTTAAATATACTGTGTTCATCCTCCCAACATTTGAGTGAAGAAGGGAGAGCCTCCCTTAAGTTTTGCCTCACCAAGGCCAAAATAAACAGTGACTTTTGATCAGTATCTAGATAGATCGGTATTTGTGCCCAAATCCCATGAACTTGCTCCAGGGGAGATTTTGGGAGTCCAGAAGGCAGCATGACCTTGTTTCTTTAACAGAAGTGTAATATGCAAACACAGAGGAGAGGCAAGAACTTGTGCCTAGATTAGGAAGAGCTCCCATTTCATGTGTGCTCTTCTGGAGGTGAGCTGTGGGCTCACTAAAAGAACGGGTGGATGAATTTTCCGTAACCGGTGCTACCATTTCAGGAAGGTTTTAAAACATTCCAATACCACCCATAAAAACCTTGCATAAGGGCATTAATACTGATGACAAAGTAGATTTTGCAAAGACGACGAGTAATTACAACAGCTTTACCCCAACCCCTTCAGTTAGTGCTCCTGCCTGAACTACTGCACTACGACTGAAAGGCAGGAGGCACAAATAATTCACAAAGACGTGTGCCTTTCCAGATCACCATTCAATCTCTTTTGGCATTCACCATCTACTGTCTTCACGCTTGCAGATCCTCAGTTTGGAAAACACTGCTATACGGCCGGGAAGCTCCCTCCTCAGCCAGGAAGAGGGCTCTACTGCCAGCAGCTCCAAGAAAGCGGCATCACCCCGGCAGACCCGACCGGGTGCCTTCGGCGGGGCTGCGGGAAGCCGGCGGCAGCGGCGACCACGGTCTCCCGGGGAGGAGCAGGAAGCGAGCGCGGAGCTGCTCCCGGCCGGCCTCCCCCGACACACCCCCTCGGCAGCGGCCGCGGGCACCGGGCCGGCCCCCCGCCCGCGGGGGACACCCCGATCCGCTGCCGGCGAGGGCAGCGGGGCGGCCCGGCCGGGGCGGCCCCCTCCCCCGCGTTACCTTCCCGGTATTTCTTGCGCAGCCGCCGGTGGACGCTTTTCACCACCCCCGACAGCTTCTCCTGCTCCAGCTTCCGTTCCTGCTCCGGGGGGGGCGGCGGGGCGGCGGCGGCCCCGCCGGGCCGGGGCTGCGGAGCGGCCTCCATGGTGTTCCCGCTGCTCGCCGCGCACCGCCCGGCCCAGGGGGAGGCGCGCGCCGGGCCGGGGCTGCGCCGGGCGGGCATGCGCGCAC
Organism: Cyanistes caeruleus; assembly: GCF_971803275.1. Taxonomy (NCBI): domain Eukaryota; kingdom Metazoa; phylum Chordata; class Aves; order Passeriformes; family Paridae; genus Cyanistes; species Cyanistes caeruleus. The sequence goes on along the minus strand of NC_141704.1, from coordinate 26,098,030 downwards.
CGCCCCGCCGCGCGGGCTGCCGGGACATGGAGTCCGCGGCCGCGCCCCGCGTCTCGGCTCTCCGCGCGCTCCCGGCTCCGCACGGGGCCGCGCTGCCAGCGGCCCGGCCTGCGAGACCGGCTATTGCCGGCTGAGCTTCCCACGCAGCGCGGCTGGAGCTGGGCGCTCCGCGATGCTTAGCAAAACTGTGACGCGGAAAACACACCGAGCGTCTGGGGCAGTGCGACTTCCCGTGTAGCTTGTGTGCATTACCCCAGTTCACGGCCTTCCCTGGAGACCCCCGTGAGAGAGCCGGCTGGGAGTCCGTCGAACGCAGAGTGGCAAATCCCGTTCCCCACCTACAAACGACCTTGCGGAAAAAACCTGAATTCAGAACACACCTGGGCGGCCGGGTGTCCGTGGTGTGGGCGCTTGAAGAGCACAAGTCTTGTTCAGCTTTTTGATGTCTTCATGGAGCTGCTGGGCCAGTTTCTGGCACTGATTTGGGTGGCGATGCAGGAGCAACACTGCAGCCAGCAAAACTGCCCCTTACAGCGGGCGCTTTTGTCTGCAGCTCTCTGTGCCCGGCCTCAGCCTTTCCCCACTTCCAAAGGACTTAAGTTCTCTCTGTTACTGACTGTCGGAAATGCTATAGACAAAGCCATTCATTCCTTACGAGATCATAGCGGGGAAGTATACCATGAAGCTGCTTGTTTGACGCGGCCAGAAGCTGCTAATTGTCTTCTTCGAACATGTTAAAAAACATTAAGGGCGTAGTTGCGGCTACAAGTAAATCTGTGACAAGTCTGGCAGTAGGTAGGGTTGAGATTTCATCCTGATGAGAAGTCCGTGATACACAACTTTGTGTGGGACGTGTAACAGGTTCTTATCAGCACCATGATGGTCCTGCCAGAAAAAAAAAATTACAGCTAATCACAGAACATGGTCGTTTAATGCTGTTCTGATAAAATTCTTTTGGAGGTGCAATTATCAAGGCAAAATTCTAATGTCCAGAGAAAAGGTTTTCATTGTTACTGACTGCAAAGTCATCCCTTTTACATTCACTGAGATAGGCAAACACTGATCTCGCCCATCACCTTGAAGTCCCCACATAATGCTCAAAGGTCCAACTTTTTCTGTGCTGACATTTTTTTAGAGTGTTTAAACAGCTTCATTGTATTTTGGACCTTTCATCACTATATTTATGTGCTATTTTATTTTCAGAGTATTTAAATTTTTTTTGTTGGTTTTTTTTCCCCTCAAAATACAGGAGAAAAATGGAAGGAGAATTTAAATTTTTGCTGCTAACATCAGCATTAAGAAAGAAAAAAATAAATGTAGTGACCGAGTTTTTCCTTTAGTTATGTTTTTCTTTAAGTTCTGAAACTGAAATAACTGATCATGTGTTAATGAAAAAAAATATACCAGTGTATATTAATTTTACTTTGACTTGGAGAACCTCCAAGAGTCATCTTCTAGTGTGGTTTATTGTATTCCATACTCATCAAACTAGTTCAGGAAGTTACATCTGAATCAGAAATAAAACTTTATGCTGGGGTTAATTATATCTTTCTGAAATATTTTTATTTCTAATTTTATATGCAAGAAGGATTAAGATAGTGTAAAAAGAGATTAGAGTGATAATTACTAGGAACATTTCAGTTAACAGGGAGCCTACATGGTGATTAATGTTCTTTACATTTTTATATTGTGTAGGATTTGGGGAAGCACAGGCTGAGGAGGAAAAGCATGAGCCAGTGTTGTGTGTGTGGCATTATACTAGGGGAGTACTGAGGGAGGCATCTCAGAAGAGTAGGAGTATCAGAGTGACAGAAGAGAGATGGAGGCATTTGGAGGATGCCTGACAAATACTGCTGTGGCATCAACACTCCCAGTCATGAGCCTCCAGACTTGAAAGTGTAGGTTACACAGTCAAAATATGAATGTGCCTGTGGTTTCGAAAATGAGAAATCTAATTGTAGAATTGGAAAACTGGGGTGAAATTACACTTATGTGAAATATACTCTCTCAGAATAAGTTGCTATTTGAATTATGTTATCACTGTTGTTTTTCAGTTCACAGGATTTCTTTCTAAAACTAGCAAAGTGGTTTTAAATACAAAGTAGTTTTAATTTATCACAATGAAGTAACACAGAAGTTTAGTTTCAATAAACAAGTAGGGAGCATTTGTCAGATGTCAAGTCTTTCTGGCCACGAAAATTAAAGAATATTTGACGAAGAGGCATTATACTCACAGGACACACAGATATTTTCCCTGGAATATGTGATTGGAGTTGGGTCCCAGTGACAGGCTTCAAATGCAAAATGATTGAAGGAGGTGCTTCCCCAGAGCGCTGCACGGAGGTGTTGGTGGGAAATGGAGTGGGCAATTAAAGCAGGATTGGTTCTCTAAGGCCTGGTGGAACTGCTGTCCTCGTGCTCTGTCAAGGTGGAGAAAAAACATGTGTGATCTATACATTTCTTGAACACAATACAGGAAGACTCAAGGAACAAATTAAGATGAACATAAATGTATTTGTCCATGAGGCATAAGAATAGAATGAGCAATAAGGACGCATGCACTTACTCCAAGGGGATAAAGCAATAAACTACTTGTGTCCTGATAGGGGTGATGGAGTTTCACTCTTTGGGAAAAAACAGTTTTGAGCAGCAGGACTTACTACCTTAAATGTAGAAAATGGATGAATGATCCTCTATGTATTATAATGGCTTTCTACATAAATTATAATGGCTTTCTAAATAAATAAATTAATTAAAAAAGCCAATTTAGGGAAGACTAAAATAGTTTCTTTTGACATTTCTGAAATATTTTAATGCCCATCACTTTTCATGAATAGCATTGGAATCATAAGTCTTGGTTCAGAGACTGGGAGGACAAATGACAGCACTTTCCAGTACTTGTGTGGCTGGAACATTCACTGAGGCTGTGGGAAAACCAGTTCACATCTCTACTCTGCCCGCAGGGATCTGAACCCACATCTTCACTATGAGATTATATGAAGTGGAAGTGCTTTTCCTTCCTGAGGGAAGGGTGACAGCAGCCTATATTTTCAGTCTTTCTCCCAGTGGAATTGTGGAGGAAAAGTAACAAAAACTTTGTGAGCTGTGAATCAGCAATGCTTTGCTTCCATCTTTTTCGGTAGCAGTTTTGACAATCAAGTCTTCTCAGCCTCTTCATCTCTTCTATCTTAAAGATGTTAGTTGTTTGAAAAAGAACCCAAAAGAGGGCATCAAAGAGAAGACTCTGTCCAGTGTGATGACATCATCAGAAGATTCTCTAATGCAATGTAATCTGCAAAAATATTACCGAAAGCATGTAATTGTTTTAATGGAACACTGAAACATGGTGGTAATTTAAAAGGAATAAAATGTTCTTTGTTAAATGTGGAAATGGTTTTGCTATATGGATCTGATGGCAGACAAACAGGCAGCAGTGAAATATTTGGGTTGAAATTAAGATTTTCTTCTTCATTAACCATGGAGTCTTATAAGCCATGAAAATAAGATAATTTGGTTTTAAAAGTGGGAGTCACATCCCTGAATTTGCACTGATACGGTTATTTAGAGTCGGTCCATTATTACATTCTCCAGACTATACATTGCAGTAATTTAGTAATTAAAGTTACATAGTAATTAAAACTGCTCCCCCATAACAATAATTTTATAACTACAGATCTTGGATTCCATTTCTGGAGACTGACAACTTTAAAAGTACACACCAGCAGTCCCTTTACTTAGTGCCCTGTGTATTTTAGTGGAAAAAAATAGGCTTGATATTGACTTTGGTTTGCATCTGAAGTCCCAATATTTATATAAATAAACATTTTGCTTTTGGAAAGCAGAGGATTTTTCTGCTGCAGGACAAATTAAAGTTGCTCCTCAAGTAGGTAGAGACACCCAGCTTGTAGAAGGGTTAAAATACTTCCCACAGAGGCGCTTATTGTGGAATCTAATTAAGTATCTTTAAGATCATGAAAATTAGATACTGATAAAAGATTCTATTAATTGAAATTGTGTCTTTTACTTGCTAGCTTGTGTTGCAAAATGGCAGGATTAGTTTTAACAGCAGCCAGCGTTTCTGATAAACAGTACATTCTCTATCTCCATTCTGGCCAGCAGGTACCATCTGTGTCCGTCCATGGAAAGGAGCTGTTTCTTTTTACACAGGAGGGAAAAGTTAAGAGTTTATAAATCCCTTCAGACTATCACTTGTGTAATGGTAAAGTGGGAGTTGAATTTCATGGAACTACTGAAATATGTACTGAAAAGCAGCAAAGCACTTTTTACCTAAATTATCCTGGACATTATGTGCATGAGTAAAAAGTAAAACAAGCCTTTAATGCTGAGGACAATGCACTTTCTAATAATTGCTGTATTCACTGAGACTTCTTTGCAACATGAGCATCACAAACGCACTTAATTCTCTAATAACAAAGATCATTAAATATAAATATAATTTTTTAAAAATCAATCCTAAATTCCCTTAAAAATCTGTTAGTTTTTTAAAATAGATTTCAGTCTGAGCACATTCCCCTGTTATTTGGAATGTATGAATTATTCAATGACCAGAGTCAATATTATGATCTCTTTAACAAAACCAGCTAGCCACTCTTTCTACATCAAATTTCTTCTTAGCTGATTTCTTGCTGCCATGAAAGATTAACTCATAAAATGGCTTTGATTTAGCAAGAGATGTCAAAACATCCAGCAGGTCTAACTGGTTTTCTTCCAATGTCAGTCAAAATAGTATGTGGTTTTAGCACTGGTTCATGTTTCTGTCAGCTGCTATGTAGAAACTTGCTGTGTAACTGATTCAGACACAGTAACTTTAAGAAAGTTTGGTACTACTAGAAAAATTTTTGTTTGATTATTTGTGCATCTGAGAAACCTGATAGTCTTAAAGATGTTCTCAATTTTTGGGTTTAAAATTCCAGCCTTCTTGTACAGGTCAGGTGTGTATAATTCTAGTACCTCTCAACAGCAATATAGGTGTACAGTAGGTCATTTTCACCTTGGGAAACACTGCAGTTTCCTGTAACCTTGTACTGCAGGTATGATAGCCTGACTCATAAACTAAGATGACCTCAAAGTATGATTGGATTGGATGTTAAAAATTACCCAGAGAAAGGCTAAGTGCATGTGAATTTTTGAGTCAGGAAAGGAAAGAAATTTGTGAGGAATAATCTATTTCTGTGATGCCATGTTCAGATCAGGGTATGCTGTGTCATTTCACTTTTCTCCTTTCCCCTTCTAAGTCCTGGGTAGGAGTGAGAGAAGATATTTTAGGTATCTTGAGATATGACCTATAAAAGAAATATCTCTAGAATGAATAAAGTGTTCTTGTCTGTTCCAATGATTGCCCAACTCCTTTTAATCTCTCCTGCCTCTTGAATGCTGTCATGTGGCTTATTTGGAATTCTACAGAAGTTCAAGTCAATTTTCAGCTAAGCAGATGAGAGAACAACAACAAAGTCTATTCATACAGCATCAAACGGAGCTTTATCTTCAGGACAACATATTGCAGGCGGTATGATATACTTCAGGAAGAGCGAGGAATGCCAAAGCTCTATCTTGTCCTGCACAAATGGCATTTGGCTTGTGCACAGATCATGTGTTAGGTTTGGTTAAGTCTGGCCTCAGTGACAGTAGTATCTAAGATGCTATCAATAAAATTAAAAGGGCTCCTGTTCTCTTCATCGTTTTGAAGGAGTGTGAAGAATGGTGGTTGGAAAAATGAAGTCATTAATATTAATGCTGCTTCAGAAATTTTGACTGCAAGTACACATAGGTTTGCAGTAATTTTCCCATATGAGCTCCACAGATAAATTTTATCTGTTCAAAGAATGGTTTCTTTTGACTTCTCCAGAATATCTCATAAAACAACTGTGACATAAATACTATGAAGTGAGCATCCTCCACACTAGATTTTGTCAATATTTTATCCCCATTACTATGGCTTAGGAATGATCTGATAGCAGCTGCCCTGAGGTATGAGTTATACTACTGACTGCAGAAGAAGGCAGTTCTGAAGTGCTTATTTTAAGCTAGGTAGAGTTGTGATAAAATTAAATAACCATTTCAATTTATTTAGGATACATTGATAGACTGTTATATTTAAAAAGATATGAAATAGAACAGAAAGGTATGTAGCAGTTAATGGAGACATCCATTTCATACTGATGTTCAGATTTTAGTTAACACTTTAAGTCTTTCAGATTTCTGGCTAATAAAATTATCTATTCCCCTCTCTAGGTGCAAAGGTGTTCCTGGATGTTACCCATCTCATTAATGCCTAGAAAAACTTTAGACTGGAAAATACCTCATATTTAATAAAATCCAACTATTAACCCAGCACTTCCAAGTTCACCACCTAATGATATCTCTCAGTACCGCGTTTGCATATTTCTTCAGCTCTTCCAAGTACCTCTTAGTTTCTTCAGTGTTGTGGTTATCTAGTGAATCCCTTGTCTTTACAGAAAATATGTTCTGTTTTTCAAAAGAGGCTAAATTTTTCTGGGGATCCAGTATTGAAGTCCTCACATTTGCCATTTTGCATATTTCTTGAAACTAATTACATGTGATATTCTTTGTCAGAAAAGTTTCGGAACCAATGCAAATGCTCTTTATAAATGTTGATAACTTCATGACAGGGAGATGGTATAAAGAATGCTTGAATAATAAAAAAGTCTGTTTTGGCTATTCACTTCTCTGCACTGCTCACCAAGGAGAAGACTTAATTTTGGAAGTCATAATGACAACATGCTACAAAACAGATAAAATTATAACATGGGAGGTAATGCAATAATCAGAGACCGCGCTCCTGTTTGCTGAAATGTGACCAGTGGATTTTTGCTGAATGACTGCTTTAAATCCAGGAGAAATGGCTGTCAGCTACCAGGACATATTCTCAGCAGGAACATAATTTCATATTGTAAAGTTAAAGTATTTTCCTCTTTTGGAGCTTAACATGGTCAGAAAAATGCAGCCTGTGGCCTATCACACAGCCTGACAGGCACTTGAAGTATTGCTGTCCTTGCCTTTTTAGAAGGTAGAATGGTCTCCTGGAGGCTTTTCTACATAAATAGAAACAGCATTTTCTTAGGAGACATGGAAATCTGAAGCATCAAAAAAATTGTGGCCAGTTTTCTGAAGTCACTTGTGACCTTTCAAGCTCTGTTTGTACTCATGAAGGTGAATTTTATCCATCATTACCTGAAAGGTCCCTGAACCAGAAGCACAACCAAAAATCTATTTTAAGAATAATATTGAAGACAGTAATTTTCTTAACTTCTTTTTCTTTTTCTTTTTCTTTTTCTTTTTCTTTTTCTTTTTCTTTTTCTTTTTCTTTTTCTTTTTCTTTTTCTTTTTCTTTTTCTTTTTCTTTTTCTTTTTCTTTTTCTTTTTCTTTTTCTTTTTCTTTTTCTTTTTCTTTTTCTTTTTCTTTTTCTTTTTCTTTTTCTTTTTCTTCTTCTTTCTGTGTGAACAAGTGGGAAGAAATTTTTGGTTTAAAAATATTGCAGATGGTACATTCCTTTGGTAAAAGGCCCCATCCATTTTTTACCATTCAGACTGAAGTCTAAAGACTAGCAGATATATCAGAAGATCTGTCTGATCTTACTGTTGTTGGAGGGCTGTCCATGTTAGTAGTTATTTTTACACAATTAGCTATTTCAAAAGAAGTTGCTGTATGGGGAAAATAGAATTCTGTTGGCCTGTGAAGGGTCATTTATGAAAGAGGCATCTCAGATGAGATGGAATGTGAAAGACTTTCTACTTGGTATGGACCCCAGTTATATTTAAATCATGTTTGGCAAGTACTCCTGGGGTCACTTGTATTTTCACCTTGTTCTCAGATCCAGCATGAGGCATCCTATGAATCCTTGTTGACAGTTTCCTTTTTAGGCTATCTACAAATCTCATTTATTCTATGATCTTGATGTTGCTTAGGATGCCTAGGATTACCTAGGACAAATATGCATTCTTAGTTATGATTTGTGCCTGAAGTTTTTCCTTAATTTTAGTATGCAATTTGTAGTGGCCCAGCCATTGCCATTCCCATCCATGAATAATGGAGGGGAAACCTCTCAATGAGAGACAATGTGTCCAGCTGTGAACAGCAGCTTCTGTAGCCACCCCAGTGTAACCTGCAGGAGACAGAGCGGTGAGAGAAGCAAGACAAATGGCTATTGTACTTCAAATTCATACCTGACTTGCAAGTTTTGCAATAGCTGTTTCATGCAGATGGTCATGAATGGGACCATAGCCAACTTCCTTTTACTGGAAGAAACGCTTGCTTCTGGGGATTGAATGGGTCTGCCTACATTAGCAGTTGAGAGCACTACATAAATGTTTCTATGATGTGAATTGCCCCTGTCTGTGAATCTCCTACATTTGATGTTCTTTAAGCTACATTACTTAAGGCCTTTGGAGGACAGGAACTAGACTTCTTTCTGAAGATTAGCTGGCAATTACACAGTAGGGATTTTTCTAACACACCCTGAAGGTAATGGGAACATGTAATCTTTGGGATGGTGAGAAGGAATATGGAGGTTGATCCTGTTATTATTTTGAATTGTACACCAATATAATTTCCTCTTTTATCCTGAATAAGAGAAATACCAACACAATGGTGAGCTTTTAAAGCTCTCCATTGCTGAGACTTCATTGCTAGGATTTCCTTTTTGAGTCTATGAAGAGAGAGACTTTCCAAAATGCCTGTTACTGGTATGGAGTAAGAGACTTCAGAAAGACTTAGCTAATCTTCAATGAGTCACATTTCTAATGGAATTTTATTTTAAACAAATTATCTTCTACCTTCTACCTTCTACCTTCTCTCCACTCTAGGGTATATGCTCAGTGACTGTTATACTTGCTGTTCTGATATATCAAGTTAGCAGATCATCTGTGAATGTTTCTGAGACTCCTCTTCCTGCAGAAGATGAAGGTGACAAGTAAATGACTATAGTCTGAGGCCTTCTTTTGCTGCTGGAGATTGCTGAATTCACATGTACTTGCTGGATCTTGGAGAAGACTGACATAAGCAGCTACCACTTCTGACAGCAGGTGCTTATCAGGTCTAAATTTGAATCTCTTAAACTCAGTGGCAAGACTCGGTCAATATGCTTAGTAAGTCACTTGTGATCACTATTCCTCTGCATACACTCTTTTTACAACACTTTCACAAACAGTTGGCTCCAGCCTAATGCAATCAATCTTTTTTCTAGCACAAAACTCGTAATGGTCATTAAATCACTTGCTGGCATCTGGTGTGTAAATGTGTAAATCTTGATTGATAAATAGGCAAAATAGCTTCACAATTTTGCAAGAGGCTGCAATTTGGACTGGAGGAATAGTTGTCAGTGTGTTTAAACTATGAACAGTATGAGTCAGTACGTTCTCACTTAAGTCCTTCACTGTTTCTTGTGTGGTTTTATAATTTCACATAGGTAGAAGTAGGTGTAAATTTATTTATAAACATACTTGTAGAGTTGAGTCCTTAAATAAGAAGACCAGAAGACATTGTAATCAGAAGAGAATTGTAAACAGAATAAAACAAAAAAATACGAAACCAATTTTTCGATTTTATATATGAATTATTGGCACTTTACACTGTTTTTACCTTTCATGTAATTGTGTTTAATATGGTCATGAGTGCTGCAGGAGCAACTTGCCATGAATCAGGCTTTTAGTCTTGATACCCTAATATTTCTGACTCCCAATTTGGTATTTTAATTGCACTTCATTTTTGAGGAGTACATACTTTGTACTTAATTTTTGAGGAGTACATAGTTTGTACTTCATTTTTGAGGAGTACATAGTTTGAAATGGCAACTTTAGCAAAGTATTATTTTAAAAACCCAAAATTTACAGTGTGCCTTGTACACAATTGGAAGTGACCTAATGAACCACAGAAGAAAAGCAACAATTAAAACTTATATGAAATATCTGTCTTTCTAGATTTCATCAGATTAATTTTAAATTTACATATTAAGTGAATATAATACTTATATTCAGAGACTGTATTTTCACAAAGATATTTTTGATTTATACTGCTGATGCTGAATTGTAGCATTTGTAGATCTCCTGTAAGTAAAAACTAGATTTCTTATCAGTATATGGAAAGTGACCAAATAAATACAGTACTTAAAGACAGAAAACAAAGGAATAGAACATTTTTCTAAAGCTCATAATGTGTTTAAAATAATGAGATAATGTAAGAGCGGTCTACAATCAGAAAAAAAGAGTTGCAAACTGATTTCTAATATACTCTAAAAACTGGAGAAATAGAAACCAAGAGGAGGAAAGATCACATGCCAGGAACACTTAAATCCAATCATCCAGATATGATCAATTAGACAACATGGCAAGGGTAAACAGATCAATGGTTCTATCTTCCATTGAAAATGTGTGTTTATGTACCAACATTTACATCTTTAGGACAAGCATAAACTCCTTTCATGTCAGTTAAAATTCCAAGTCTTGTCGGTGTTGCCTCTTTTTTTCCTTAAACAATTGCTTTTGTATTCACTTATTTTGCCCTTACCTGACCTTGAACAGAGACTGGCTGCCAGAAAGGAGGTAACTGCTGATATCACGCAGCTTTCCTTTGAATTTCCTGTAGGAAGTTCACAGAACTCATTCTCTTTCATGCTAAAGTCCCAGATTCAGGTCTACCCTAATTGGAATTAAAAATAATTTCTTCTTAGAGATTTTCAGTAGCTTCATATCTGTCAGGGACAGTTTCAACTGGGTAAACGCCTGTGTGGCAGCTGGGTCACTGATGGTGTCTGCAGGCTGTTTAAGGGGTGGTGAAGAGAGGCACTGTGTTCAGCAGGACCAATGCACCACAGTCACAGGAGAGCCTGTGATACGTGTGTTCTCAGCATCCATTGGTCATCCTAAGTCATGTGCAACTCTTTAGTTTGCTGCTCTTTAAATGGAACTGAAGTAGATTTGAAGCAGGGGGTTAGAAAGCATAAATGAGGAAGGGACTTCTTAGGAGGGACTGTTCTAGCACAGAATAAAAGCATGTCTCTTTACAAAATATTTTATTCTCTGATATAAAGGAGGAAATCCTCAGGAAAGAGGAAAGTGAGCTGCCACTTCCTGAGCCATTTCCAGAATGTGGGAAAGAAGGATCCATTTCAGGGTATGAACCTAAAGACTTCCACCAGCCCTGCATTGACTATTAACAGTCACTTTGGTCCTTGTGTTGGTGAATTCATCAGGGAAACTTTCAGCTGTAAGGCCTGCATGATGTAGAGATGGTTGTGGTTAGCTATGAGCTGTGCAAAGCAGGCAAAATATGTTCTTGTTCTGCCTGGTATGCAAGCAGCAACAGACTGTGTGCTAAAGACTTGAAACCCAGGTTTCTCATTCTTAAGCTTGAGAAATTTTGGAAATGCTTCTTAAATTATACTTAAATTATACTTCTTGTGAAACAACTTGTTTGAAAACAAATAACTGATATTATTGGTGTTTATAAAGATATTGTCTACAGTAAACTCACCCTCCCACCACCTCCTGCCCAGAATCTAAGCCTCATGCTGTTCATTTACCCTGGGGAAGAAAATAAGCTGGAGCCACAGCTGCACTGGAGCAGATGTCACAGCCATACTGCTCATTGTTTTTACATATATATGAAAAATCCTATTTACATGGAGAAGCAAGATGCTGGGATGGTGGTGTCTGAGCTATGGAGATTGAAAGCCAGCACCCATGGATGAAGGTCTAATGAAATACAATTACACTGTGTGTATCTAATAAATGTAATAGCAAGTTTAGCTGATACACAAGTGCATCAGTTCTTGAAAACACAAGTGGAAATTAAAACCCAGATCTTTACAGTGAGACTTTGTCTTCCTATTACTGTGGAAGAGTGTGAGTGTGAATAGCTTTCTTGAGACTTATAAGCACAGTGAAAATATATGACATTCTCAGAGAAATGTGCCATCAGTGCCTCATCAGTGCAATTACATTATATAATATCTGGACAAAAATGAGTTAATTACAAAATCATACTCAAATCCTGTTTCCTGCTCCCCACAAGCAAATGCTGCCTATGTTCAATCTTTAGGTTTGGTTTGTGAGTTAGAAGTCACAAGGAAAGTTGCAAATTTTGGGGGGGGGAGCTTAGCTGCTAGAGAAGTACAAGAACACACATCATACATTTTTCTGGCTTGAAGTAGGTAGGTGTAAAAGGATCCAAAGGCACTCTGGGTTCTGGGGAGAAAAGTCTTGGGAGAGACTAAGCATGCTGCAATTCAGAGCAGCTGTGGGATACAAGAATGCTGGGATTTTCTCAACCCGCTTTCTCATCACTTGGTTTTTAGCTGCTTTGCAAAGTCTAAGTTTCAGTGATTGCTGTCCTCAGCTGTCCTTGGCATTATGTCTTATTGACAAAACTTGTAGGAAGAAGCCAAGCTCCCTCTTTCCATCTGCAGTTACATGGCTCAGGTCAGGGCTCAAAGGCGAATTCGCTCAATGCTGACAGGAGCAGTATGCAAAGAGTTTGTTACTTGCTGTGAGTCACCCACCCAAGCTGCCAGAGAGAAAAAGATCTTTTTGTATTTTCTGCCTGCTCCTGGCTCTTGTTGCTGTTGTGAGACAGGAAAAACAAATCCTTTGACTCTGTTTTTATTTTTAGATACATTTGCTCCTCTTGCCTTATTCAGTATTTCACATCTATAAAGCACTGGGATACAACTGCCTTTCCTACCACTTTCACAGACAGACCAGATTCTCAGGAGTGTTTGGAAAGAACCTGTGGATGTCATCTACCCCATCTCCTGCTTGAAGCAGAACTTATCCTGGGACTAAATCAGCTCATCCATGGCTTTGTCTAGCCAAGTCTGGAAAACTTCCAGGGATGAGGATCCCTTTGCCTTTATTAGCGTGTGCAGTATAACATGAGTAAAAACAAGCTGACCATAGTGTTTCCTTTTTCACAAGTTTGCTGCTTGGTAGAAATGCAATCAGCAGAAGAGAGACTGCCTTTCAAATCAGGAAGCTAAATTTGCAGCAATTAACTTTGTGCATAAAAAGTAAATTATGTTGTCAAGTGGGTTTTGTTTTATTTTCTTAATTTTCATGAAGCATCAACTTTAAGAATCATATCAACTAAGAATGTCATCTTACTCTGCTTTATGTGTAAGTTTGTGATGTTATTGATTGCAGAAATACAATACAAAATGTAACTTTGGTGTACTCCAAATTTAATAGTATAGTGCCCTTGCCAAGCAGAAGAAAATGGTCCTCTTGGTGCCAAGCAGGAATTTTCCAGCTGTGTGGGGCTTGGAGGGACACCAGAGATAGTAATGAAATGCTTCAGATAGGAGTTGTTAATGAAAAGGTTCTGGAGCAAAAGATAATAAAGCAGTAGTTCTTATTTCTCCTCTGAGGTGTAAAGAATGGCAGGATTGTAGCAGGTGCTTGAAGGAACACTTAACCTTTCTCTGATAGCACTGGAGCCTCTGGCTCTGTTTTGGACTTTTTTTTTATGTTCTTCTCTATTTCCTCTCAACCCACAGCAAAGGGTTTCTGAGAAGTAATTATAATAGGATTACTGTGTGGTGGGAGTAAATGTGCTTATTTGCAGTGTGACTAGAAAGATGGAGTTGGGAGAGTAGGGGGATATTCTGTTGGATTGTCTGAATTCTCAAAATTCTGGGTAAGAGTTGATTGAGTTGGTTATTTTTACTTAAGGCCAGTTCCCTAATCATAAGTTGCAGAAATGCAGAGGAAGACCTGAGGGTGATGGAGAGCAAATGAGACAGGAGTTCACAATGTGATGAAGTTGCAAAAAAATTAGTATTGTGCCAGATATATAAATAGAATGTGACTTATAAGGACAGAAAAATAATTCTTCTTCATGCAACTTTGCTTACACTTAGGAATACTGTGTCCAGGCTTAAAAATGTTTTGGAAATTTGATGGAATCCTGGACAGTTGACAGTAATCTTAAGGTCTTGAGGAATCATTCCTGTGGAATTAAAAAGGAATTTAAGTATAAAAAGAAAAAGCTGAGGTTTTGCTCTGGTTCCTTATCCTGGAATAACCTACGATATTTCAGTCATGTGAAACTATTGCTGATGTAAAACAAAGAGAATGTCCTGAAATAAAAATAACTGTCCCACCATTTAATTCTAAATGAGCTTTGGTGATTTTGCCCTCTTTCAAGAGTGTTTTTTGTACCATTTTAAGCCTGCGAAGTATTTCCCGTATCACAGAAAATTGTCACAGATGCATCAAAACCAGGATGGTAGGAGGCACTAAACACCCCCATATCGGCTTGTCTGCCAGCAGATCTTAAAAATACAAGTTATTCTTTTTCCATAATTTTACAACATGTGAGTTACTACTCCTGAGCAAACCTAAATGCAGACTGCATATTTCTTTCCATTTATAGCCATGCATGGAGACAGCAGTATATCAGCCATGAAAAGTGCTTTACCTAAAAACACAGGTCTAGAACTGTATCTAGAACTGTATTTAGTATTAGTAGAATACTAAAGACCAATATGTTTGCTAGCTTGTGGTATTAGCCATTGGCTTAGGGTAGTAGGATGTTAACATTGTGGATTAAAAACAGGCAATCAGCTGATGATGTAATTAGGAGCTGCCAGATTGAATGCATCTACTAACTCCAAACAGCTTCAAGGTTTTCACAGGCTTTCATCAGTTATCACTGTTTACAGTGGTTTTAATATGTAATGCATAAAAATACTGGATCTATCTATAACATGAGACCAAAAAAAACCCCCAAAAACCTAAGCTCTATATTTGTCCAATTGCTTTACAAATAATTTGGTAAAAGCAGACCCTTACCTAGTCTGATTATACATCTCTAATATATCTTCTGGAGATAAAAACATCATGGATGCCAAACACCAACATGATGCCAGACATATTTTGATGCTGCTTTAGTGTACAAGTAAAGGTTATGTGGCTAATGCCAATAAAAATATACAGTCTTTAAATTGCATGCTAATGTAACAGAGTTTTGCTCCAAACTCCAAAAGAAGGAGCTGAAAAAAAAATTGATATTTGGAAGTAAAAATCTTTGCTTCTAGGCCTAAGTAGTTAGTAAATAATAATCTCTCACTAAATAGCCAATGGGAGAATTAAAAACTCTCTTTTTGTGAGAAGTTTCTATGTAAGAAAAGTAAAACGTTGAAAAGCTGAACAAAGTTTCAATTACCAACTTCTCCTTTTGAGGAGGATATTTTTCCTTAGTTAACAAATATTTGTGAACATAATCAATCATAAGCTTTCTTTTACCTTATTTATAAGGAGAAGTAACATTTATGTTAGATGCATTCAAACTCTACTGCCATCATTTTCTCAACATTTCCTCTATTACACACAAGCTACAACAAAGGCAGGGATAATATCATGAAAGATATATACATCTCATCAAGTACAGAAATTTCCATGAGCATGTGACCTATCTTACCTTCACAGTTTTACTTCTCACCACAAAATAAATACATTAGGTTCAAGGTCACCTTCCTCTCCTATAAGGCCCTTAAAGACATTTTATGGGTTAGGACAACAGAGCTCTCAACCCAGGTATAAAGAATCTGACTATGACAACAGAAAAGTCAGGGGACAAGGCAGCTCTTTCCTGGACACTGGTCCAGGATGACTTCTGATCTCATTACTCTCTGTGCTAGACAGATGTGGAGCTCAAGGCCTGCCTTCATGTATAAAAGCTCATGGACCTGATGATGAATGAACACATATGCAACTTTTATTGCAAAAATAGGATGGACTGTGTACATGACAGATGCTGTGGTTTGTGGTTTTTCATTTTTGTTTGTTTTTCTTGTGTGTTATGATTTGAAAGCATGGCACAAAAAATGACAGAAAAACCTGAATGATGCTGCATAGCCAGGCCTACTGGTAGTGGCAGTTCTTTTTTCAAAGGTGTGGTGTAAGGCAGAAGAAAGGGTTCTGTGCAGACACAAACGTATAAATATCTGCTAGGTATGTGGGTGCATCTTTCTCCCCCTTCACACTGCATTTGTATGGAGGCCTTGTGACCTAGGAGGCCAGTTCAGATGAGGTTCTGTTTCTTGGGTTTTATGCCTTTTCATATGGATATTTTTTTCTGAACAGTGGCTTCATACTCATTCATTGTCCTTTGGTGTAAATCATTTGCCAATATTTGGAAGCTATTCTGGCTTCCTTCAATAATTATCAGATTTTGATAATCCTTGGTCATTATATTTTGCAACTCTATTAGCTTAATTTCCCTAACACAATATACAAATAGACTTTCACAAGCAACTTTTTAACTTATGGTAGGCAAGTATGACTTTCCAACTGGTTCTGTACAGCACTAAGCCCTGCATTTGCTCCCAATGAACAAAATTTGTGCTGTCTGCTGGGTTGCTTTTACCCTTTAATAATGCAGAGATAAAAACATCTATGCCTCTACCAATTGCCTGGCAATCAACTGAGAAATCAGAGAAGCCTTTTGACTGAGCTGGCTTAACTGCTTACAGTATTAATTTTAACCTTAGGCAGGAGCTGCTGTTTCAGGTGTCATCATACATGGGAATATTTAATTGCTCCTTCCTTCATCTGAATGAAAGGCACTTACCAGACTTGTGTGAGTAATGGATATTGTTGTGGGGCAAGCATAAAAATCTTTATGATTAAATCTTTATGATTTAAAATTGTTTGGATTTACTCCACATTAAATGTATCATTCTGACTGGAAATGAAACTGTAATTTTGGAATGACAATTGTTTTAATTAAAAAACCATTAAAACTTAATTCAAACCAGTTGTAATTATTTCAAGATTTGCCTTTCTGCTTGTAATTTCCGATCTCTAAAAATGTTTTCTATATTTAGTGTTCAGTATGTCCATTTACTTTAAAGGTAGTGATAAATTATTGGCAGTCCTTCTTATGAATGCTAAAATTAGACCTTTGAGGATAGTTTGAAAGTGTCTTTTTCTACCTGACATTAATTTTCAAATCCATTTTTTTGAGGTGGATTTATTTTCTGATTCCTTCTTTCAATGACTGCTCTCCCTAAATACACAAAAAGCAGTCTTTTTTCCCAGTGCATCATTTAAATGTGAAGGTCTTCATGTTTGCCTTTACTTGAATTTTTCTACTTATATTAATGGCTCATTTTCTCTTACATGATGCTTGGATTCCAGACTCAGTTCAATATCAAATAACTGTAATAATTTCTCAATCATTGTTATTTTCTGCCCCAATCCTCAACCTATTACTCTTTCGCATATGTACGTGGTAAAGCTCTTCATAATCCTCTTACCCATTTTCCCAGCATTACTAACATGGTTTCCTATTTTTGATGTTCTTGCTCTTTCTGAAGTCCTTGAAATTTGCTTCTTGGAATATAGCTGTTTGCATTCTGAAAATAGAACTTTTCATGTTATGCCAAGAAAACGGTGATAATTTGGATTAGTTCTTCAGAAAGGTGGATTCTCCCTTGCTCGAAATCTTTGATTCCAGGATCATAAAATTGTAGCCTGTGTAACCTTGAAGGTTTATGCTAGCTTCGACTCATGATCAGAAAAAAATATGCAGTTGGAGATTCCACATCTCCACATCTATTGTTAACTTTCACAGGTTTCCAGGGAAAGATGTGAGGTTTAGAGGTTTTAGTAGACTAGACGAGATACTCACTCGTACACCTAAGGCCTATGATGATACAGTTATGTTTGCTGTTTTCTGTTGATGGTCTGTCAGTTGGGCCTTGGAGTTTTTCTGATATGCAGGTGAACTCCTTCTGTTTTGCTTTTTGAAGCTTTCCATTGTTTCTAGTTTTGTAAATGGTATAGCAATATTCTCTGAAGATATGATCTGGTACCTTTATTCTTGCTGTAAGCAAGACTGGCTTTGTGTGACTTTGCATGCTAAATTCTGTATAATCTTAATGTACTCTATAAACAACTCATAATCTAAAAAGAATTGAGATGTATAACGTTGATGTATAATTCATGCATTCATTTATGGAGGGTGCAATATGCACATGCTAGCAGTTTCCTCTGCGGCCAGCAAACTGAATGGAAAATTGTTTTGACTTATGTTCAGTGTAGTGTATAGTTTAGTAATTTTCCAAGATAAATCTTACTTGTCAGAGGAAGAGGTGAATTACTATCTAAAGTAGAAAGTAGGACAACAAAATCTATGTCGTGTCAAAGTCATTAGTCCAATCAGAATATGAACAAAGAGGAGGGACCCTGGAAGTGCTAACCTTGTCAATCATAAAGGAAAACAACCTCAAAACTGGGATTAATCACCCAGTGATTATTTAAATGTTTTGAGTGTCTTCTTTTATCAAGTGTTTTCAACTCATACGAGTGGTGTCTGACAAAATGAATCAGGAATTCTGATGGGTGATTGGTTTGGTATAAGAGAATAAAATCATTATGTATTAAAATCATATTAATTTACTCTTCAAATTTGTGAGACTAATGGGAAAAGCAGATACCAGTCATATTCTAGAACTTATACAGTATTTTTCCTGGTTTGTTTAGCAAGGAGGCTAGCTATATATTCCATATTAAATTAACCAGATCGTTTGATTTTAAAAGAACATTAGGAATGAACACAAAGTGTTAACAGGAGGAATAAAGAGTATTGTGGGAAAACCACTTGCAAATGTTTGGGGAGCTTTTTATTTCTGTTCTTTTTATTTGTGCTGGGTTTTTGTTTTGTTGAGTGGGGGGTTTTTTGTTTGTTTGTTTGTTTTGGTTTTTTGTTTGGTCTGATTTTCCTTTTTTAAATTGGTGTGTGTTGGCTTTCCTCAACATTTTGGGTTTGGTTTTTTTTAATCTGTTATTTTCTCCTGTGAAAAGGTTTTCCTATTTTTGGCTTTTTTCCTTTCTTGCTTAAATTTTAAAACTATTTTTTTCCTTATCCACTTCCTCTCTTTCCCATCCTCTCTAGCTCCATTACTTTGAAAAGTCCTTGTCTCTGTAGCTTTGTCTCTTTGAGGTCAGACATGACCTTTGTTACCTTTCTTTCTATTGCTCAGTGTTTGTAACAATTTAGAAATGCTTATTTCCACTATGATTCACATCTTATCCATCAATGTTAAAGTCAGTTATTAGAGTATGACAAGGGTTTACATTGTTCTGTAAGTGTTACATCATCCCAGTGTGGGCAGATACCTTGTTCTGTAGCTGAGGACTCTGGAACAGGAACTTCTGTCAGCAGCAGAGTCCAGTTGGAGCTGGGTCTCGGTACACGTCTCCTTCACTGAACTATTAGTGTTTATTCCTTTAGACTGAGCTGTCTGCTGGTCAGAATAGAGGTTATGTATACTTACAAGTGGCTCCTGCAGCTTTAGCAAGGAGCAGGTGGTGGCACTAACAGCCCTGGAAATTTCAAAATTGGTTTCAAGTTGCCTTCAAGGAACAGAGGAGTTGTAGCTATAAACTGCCCTTTCAGCCCTGCCTGGCTACATGGAAGAAAACTAAAATGAATTTTTCAGAGAACTCTTTGTCTGTTAAGTACAGAACATTATGAGATCTGTGAACACACCTGAAGTGAATTTTAATATTTCTAGCAATTCTGAAGCAGGAGAGTAACTCAAAGGTCAGCTCTGAAATGAGTCTGGCTTGGGAAGGCTTAGGAACACCAGATTCCTCTTGGGTGAGCTTGGGTGAGCTAGTGCTAATGTCAGGCAGAGCAGCTAGGTTTCCTACATTGCAACAGAGTGCAAAAGAATATATCTCAGTGCTTTGGAGATAAATCTCTGGGGAGGTTTTGTCCCAGTTTTGCTTCTCTTGTCATTATGGGGCATGTGAAATTAACCACTACAATAAGCAAAGTAGTGAAATGTAAGAAATAAGATCTCTTCTGTAAACACTTTTGTGGGACTTCTTTTGGCCATGGGCTTTCTTCCTCCTGCTCATGACAGCATTGGCAGCGTAAGACTGTTGGTATTAGATAAGTACATTAGTATGGTGCATTAATTTTAATGAGATGACCAGTTTAGGGCAGCATATGACTACCATAACTTGGATGAATGCAGACATCTGAATGTCTTTGTTGGAGTCCTGTCTGGGGCAGTTACTGTGCCCATGGTGGACAAGCAAGTATAGGCTAAACCCAGAGCTGTGCTGGCTCATGTCCAGCTATGTCAGCTCTTCCAGAACTGTATCCTGTATTCTGCCACTGGGGTGAGAATGAGGGGAGTGAATGCAAATCTCCCTGCTGGTCAAAGCAGGCACAGCCTCAGTGAGTCCTCAGCTGGACTAATTGTCCATTACAAACATGCTTTGACACTGGTCCACAAGCCCTGTTTTCCTCTGGAGGGGAGCACCTGAATATCTGAGCACACTCCTTTTACATAAGGAAACTGGATGGTAAAACCCAGGTATTTCATAGCTGGAGATACCTTAAGACTATATGATTCTCTGAACATAAATTCAGCCCCTGCCCCATGAAGTAAGCAGTTCCTGTGTAAGCTAAAGCACAGCACAGAAATAAAATAAAAAAGTATCAGGGAGCACAAGCTGGCAGCGAGAATAATGGACAATGGTATGACTGCCAGCCAAACCTGCCCAGGTTCTGTGGGAATTTCTGTGGAGGAGAAGTTTTAGGTTTTAGAAGACTTTGCAGACTTTTTTACTGATGTGCATTTGACTGAGGAGTAAATGTTCAGCAGATTTTTTAAAATTTGGCAGACTTTTATACTGAAATCCATTTGTACATGAAGGAAGCATGGTGGGGGGGGGGAAGCGAGCTATGAAAACCTTAGAAGTAGCTGCACAAAAACTGCTTATGAAGTTAAGAAAGGGGGGGAAGTAAACCCCAGGCACAGTGGTAGAGCAGAGAGTTCAAGAGTTTAGCATAAAAAGAATGCTGAAAAGGAGAAGAGCAGGTATTTAATCACCACTTGTCATTTGTGCCCGTCACAAATCGTACAGGTATCCTGGAGACAGGATTTTGTGCCCTATGGTACAGCGGTGGTGGAGTGGGCAGGTGGTGAAGGGCTGCATTTCTTCCCTTTTTTCCTCCTCCTCCTCCTCTTCCTCCTCCTCATCTGTGCTCTCCATAGCAGGGGCTCAACTACCTCTAGGCTCTGCTCCCACCACGACTGCATTTTTCACCCTACAGAGCCAGTATGACAGCCCCACCACCTGGAATGGCTTTGGCAATGTATTTTCCCACTGTTTGCAGCTCCACCTCCAATAGCAGTTGTCAGACATTCTCTTGCCCCTTTTGTGATCCCTCACACACCCCTGCAGAGTGCTATGGAACACTGTCAAGCAGAAGAGTTCATTATACCCACTTTACCCAGACATAGTGACTGTGCAGAAGTCACTAAAGTCCACAGAAGCAGAGAACAAGTACACAGTGTTCTGAAAAGTAATTAGTCACTGTATGTGAAATACCAGTGAAACCTTAAAGGGAGAAATTGCTAAATGAATCAGTCTTGAAAAAGTACACCCATTTAATCAAGCGAATTTAAAAATCAATCTGGTTCATCTGGTGCAGATCTGTAATGTAGGCTTCTATCAATCCTTTTAACCCTTGTGTATATCAATTTTGCTTGTGTCGGTAAGTTACTGATGATGTGCAGGTATTATAAACGGCTTAATACCCATGAATTAGGTCCTCCAGTGCCCAAATTCTAAGTGCTTGGAATAAATTGCAATCATGTATTAAAGCATCCAAGCTCCTTGTTCAGGCAGCAGGAAGAATTAAGTGCCTGAGATGAGGTTTGAACCAGCCCTTGTGCAACAGGAATCTCCTCTGATTTAGTGATGGGGGATGTCAAGTACAGAGTTATGTGTGAACTTTTGCTCCTTTTTGGAATTTTAATGTCTAGCCTCAAAAAAGAGGTTGTGAGCTTGTATCAAGAACTCCAACCCATTTTTGGATGTCTGCAAACATACATAATTTTAGAAGCCTTGCCTTCTGTCTGGTTGTGCTTCCCACTTTCTGCATAACAGCTGAGCAGACGGAGCAGTTGCCCAGAGAAGGGGAGCAAGCCCAAGGTATCAGCTTTCTCAGCCTGTCAAACTGCACTGGTTACTGCCTGTTTCACCAGGGAGGTACCTCCTGCCCCTTCTGCAGCTCTGGGATGCCAGGGAGCAAGGAGCACAGCCATGAGGTGTTTGGAGAGCAAATAGCTGTGAGTCTGGGGTGGTAACACAGAGGTGGGGAGCCTCCCCAGAACAAGAAAGTCACAGGGTTTTAGGTAGTGGATGTGAACCAACACGCAACATACCAAGTTTTCAGGAACAGGACAACTGGTTGGAGGCACCTGCCTCTCCCAATGTACTGCACTGATGATTCTTTGCCTTATCCTGATCTCCCTTTAGAGGCAAAGGACTAAGGATTCATTTTAGAATGGCCACAAATTTACTTAGGCTGAGGTCTGAGGCCTTGCCTATGCAGATATTTGGAGCTGCCCTTTTTTTACACCTCCTTCGTGTTCATGTTGTGTTTTCATTTGTAAGGTAAAGCCCTGCTGCCGCATTCAGGTGGCAAAGGGGGGATGTGCAGAAGAAGAAAGGCAAGGCAGATTGTTGAAATAAGGCTCAGGATTGCTGCTACCTGCCCCCTTGTGTGTTATGTATGTGTCTGAAGCAGTGCTGTCTGGGGAAGAAACAGGACTGAAGGGAAAAAAGCACAAGGTCAACCTCATACTGGACCTAGCAGATCAGCACAATTTCTGTGTGGGAATGGATGACAGATTCAAGTGCCAGGTGGAGAGGTTTATAGACTAAACAACGAGGCATCATTTTGCCTTCAGTGATTATTGAAAGCATATGCAGTTTGACCTCAACAAAGCAATCCCAACACTGTTTTCATCAAGCTCATGGAGGATTTTGGTTAGAGACCTCTTGGAGAGTGATGGGTTAGTCTGATGTCTAATTGAGTTACCTGAGTCTAATTCTGTTGTAATTGCCTGGGGGAAGTAGAAGAGGCTGGTTAGCAATTAAGATTTGAATGTTATTAAGAGAGTTTGAAGGGCATATGTAGTCTAAGGAATCTATTTAATTGATAGGAAAACAAAGTAAATATCCTCCTGGCTCAAATTCTAGCTGTATTCTCTCTCCAGGGAATTCAGTTTTCTATTTTTACTTTTGAAAGGTCAGGTCTTTGCAGCCTGAGGGAGGGCTGGCAGAGTCATACTGTGAGAAGCTGAAATCCAGTCTGCAGCTCTGACTTTCCACAAAGAGGGGCTGGGTGATGAAGGGGGAGACACCCTCTTCAGCAGAACAGCTGTAATTCATGTAACAGTTTGGTGTGACATCAGTGTTTAGATGTCTCAAAATTCAACTGCTGTCTTCCAGTACAGAGAGTAACAGAAGAAGAAAACATCTTAGCAGAAAGGAACAGTAAGGACTGATAGATTGCTTTTAGCTTCACAGTGTTTTTTCAAGAAGAGATGAGCTCCCTTCTGGAAATCACAAGGGAAATGTCATATAAAATTTTTGCTGTGTGACCCCATCTAGTTCATTTTTGTGAACTTCAGCTCACAACGGACCTGAAGTACTGAGTACTACAGAGTCATAAGGAGGACTACTAAAATGTGGCAACTTTCCCTTTGCAGATTACTAAGTTTTCATGACTGAATGGTTGCTCCAGATGTTTGTGATAATGCAAAAAATTGCTAACAAACCAACAGCACAATTACATATTAAGAAAATTCCTATTACATTTTTTTTTCTCCTAAATTTTTTAAATAATAGAGAGGATGGAAACTGTTACTTGTGAAGCTGTTTAAACTGCAACCAAAACATAATCCTGTGGTACATTTTGGATTTATGTTTGTCAGCCCTATAAACAGCTCCTGTATAGGCAGTGCATTTGCTGAGCCTAGGAAGTCTTATGCTACTGAAATGACTTTTAGGATGCTGAGGCTTGTTTTAGTAAGGTAGCAGTGACTTTACAAGAAGCAAAATTGCAATTTATAATAGAAGCTGCAGAGTTCAATTTCCCAGAGTTTGACACAGGGCAGGTCTGTCTTTGTGATCCAGAGGGACTCCGCTTGTATGACCTGAAGGGCAGACCATTGTCTACCTGTCCTCAAGAACAAGGCACTGGTATCAAAGCAGAGCTCTGTGTCCTTAATGGGCTCTTTGAAGCCACAGCAGCAGAGAAGGTGAAGTATTGCAGCTCCCTCCCTCCTTCTGAAGAAAAGCCAGCACAGCACGACACTCTAGAAATTACATGTATAAAAGTAAAAAACTAAATATGATTTTATGAAATACACTGCTCTTAGAGAGCTCCTGTTTCTGTTGAGTTGCCTTATTTGTCACTGGAACTTTTAAAGCCCTGCTCTGCTTTTGATAACATTTCTCTGGTCTGCAGGTGGAGAAGCCTGGTGTTGCGTTCTCTACCACTGCAGTCGCTTGTGCAAACAGAAAGCAATACCTCCATGATGTTCATGTAAATGAATACACAGTGTGAAAAAAAACCAGCAAAAAATTAATTTAACTTACAGTGACTAGAGATTGGCTGATGCTTTAGTTACCCCATTTGTTAAGAGACTCGTGTAGCCTATTTTCATACTGTTTTGGTGGTTTAATTCTGCAGGAATAGCAACTAATCTAGCTAGTAGGAGTAATTGCCAAAATGGAGAATAACTGAATATTGAAAAATATTGGTGAAGCGTAGTACTGAATTCCTGTCTTCACATGGGATTATTTATTTTCTGATTTACATCAGTGCAATCAAGGTTTAAAAAAAAGCCCAACAAAACAACATGACTAATCTATTGAAATAGTTCATTTTTAATACTGACTACTGGCAGCAAACTGCTTATTAATGAGGTTCAGGATGTCAATTGTTGTTGAAATGAATCCTTGAATAGTTTTGTATAATGTGTTGAAGAAAATCACAATCTGCTTGCAACATATTTCAAAACAAAAAGAGATTAAATTAATTTCACATGTTACATTTCTTTCCAGAAAGCTCCTGGCCCTAATAAGCATATCCTTCTGGTCTTTTATATTTTCTTCCTGGTAAAGGAAGACCTACCTAAAATAGAAATTTAATAAGAAACTGCAGTAGAATATTCTACTAAGTACTGCAATAATAATACGGCTTCTTTCCCATGAGAAATAGGTACCAAATGTTAACATTAAGGACTTCTGTTCTTTGGTGTAACTTTACTCTAATGTATACTCAAAGATAAATCAGGCAATCACAATCCTGTTACAAATCATCATTTTCTGTGTCTTTTAAGTTTTATCCTTACTCACTTATATCAATTTATTACCTAGTAGTTAAATTATTAGAACTTGTTTTCAGAACTGTGAAGGAAAAAAGCCTATTCTGTTTTCTCTCTAGTCATGCTTCAGCCTTGCAAGTTCAAAGGAACCCTCTGGGTTGTACTTATACCTGCAGACTTAATGCTGGATGAGAAAACATGTGCTTGTGTTATGGTGGAGCAATCTTCATGAGGGTCTGAAGAATAACTCTTGGCTTGACTTGCAACCAAACCTGTGAAGTCATCCTTTCGGTTATCAGCCAAGGCACCAAAGTGCCTCTGGGAATTCCAGGCAGTGCCCGCTGAGCACTCAGAGTTTACTTTCAATGTTGTGAAATGTAGATGCCAAAAAGTAAATAGTGCTAATAAGCTTTCATAGCTTTGTGCATAGCTGATGAATTGGGGTACGGTATTTCAGACTGGCACTGCTAATGTTAATAGTGATGGAGCAAAGTCATACATTGATGGAACACTTATGTTCTCTCGTGGTGGCAGGTAAGATTTGAATTCAGTGTCTTTGTAGAAATCACCTTCATTTTAGTGCCTGTGTTTCTTGAACATGCAGGAGTTGCCTCAGAAAAGATACACAAGAGCCAGGACACACAGTTATGGGCGTGCCTAAATCTTCCAGTTAAAAAAAAAAAAAATAAATTGCAAATTTTTTTTGGTTAATCTTTGATTTGGGGGAGATCAGTTATTTCTCTCATGGCAAGAATTCCCGTGTCTCCAACAAGGAAAAAGGAAAAGGAAGCTCGAGGCACGAGCATAACTCAATCCCAGCTTTGAGTTATTGTTTGTCTTTATTTTCCCTTGCTCAAGCTGTAGGTGCCCCCTGTGTCCCCTGTGCCGCCTGCCGGGGCCGTGCCGGGGGCTGCAGGCGGCCGCTCGCTCATCCCGCGGCGGTGCCCACCGGATTCCCGGGGCTGCAGGAGCTGGTCCTGTGCCCACACTCCTGTTGGAAGGCTCTAGTGCAGCCACTGTCTGAGAGAAGGTGAAAGGAGATGGCCAGAGATAAAGATTAAGAGAAGATGAGGAAAACCAACATCCTCAACCCTGGAGTGGGGTTAGGACATGGGGAAGCGTGGCCAGACATGTGAGCACCTGTTTGGTCAGGTGTGCTGCTGGCATAAACTCTGTAAGACCATTTGGCTGATGTCTTGGGTTTGGGCCATTTCATATATTTTGATTTGTCCTAGCTTTCCTCTATTTAACAAAAAAACCAGCTGGTTTAATGCTGAAACCTATTTAAATTGACGATACCTTTTATATCCCTCACTACTGAAGAATCAATGTGAAGTTACCCCACTCTAATTAGTTGGTATTATTTTGTTTGTTTTCTTTCAGCACTTCCAGTTGTGCACTACTAGCAAAACCTACATATAATTTTCTCTAACTTTTTTAATTTGTCATTTGCTCTTGTAGTTTATTCAGTAGACTCAAATTGCTTTTTGTTTTAATTGGGTCTTATCTACATTCTGCTCTGGCCAATTTTCAGCCTATCACCTAAATTGCTTTGTGCCCTAATAAGGATGACTGGTTCATAAAGGGTAGTATAACATTTGTTTTGTACCTCAGATTCCCCTCAGTTTGTGTAGAAAACTAATTCAAGAATTAACATATTTTACATCTGATTCTACCAGACACCAGTTTGCCAGAATGTCTTGCTAGCTAAAAGTAACTGGGAAAAGACTGTTCAGCTAGGCTCTCTCTTCAAACATTTAAATCCTTTTTTTGCCATCACCCATCTAACAGTAAACTTTTCTGAAATCCATTTTTGGAACTTTTAATACTTTTCTCAAGCATGAACTGAACTTTCCTGCTTTACTGTCTGGGTTGGTTTTGTTGGCATAGAAATCTGAGGTTGCTGGGGTTTAATGGCTCTGTTTTCTCACTAATTAATAAACAACTGTTGCCATACCTCTTCAGCTCAGACCTCTCCCACTCTTGGATCTGTGTTGTTGGCTTTTAATGAATTAAGTAACCTCATATATTTTATTATATCGTGGGTAATAGGCACTTTGAATACTCCAATGCAGTTATATTAAATCTGCTGATTCTTGTTCTAAAAAGAGCATATCCTTGTTTCTAACTTCTCCAGGCTCATAAGAAAAAGTACAGTGAAACTCAAAAGGGGTACATCAAAGGGATACATTTTGGTATATGAATATAACTGAATATATAACTGAATATATAAAAATTATCCAGAGATCATTTTTGTGTGACACATAAGAGAGAAGGTAATAGAACAGTAAAATTACAGTTTGTTTTCAGATAACACCCCAGAAATCTTGGGAAAGAGTTTGGAGTTTGACGAGTTTTTTTGATTTTGGGTTTTTTTTTTTTTGCAAATGAAGTAAATCTATATGTTTACATTACAAATTACAGTTAAAAGTGATGTATTTATGGGATTGTGAGGTGTGTTATAACTTGGTGGCTCTGGAGAGGTGGCTTAGCTGTTCTGTTTGGCTCTTTCCAGCTTGGCTGGGCTATCTCCATATGGGCTCTGTGTGTGAGGGTCTGGTTTAGATGGGTGTTAGGCTTCAGAGCCCTCTGGTATCAGCCAGCTGAAGCACAGAGCACATTAAGCCATGCTGGCACCTCCCTGCCAAGGACAAACACCTGCTTCCCAGAGCCACACCCATTCTGTGTTTTGTGAGGAGCACCCTGCACATCGTCCTTCTGTCCTCCACGTCCAGCTGTGCTGTGGCAGCTGGCTGAGCACTCAGCGCAAAAGGGGTTTGGGGGCCACACCAACATTCTCTGTCCTTTCCTGCTCAGCAGCCATTCTGCTCTAACAGGGACATGCACAGTCAGTGTTGCATGTGGTTTCTTCCTCCTTACAGATCCCATTAACTGGGACTGAAATGAGCCTTCACTGAGTCTTCCAGTCAGCAGAGATCTGGATGTGAAATCTGCCTCTTTTTCGCCAGCCATGATTACATGGTAATCATCAGCTAGCTTCCCTTATGTTATCTTCCCTTGCTTACTTATAGGTGATGTGCTCTCTTTTCTCACTTGTGTTTCAGATGTTAAACTGTCAGAAAAGGCTAGTGGTTTCATAGTGTTGAAGCTGCATTCAGGATTTTAGGTTTTATAGATTTGGTTTTTATTGTGGCTTTTTTTCCTTACCTGTTAAAAATTGTAACTTTTTTTTCTATTTCCATTGCGTTATAAAAATTAATAGGTGGCAGCATGGCTGCATTCTTCCACAATCTGGTTAGGAAACATGAAAAAATGAAAATTTTCCAGTAGTTACTTGTTCATGAAAACCACTCTCTAGTGAAAGAGTAAGAAATATACATATAACTTATTTATCAGTATTACCACTGTATATTCATAACTAATGCATCTTTAAATTGATGAAAACAATGTACTTAAGAAAAGCCTTTTTCCTGTTTGTATATTCCTACAGTAACAAAATGAAAAGCTAGAAAGTAGAATGCCTGTGTGGCCCAGAAGTAGGATTTAAAAAATACCCCAATTTTATAGCTTTGCTACAGAACAAATGCATATCCATTTTTCTTCAGCAGCACACTGCCTCTATGTAGATTCGTTATAAAGTTTTTAAAACAACACTGTGTTGTGTTTAAAACAACCCTAAAACTGGGGCTGTATAGGCTTTGTTAATATTACCAACCACTTCAATAGAATATAAGTGTCATATATGATGTCATCACCGTACACAAAGCCAACACTCCTATAAACCATTGTAACACATCAGGGTGTTACATCTGTACATTTTATAGGAATTTTCATATGCAAGCTTAAATTAAAATAACTTGTCTTTCTATAATTAGTATGTCAAAATGGGTGAGAAACTGAAATGTAGCTGTAAGAGTGGAATTTCAAATGTTATTTTAAATTTCTGGCACTTTTCTGAGAAAAAGTACTTCATGTAAATGTTCCCTTCAACTTACCCTCAACTGTTTTTCCATATTTAGTTTTAGTCTTAGGAGGAAAATCTAATTTTTCAAAATTTTTTTTTCATTATTGTGGATTCTGTGCAAATATAGGGTTTTTTTCCATAATATAGGAAATTTGCTCTAGTGTTGCATGGAGAAGAATGTAAGTTTTTTTCTGCTGATGTCTTCTTTATATTTTGATGCAAGTATGAGGCAGTACATTATATTTTTAATGCCCTCAACTGACAGAAACATTGATTAGATGATGAGGAACAATAGGCCCATTTTCTCCTCCCTATTCAAACTAGTTATAAAACTTCTTGTTATACTGTGCTGAAAATGTGGTCCTCCCTTTGAGGGAGGAGAGTTTAGATCTGGTGTGTTGCATTGGCTGATACATGACCTCGATGTTGCAAGAAGTTTTGGGACCCATGGAAAAAATTTGGTTTTACCCCAGTTTGTGCTGGAGCTGTGGAGAGGATTTTTCCTGGCCTGTACTTGTAAATTCTCTTTTCAGACAGTTGTACTGAGGAGCTAAAGCTGGTGTCATTATGCAGAATCTTCTTGTTGAGAGTAAGGTGTATCATGGCAATGCATTAGAAGATGAAGCTATTTGAATAGTTAAAGTTTCAGCTATTTGTCATCATTCAGTTTCCAACAAAGTCAGTTGCTTTGACCAGAACTCTATTTCTGCTCAATGTGTTGGGAAAGTCCTCTCCAGCCTGGGGCTTCTCCTGTTCCTACTGTCCAGCTTTAGCTGTTACAGCACCTTGTTTCATTCCTCTGACAAGAAACAGGGTGGAGTGAAACTATCTGGTATTTTAGTCCCAGCTTTGACCCTGCTGAGCTTAGAGGAGCCGTCCAGATCCAGGAGTGACTCGAGGCCGGTGCCTGGCGTGCTCTGCCCCTGCAGTCCAGCACCGAGCACCTGCCTGCACCTGGCTTGGGTTTTGAGGGCTCCTGTGGGTTTGCAGCTTTTGCAGAGTGCTTGTGTCTCTTTTGCTGCTTTGCTTGTCTAGTTTCCCTCCACTACTGTTGGTCCTGTGGTCTTTAAGGAAGGCCATTTCTATTTACTTCATTGCTGATCGTTAATGGTAAGATAATTTCCTTCTTCTAACTGGGGATATAAACTTGTAAGTTTGACTAATTATTACATCTTACTCAACACTGTCTGCTGTTCAAGCGTGCAGCTAGGAGATTTGTGTATTGTTCTATTGACAAAATCAGTTGTTTTGTTTTTGTATTAAAAAAACCAAAAGTCATTAATGTGAGTAACAGCTGTTAGTAGTTTACTGTGGTATTTTTCATTGCAAATAAGTAGACCATTTTCTCCCCTCCCACCTTTTAGCAAATTTCATCTCTGTCACCCATCTTTCTTGAGCATATTATGCTTGCTTTGTAAAAAACCAGTGTAGTTTTTAGTACTGAAGCAATGAAAAAAATCTTCCTTGTTTAACAGCTGTCTTGTGGATGTTAATTTTTCTGTGCACTGAATGAATAAGCACTCCCTCACTGCTTTTCACATCATTCACTGTTTCTGATTGAATTGCTACTGTCTACAGAAACCCATAGGGATTGAAAATAATTTAAATATCAATTGCATCTTAAGTGTATATAAAGTATTTGAATAAAAAAACCAAAAAAATGTATGAAAATAAATACAAGATATGAGATTTCTAGAGAGAAATTTTTTAAAATGATCTATTTTTCTCTTGAAGACTACAGTGCAGTTTTAATTAATTTTATTCAGATATCTTCTAGATCTTTTTTTTAATACAGCAACTCTGATTGTGTGCAATGGTCTTAATTCTCCTCTTATTCCTGTGAATCCCAAGCCTACAGACTTTATTTGGCTTTCATCCATTTTTTGGCATTCTGGAACTTCTTTGGTTCAGCTTCTCATATAAAAGGTTCTGCTTTGGCCCCTGGGGACTGCAACACAATATTGGATGTGGAGGCAGTGGAGACCTGACATAGCCTATTCTTTGATCTGCTGGAATTTGTATTGACTTCTTATCCTTCTCCTGCCTGACAAACTTCTGGGGATAGACAGGAACCATTGAAACAGAGATATAAAAGCAGGGATATATGGTTTTCCAAATTCATACATGCAGAAGTACAGAGAAACACCCTTTATTAAAGGCACTGATTGTACTAAATAAAACAAACAAACAAACCAACCCAAACTTTCAGGAAAATGAAAAGGAAGGTTAAATAATTGATCAAGGAGGAAGCCTATCAAACTGACTGTGTGCCCACTCTACATTGCTGCAAACAGCAGATATCTTTGAAAGCAGCTCCAGGATTGCTTGCTTGTCTTGCTAGAAGCTTTGTGTTCGTACACATTGTTGTAGCAGGTGAACTCCAATAAAACTGTTGTGTTCAACTGATTTTTTTACCATTTTATCTTGCTTTGCAAATAAATTAAGGAAATAGCTGGGATTTTAAGAAATGCACATCTTTATGCTAGCAACTAGAGCAGAAAATCTTCGTAGTAATTGACCTGCTGAGATTAATTCAAATACTCGGTAGTTCTCATGTCTTCTGCCATACTTCACCAAAATCTGAATACAACAATCATCAGGACCATCTGCAAGAACGACTCGTTTTCTCAGGACATAGTTCTTGGGCAAACTAGGGGGGCAGGGAGGTGAGAGGCAGGAAAGATGCTTGTATTGGGATTGCAGGGCCAGGTTTCAGTAGCTGGGTCTACAGGGGTGGCTTCTATGAGAAGCTGCCAGAAGATTCCCTTATGTCAGATAGAGCCAGTGCCAGCTGGCTCCAAGAAAGACCCATCATTAGCCAAGGCTGGGCCCAACAGCAATTGTGGTAGTGCCTATGGAATAAGGTATTTTATGAGGCAAAAAGCCTGCCCAAATAGCAATTGCACCAGAGCAGTGATTCCCCTGCAGCCTGTGGGGAAGACCCAGACTGTGCCCCTGCAGCCCATGGAGATCCATGATGGCACAGAAGAGCCACCTGCAGCCTGTAGAACATCCACATCGGAGGAGAGGGATGCCCAAAGGAGGCAGTGAGCCCATGGGAAGCCCATGCTGGAGCAGGCTTCTGGCAGGATTTGTGATTTTTGGGCAACCCAAGCTGAAACACTGTTCCTGAAAGACTGTGCCCCACTGAAGAACCCACGCTGGAGAAGTTTGTGAGGAACTGCAGCCCGTGGGAAGGACTCACAGTGGAGAAGCACGTGGAGAACTGTCTCCCATGGGATCCCACCCTGGAGCAGGGGAAGAGGGTGAGGAGTCCTCCCTCTGAGGAGGAAGAAGCAGCAGAGACATCATGTGATGAACTGACCACAACCCATGCCCTGTCACCCTGTGCTGGGTGGAGGAGGAT
Organism: Cyanistes caeruleus; assembly: GCF_971803275.1. Taxonomy (NCBI): domain Eukaryota; kingdom Metazoa; phylum Chordata; class Aves; order Passeriformes; family Paridae; genus Cyanistes; species Cyanistes caeruleus. Next base: position 26,065,554 of record NC_141704.1, on the reverse strand, counting down.
GGAGAAAAAGTTGTGAGTGAAATTAAACCTAGGAAGAAAGAAGGGATGTGGGGGAGGTGTTAGAGATTTGTTTTTATTTCTCATTATCCTCCTCTGATTTGATTGTCAATAAATTTAGCTAATTTCCCCAAGTCAAATGATTTTGCCCATGGAGCCATGGATGACTGATCTCTCCTCCTTATCTCAGACAATGAGTCTTTCATTCTCTCTCCCTTGTCCAGCTGAGGGGGAGGGAGATGGAGAAGCTTTGCTGGATACCTTGTGTCCAGCCAGGGTCAACCCACCACCACAGTGCTGTACTTGAGTAGATCTCCATCCGAAAAATATTTTCAAATATGTTTTCTTATAGAATTTTTGGGAAATAAATATGTTTTGTATTTGAGAGGTTTTGGTACATTTGTTTTACCTTTCTAAGAGGAAAAAACATTCTGGAGCACTTTAGGATGGCATGTGTGAGAGACTGAAATGTTATGGCAGCTTCTGTACACTGCTTACGTACCTGCTTTTATGACTTTTTGTAAACCCTGAAAAAAAGGTTCTTTAAATAATTTCTTCAGGCTAAAACCCAACTCTATTTCCCTCCATGGCCAACTTTTCTTTCTAAGGAAATTCAATTGAAACATATTAATTTTCATCTTCACTGCCATGGTTGATGGTTAAAATGTCCACTGCTGCTCATTTCCCAAAGCATGGCACCTCCAAAAGCACGTGTGAAGCACAGGGAAGTTTGCTGCTCTAGCCCTTGCCAGGGGCCTTGCAACCTTGGGCTTTGGTGAGCACTGGACTTCTCACCAGGCACAAACCCTGTCCTGCTGCTGCTGCTGCTGCTGCTGGCCAAGCCAAGGGTAACCCTGAGGAGAGGTGTGTGGTGTGATTCAGTGTGTCTCACTCAGACCTTCTTGAGCAGATCCATGGCTGCAAAGTCTAGGCTCTGGTTTGGAAGGACCTGTGAGGCAGCACAGCTGCTGTTGGGATTGCCATATATCAGAGAAAAGGTAAGATTTCCTCTTCTACATGTTTTAATCCCATTCACTGCATGAAAAACATATGGGACATAGCTTTCCTCTTGCACATAAGGCATCTGAAAAAGGAATTTTTATACATCTGGAGCTGGGTAGCCCTATGCTGCCCATACAAATATTTTTTTTTGTGCCCATGATTGACCTGTGTGCTGGCAGTAATGGCTCTTTCAGCTTTTTATGATAAATCTCAATAGGGACTTCCCCAGATGGAATATTAATATCTATGTTCAAGACAGCAGCTATTTATTTGCTATAAATTCACTGCTCCAAGAGATTTGAGAAAGACCATTGGTTTCCCAGCTTGAAGTCATTCACCACAAACTTTTTGTGATTTTGAGAGTCTCAAAACCCAATTGGTGTCCAGGGCAAATCTGGATCTTTTGGAGGCACCTAGTCTTGACAAGTCCTGGGTGGGATTTTCCAGATTCCTCTTACTTGATGTCAGACATGACACAAAGTGAGTATTTTCATCAGGCAGAGGGACCATTGAAGTGAATGGAAGAAGGGACAGAGGTGACATGAAAGAGCCATCAGATTTTGCAGTGACTCAACCATATTTGTAATTAATATAAATTTATTTATATGTAATTTTATTCTCTTTATTTCTGCATTTTTATTCCAGATTCATATTTGTGATGACTTCAGCTCCTCACAACCAGCCTTTGACCTGTTCAACTGAGATTAGCCACAACTGGGAATGCTATCAGTTTAATGATGTTTAAGGAGTTCCTATAAGGGACCAGCACACAACATGTTTTGCTCACAAAGCCTTCTCCTCCCTGGGATGAGCAGAGCAGTTCTCTTTGGCTTACATGGACATGCAGGGGCAGAAGATCCTCAGTCTCATTTCCACCCTCAGCTCCCCACACCGTATCAAAGTGTGACAAGTGAGAGGTTTGAAAAGTACCAGAAAGAAGATGAGGCTACCGTAATTAAATTGTGAGAGATATTTTAAAAAAAATTATAGTTATTTACATCTCAAAGAGAGCTATTATTGCTGGTGCTCATAAATGGTTTATTTTCTTTTTCCTGTATAAAACATAACTTGTTTCATTTTCCATTGTCTTTTCCAGCTACATGTGAAATCCACAGACAGTAATTGTTCCTCATTTCCTTCTGTCAAACAGGTGGCATACTGAACAATTAAGGTTTCTGTTTATAATAAGTTACAGTGTCTAAAAGAAGAGAAAAATACTTAATTTTAAAATCATCTAGAAAATCAGACAGTCTGCTGTCTCATAGAAGCCAGGCCTTACTTTTTAATAAAGTAGAAGCCTTCTCTTTTTTAGGACCATGAAATAAATGCTACCACTCACCACTTTTGATTTTCAGCATTTGCTATTGTTGGGGAGAGTGATCTACTTTCTGTTGTCCCAACCTGAGATGATCAATGGTATATCATCATCTAAGAGGGTTTTCTTTGCTATTAGAAATCTTGTTCTCAAAGAATATAACCGTCTCTCAGTGAAGTTAATCTCAGCAGTGCCCCACTTCAGTCTGCCTGCACTGTGTGCCACTCCAAAACCAATTACAAAGTTATTACCAGGAGACAGACAGTGAAAAAAAAGCCTGCACATGTACTGGTGATTCTCTGCACCTCAGCTCACTTTGTAGGGCCGGCTGATTCAAACCCAGCCCACACACAGACTGAAAAACCAATTTTACTTATTGCTCACTTACCTAGTCTTAAACAGCTGAACACAACAGTAACAATTTAAATGAAATTATAATGTATGATATATAGGAAATAATATTGCTGATTAGTGAACAGATTAGTTCAAAATATGTTTTTCAACTCAGTTATGAACATTTGGAGACATGTTTTCCTCTCAATTTGAGCATGAAAAGGGGAAAAATTGCTAAACTTGAAGTAACCTTGTATGAATGGCAGATGAGATGCAAGTAAAACATGTTGCAATAAATAAATATACAATTTGAGTTCTATAATTTTCCATTGCATTAATTTGTCTGAATATATTTAGAGCACTAATTTAGACTGGAAATTAAGGCTGTTTATGGCAACTGCTGCATGTTGATGGAAATATCGTTTCATGTGCTATATTTTAAAACCATGTCATTGACTTTTTAAAACTGCTTCAAAGTTAAATGCACAAAATTACTTTAGCAAAATGTTTTGCCGTACAATTAAAACATAAAAGATGAGAAGTTAAAGGTCTTGCATATTTATGCATAAGTTTAAATTTTTCCAAGAGCAATTTAACTGATCTGGAATTACTTTTATAGAAAGATACTGTCAGATAAAATAAAAAAAAATCTCAGCTAAGTCTTGCTTTGTCATTATTTTCAGTTTGAAATTCTACATTTATTAATATATGCACAAATTTATTTTTGGCATTTTAATCTTTCAAAGCCTAATTAAACCATGCTATGGTTATAGAATAAAAGCAGAGTCTCAGAAAACTCTGTGAGAGCTCTGATTTAATGTTTCATTCCTGGGAGAACATACTGCAATCACAGATTTTCCTTCATAGTGCCCACGGACGCCTTCTGGGTGAGAGAATTCTTTGCCTGTGCACCTATATGTGGGTGGCCTTTGTTCTACCGTTCCACTCATCATGAGTGATCCCAAAACCTTTCCAAGATCATTACTTCTTGGAGGGGACAGTGTTAATTCCAGTTTTATGTACATCAAGGGTGGATAGCACACAAGTGAGTCAAATTCTGCCAGTGTCCTGCAGTTCCAGAGGAACCAGTGGAAACAAATGATCACTTCCTACCAGGATACCTACCTCCAGAGCTGTTGCTCATCCTCAGGAGAAGACAGACATGTTTTGCCTGCTCCTAGAGATAAGTAGTGGTGAGGAGGGAGAGGGGAGACAGACAGCAGATACTTGTTCCTGCAGTTCTTGGTGACGGAAACCAATAGACTCCAAACATTACCCGTGGTGGCAAGGGGAGGCTGGGATTGTCTTCAAAGAGAAAAGCAGGAAGGTGGGTATTTGAGGAGAGAGAAGGAAACAGCACAAGCAGTAGGGGAAGAAAGCAAATAATTGTAATAATAAAACCCTCAAAATGAAACGTCAATAGTTGTAAAACGGAATGCTGTTCCTGAAGTAACAAGTAAGGCTTTGGCACAGTTAAATTTTTCATTTCACTGGGAGAGAAGAGTGGAATGAAAGAAGTAAATTTCATTAAATACAGAGAGCTTTTATCCTGTATTTTCAATTGTTGACTCTCTGCTCAGAAGAAAAGGACAACCTGAATAATTATATGAAAGCTTCTTGAATACACATCTCCTCTTTCTAACTGAAAATCATGCATGGCAAAGCCTCTGGCTGACAGGCAACTCTTGGTAAAGTAGCCACTGAGTCTGAGTGTCACTTCTCTTGATTGCCTCTTCTGATATGCTTTACAATGTGCAATAAAAATAAATACATAACTGGGCAGGACTGATGACTAGCAATTACTGGCATGCAGATCCACAGGCTGCAATTGCATGACCATTACACTGTTTGTGAAGACACTGTTTGAAATTGTTATCCATTATATACAGGTGCTACAGTACCTTAAAAGAGAGAAATGCAGAGATTGCTGTAAGCAATTAACAAATATGCAGTTTTGCAGAGATATTTTTCTTCATCCTAAAGATTTGCCCTATTTCTTTTTAGTAGTAAGTTATCTTGTATTTCCCTTCTCTTTTTACACTGAAAGGCACTTAAAATTACCTGTTTAAAAAGTGGTTAGATTATAGCAAGAAGGAGAACTTAGATAAGTGCTTTGAAATGCTTAGAAATGAATCATCGCTTTCAAACAGATTAAACTCTCATATTCTTCCTCCTACACTTAAACAAAAAAACCCAAAAAAAACAATTCCTTCCACAAACTATATTTTAGAAATATTGGAGCTCTCATAAACCATGATATTCCAGTTGAAAGGTTGTTGCAAAAGTTCAGTTTTGTTTAGATATTCTTTCTAATCCTTAGATCTGTATTTAGATCTTTCTAGGATGTAAGTAATTAATACATGTTTTCGTGTCAGTTTGTTTTGTGACTTGGTGGTTCTGTTCCCTGACTTCAGTTAATCACTGAGTCACATCCTTTCTAATCCTTTGTTTTAATAACCAAACTAATTTTTTTTCTGGTATGGTGACCTGGGCTTCCCAAACCATTCCAAACAGTTTCCTCTGCATCCACCTGTCTTAGAAGTGGTGGTACTGAGGACCCAGTGCCCACACATTTAGGAGTTCCATTTTGGACTTCACTTAGTCTCTTTCTGTAAGCTGGATGCCTGTTAGCAGTCAGGGCATTTTCAACGTGCCTTCTGACTCTATATTCCAGTTTAGTTTCTCCTCCACGAATCAGGTCCGTGTGCTCTTTGACCCCTCTGTGGTGTGAACCACGGCATAGTCAGCAATGATTCATTTAAAAAACACCCACCTTGTCCAGACTGAAATGCTGTTGTAGACAATCCCTGATAGCTCCAGTGGACTTTTGTGAGGAACTGGGATTTAGTACTGTGTCCTTCTCCAAAACTCTTCAGTCTGTCTACTGACTCACATGTGATAATTGTTTTTTGCCCTCCACAGCTATCCATTATAATCAGTAATTGGGTTTTTTTTAATGGAGAAGAGAATGTAGAGATTGCCATAGGCAATTTAAAAGTATGCCACTTCTTACTACCCCAAATGTCTTGATATTTTATTTTTCTCATATTATTAAATCAGTTAATAGAAAATTCATTTTTAATAGGAAACAATTTTAAAATGCAAGTATTAAAAGGAGTGATCATTTAGACACTTCAAATAAACGTGCTTCTCAGTTTTTGTTTTAACGGTTTCTTTGCAGTTTTTGTTTGTTTGTTTGTTTGTTTGCTTTGCTTTGTTTTGTTTGGCTATTCCAAAATGGAGTGATTTTACTTGGATCTAAATGTGTTGAAAGGCACATTAACCAAGAGAGGGGAGAAAAAGGAGCTATATATAGTTTTACTGTCCCTTTAGGGAGTCATTGCTTGAGCTTCATTAATATGCGTTTTAGCACAATCTAATTTACTCATATGGCTGGCCCCAGGTGTTTGGAAAGGCAACCAGAGGAAAATCAGATCATACTAAAATTAGAGACAAGAAATATTGAATGCCTTCCCTTTTAGGTCCTTGAAAGGCACATACTAATTATAACTGGATGAATTTATGAAAACTAATACTACGAAAAGCTCCAATAGCAATTATTTTTGAAAAATTATCTTTACCAGGAAGTGTGGAGTGGTCAAAGTGCAGAGAAAATATTCTATTAAAGAACATATGTATATACTTCCCCCTCCAAACATTAAATTTTTGGTGCAGTGTCCCTGTGACATCCTTCTGATATATTTTTAATCACTGAAAATCACAATGGAAACCCTTATTTCATGTATGCTATTTTTTGAATGGTTTCAAATGGGGCATTAGAATTTGATGGATTTGACAATTTTTTCTAAGAATGCATCTCTGCTGGGTTACAAAACACCAAAGACAACAACACTGGTGAGGGAAAAGTGAGGGAGTGTGAGGAAAAAAGGTTAAAAAATTATCTCTGTGTGTTCTGATTAAAAGCTTCATGCTTTCATGATGTCAATAGGAAGCTTTGGCAAGCAAGTGATCCCAGCTGGTCTCTGAGCTGCTAACGGGAGGTAGTGGGTCAACAAAGGGGCTTTAGATATTAATTTCCTAAGTGTCATCTTGATTTGCAGCAGCAAGTGTAAGCAAAACAATGTCAAACACATCAGCCCTGAAGGTGCCTTTGGAGCAACACTCATCAGTCTGCCCTTGCCCGGGTGCTCTGAACTCTTCGGCTGGGGAGGTGCTTGCCTGGGGAAGAGGCTATTTCAGAATCATTCTTTAGGGGTTGAACAGCATGAATTACAGTGGTAGCAGGCTACTGAGGAATGCATATGTTATGAAAACACTTAGTCATCTCTAGTGAGACCGTGATCTGAAATATCTGACCTTCCTATGATTCAAAGATAGTGAGACTCCAGCACAAAGGGCAGTAACCACACGTTACTGCAGCACGGTGTCCTGTATGACCCATGCTTGGAGAAGCAGTGCCGACTAACAGAGCTGCTCCACCCTGCCAGTCCCACCCAGGAGACAGTCTACAAGGCTTCAGAGGTGCTCACTTCTCTCCAGGCTTCTTGTATCTCACCACAGGGCATTCTCAAGAGTTTTATTCCTCTAGACAGGAATTTGGTAAGAGATCCTGTTATTTCAGCTTGGAGACAAATCTGCTCATTTGGAAAGGAGTGTAGTTAGTTCTCTTTCAAGCCGGGTGTGATTTCAGGAGATACCCCACTGAAATGTACTCACATGCATGTCTTTGGATGTTTGTCAGACATACTGTTCATGGCACCTCAGTGGAGTGCTACGGACAAATGTTACTTTGATGTGGTAAGCAGGGTGACGTTAAAGGTGAATGCTAGAGGAAGGAACTTAAAATGTACTTACAGAAAGAAATAGAGTCTCCACAGAGGGTGTCATTTAAGAATAGTCCATCTAAAGAACATTCCCCTAAAGCAAAACATCAAAGAGAGGATAGGAAGTATGTTTTAGGCTGCAATTCTGGAAAGAAATCAAAGTCATATGAATTTCATTAAATCACCAAGGAGTTTAAGAAGTAGATTTGAAATGTACATGAAAAATATTGCAGTAAGTGAAAAATAAAGTATCCAGTGACTGGAGAAAAATATAGAAAAGAAGCTGATGAAAAAATGATTATTCAGAAGTAACTTAGGTAAAGAAGTTACCCTGGTAGATGGGTGAACATACCTATGGGAAACAGTTTTTGGTCCTATCTGACCACAAACTCAAACAAAATCTATTCCCAGAATGAGCCTGTATATAAATACAATCCTTCAACCTTGGCAAACTAATAGGACCTTATAAAAAAATTAAAAAATTGTTGAGTCCATTTCCTGTCTATATGCATCGTTTCTCCTAGACTAAGCCAATGAGCTCATTTACAGGAATGAGAACATTGCATTTAATAGCTTAACTACCTGTTAGCAAAAGTACACACTTTTGCAATATGTCAACAAACCACCCTTCTCCAAGTGTCTCGGTAACATTGCTGCATGGAATGACCACAAATCCCAATGAGATGGAGCTTGTGGCTGGGGAAAGAGAAGGAATGTGGAGGTTACCTCCACAGAGAGGGATGGGATTGGGGCTAGAAGTAATGGCTGGGGTGCAACGTGACAATTAGTGCTTTAATCCCTGGAAGAAATAAAATACTTGAGCAATACTAATCATATCTATTCCACAAGAATTTTTGATGAATAAAGTCACAGAAGAACAAGGATATCATTCAAATGATGTTCTGTATGTCTTCATTACATATGGTGCCACTGATATATGTATTTTTGTAAGAAAAAATATATCCACTAACAAGACCCTCTTTTACCTAAGAGTGTGTTGACAGGTAATGGTTCAGGGAGTTGCACCAAAAAATACCTGGCTGTATTGGACCATGAATCTGTACTTTCACTATCCTTTAATAAATTGTTAAGTGTATATAATCCTGAACACTGTAGTTTTATCTCAGGATGCACCATCAATGTTGTACTTAAAAACAGGGATATTCAAAGAGATCCTGGTATGGACAGTAGGCAATTATGGTTTCTGTTCATTCAGACAGTTGAACTCATGAAGAATCTAAAAGAGGAGCCTCCTCCAAGGCACTTGGGGTAAGTGCTAGACTGGTTAATGAAGAAGCAGAGCAGGAAGAAAAAGTGGAACAGATAGAGTGTGAATACTTAGTCTTACATAGGTATGGAAAGGAATTTGTGCCTGAATTATACCACAGTAAAACCCGAGTTGTACACATTTACCACTTGGGTAAGAAATTATCCATCTAGAATTAGCTGTATGTTTTTGTGTATATAATTGCATGATTTTGTTGCAGACTTGGGAGAAGAAAATTTTTTGGTTCTTGGCTTTATTGGCCCTGAGGAACCCATGTAAATTTACATCCATAAGTAAACGATGAAATTGTTATTATTAGCTAGTTGTGCTTCACTGAGGTCTAAAATTCTCTGCTTGTCACATGCCAATACACAGTGAATGGGTATTACTGTGCTCAGCTGTAAACATTGTGTCTAAAACATCTTTGCAAAGAGCATCTTTGCCCTTGCCTTATCCTGGAGATGTTCCCAAGGTTACTCTGAAAGTTCCTCAGGCATCTAAATACAGGCATCTACTTCACTTGGACATATGCAAAATATATTCCCTGAAGAACATCTATTGCAATCCAGAGTTAAGGTGACTTTTCACCTCAGTTCACCCCTCAGATGTGCTCTGGAAATCCTAACACCTAGAAAAATAGCAATAGAAGTGGGAGGTGAGGGCCATCAAATCCTCTGCTACACCAGGCTGGGCGAGTTTGTATCTGTATCCAACCTGTAGTTCAAGAACTCTGGTGATGGAGAATTTACTGTTTCCCCTGGTGAGCTGTTCTAGTGCATAATCAAATCAAACTATCTGTTTGATTAAAAGCTACTGATTCTTGTCTTATCACCACAGATATTAATAACAGATCCTATCCACTTAGCAGCAGTCAGTTTTGAGATACCCATATTTCTGATCATGACCTCCACCAACAATCCCAACTCTTTTACAGCCTTCCTTCTAAATTCTGGATTTTAGCCTTTGCATCATTCTCATTGTTAGTGTTTTCTCTGTTTGGTTTGTCTCACAGACTGCAATGCCAACAACTCCACACTGAACAGA
>NC_141704.1:25435812-25445812 GCF_971803275.1 Cyanistes caeruleus | reverse complement strand
TATAAAAAGTTGGCCCTGGGCTTGCAGTTTGTAAGCCCTACAGACTCTGTAAGAAGCTTGAAGCCTTTTTTTTTTTTTTTTTTTTAAGGGAATTTGCCTGCTAGGCAGGTCTTCCCTAGCTCTCACAGTTCTAATTATTTCCTACTGCCCTAATGCTTTCTCTCTACTAAATTCTCCATTGACTGTAATAAAGTCTCCCTACTCTCAAGAGCTTGGAGAGCTGCCTTTTTTTTGCCTTTTTTTGCCTTTTTTTTTTTTTTTTTCTTAAGACTGGAAAAGAGAGGGGGAGAAAGGGAGTGAGAGGAGCGTGCTTTCCAAGGTGGGGTTTCCAAGCTGTCGTTGCTCAAATAAGAATCTTATCCTGAAATTGTCTGCTCGTTTTGCTCGTTTCTGCGTGGGCTCTGGGTAATGCACTCTAGCAGGCTTTTGCCACTCTCCTGTGTGTAAGGTGTGCATCTTACCGTCCTATACACACTGCTCATACAGATAACACTGGCCTACATAGGGATTTTTTTCCAGCAAGTGAAAATAAATAGCAGGTGGAAATTAATTAGACCTTCCTTGCTGTTTTGGGAAGTGAACTGTTGTTTAATAATCACATGAGTGTGACAACATACTCCTCAATTTTAGAAAGCAGATAAATTACTGTGCCCCAAACTGACCTGCTATTTTTATTAGTCCAGAAGAACTGAGATGGTGTGAAAGGAGAAGATACAGCCTTTGGAATTCAGCGTAGCTTTGAGTTAAGATTGAATACGATATTCTACCTTCAATACCTTTATCTGACTGTTGGTGCCAGTCAGTTAAAAGGATGTTCATTTAAACATCTGATAGATAAACCGTAGTACATGGACAGTGGGAAAAATTGTGGCTTATAGTGGAGAGATAAATATTTTAGACAATGCTTGTTTTTTCAGTTGCAGTTTAGCACAAATCAATTAATCTGATTTCTTAATGCTCCCTCATGCCAGCCGAGAGCACCTGTTATGATAACGCTGCAGGAAGGATTCATGTTTTCTTTACCTGGAACCACGTGTGGGTGGGGATTCTGGATTGCTGATTCTTGTCTCAAGTACAATAAATCTCATCTGTGCTAATTTGCAAAATACAATTGTCAATTTTATTATAAAACTTCGTTCAGAAAGGCTTTCAGAGGCCCACCATATGAGTGTGCACTTCAAAGTTTTTATACTATAGCTTGTATTCTTCAGAATATCAGTGTTTTCTGTGTTGGGATCAAGACACTGGTGTCCCACTGCTGCTTATTTTATCCATTTTTAAACTTTTCACTTTACTCATAACTATCATCTTCACTAGTGAGAATATTATAAATAATAAAACTTATCACTTTGAAAAGATGATTTTTTTTTTTACCATGAAAATGTATTTTTTTTCCTCATGAAAGATGCTGATTTTGATCACTGATGCAGATTATACATATTCTTTCTGATTATTCTGTGTCCTATAATGTACAACAGGAAGCTGTTTTTCTGAATGAACTTCCAGCACAAGGTGTTTGGGCATATTTCACATTTTTACAAGGAAAACTTATTTAAGCAGACAGTAGTGTATTAAACCATTAATATGGATACTTTATTTTACAGTGGTACAATGGTGTTTGACCTAATTAGTGTTCTAAACATACTAACTTAGGTACATATTTAAAAATTATGCAGTGACTTGCCTCTGCTTCACTCGAGCTTTGAAAGCTGTTTTAGATAAAGTAAAAAAAAAAAAAAAAAAGCGCCGAAACTCAAAACACCTTTACAAATATTCTCTTAGCTTTCCAAATTTTTTGTTCTCACACATTCAGCTACGTCCTTAATATTTGGCATTTTGATTTATTAAGCAATCTTAAGTCTTAAAGGCTTTTAGCGTACACCAGCGCAAGACTTCAGATGCATTGTGCCTTGTGTCAATGATGAATTAATTCCAGCAGAGCACAAAAGTTACTATTATTTAAGCCTAGCTCCTCACCTCTGCTTTTACATCACACTCCAGTACTAAAAGGCTGCAGACCGGGCTGCGTCTTACGGAGGGAAGCGAGGCAAAGGCGGGTGTGTCACGTCTGTGGATGTAGCAGCGTGGGCACGCTATGGGCAGCGCAGGGCAGCGGGCGCGGGGAGCACCCGCGGGGCGGGCTCCCTGCGGGCCGGGCGGGCAGCGCCCGCTGCGCTCCCTGCGCTCGCTGCGCTTCGCTCTCTGTGCTCCTTGCGCTGCGCTGCGCTCCCTGCGCTCTTTGCGCTTCGCTCTCTGTGCTCCTTGCGCTGCGCTCGCTGCGCTGCGTTCCCTGCTCTTCCTGCCCTTAGCTCCCTGCGCTTCTCTCGCTGCGCTGCGCTCCCTGCGCTTCTCTCCCTGCGCTGCGCTCCCTGCACTTCTCTCGCCGCGCTGCGCTCCCTGCGCTTCTCTCCCTGCGCTGCGCTCCCTGCGCTTCTCTCGCCGCGCTGCGCTCCCTGCGCTGCGCTCCCTGCGCTTCTCTCGCCGCGCTGCGCTCCCTGCGCTTCTCTCGCCGCGCTGCGCTCCCTGCGCTGCGCTCCCTGCGCTGCGCTCCAGGCGCGGCCCCGCGGGGCTGGCAGCGCGCGCCGAGCCTCGCGTGAGCGGCACGTGCGGGGCACGCCGAGGCCGAGCCACGCGGGCCGCGCCGCCCCCTGGCGGCCTCAAGAGGGCCGCTCCCGCCGCTGGCCCGGGCCGGACCCGAGCCCTTCGCGCCGGGCCCGGGCCTCCCGCAAGGCTCGGGCCGGGCCCGGGCCTCCCGCACCGCTCGGGCCGGGCCTGGGCCTCCCGTACCGCCCGGGCCGGGGCCCAGCCCTTCACGCCAGGCCTGGGCTGCCTGCACCGCCCGGGCCGGAGCTGGGCCTGGTACCACAGACCCCGCAAGCCGGGCGTGACACACACCCCGTCATAAATCGAGGAGGTCTAATTGCGGCAGGGCGCACTATCCTGCTATTTGTACAAATAAAAGACCCCATCTTGATGCAAAATAAACACAAAAGCACTGTTGTGACTATAACAGGGAGTCATATACTAATTTATATAATAAGTGGTTGTGCACGCTTTATTCAAGATTATGGCTGCAAGAAATGGCATGAATTGCTGGGTGTGTTTAATGCTGGATTATAGCAATTTGAAACATGTCAAACACATGGCTAATGCCTCATGCTTCACTCATTCTTGCGTAAACCTGCATAGCCACCATCCATTATACCCTTGGTAACAACACAATTCTGCAAGTAAATATTGTTACACTAAGTAACCTTTCAATTCAAGTTGTTTAGGAAGAGAAAATGCAATCTTGTGCAGTCAGTTCCAGTGTCAGTTTAATGTTTCAAAAGGGAAGTGGTGTAGAGAATAAGTATCTGTACAGTGACTTGCTGGCTTAAAACACACACGCGTGCACGTGCGGGCACACGGGCGCATAGAAAATGCCCAGTTTGCTTCAGGGGAAAAAAGTAAAACTGTAGCTTCTAACTCAACAAGGTGGAGTATTTCTTTTTTTTTTTTTTTCATGGGTGATAGCTTTGCTACCCTTGCACGATTAGGTATTCAACCTGCAGTGCAACCATGTTCTAAAATGATCTACAATTTCACTCCCTCCTGCAGACAGCAGCAAATATTTTTCCTATACTATTGTTTAAAATACCGGGTAGCAAGGCTTATATTCCACCTTTGGCGCCAAGAGTTACAGAATCACGACAGAAGTAGGTGCTGGTGAATCTGTCTGTGAATGTGGGTGCGTGTGTGCATGTGTGCCTGTGTAGGCATGCTCATGACTGACAGCGAGTGTGACAGCAAGAGAAAAGAGAAGGATTAGAAAGTATGAATGTGTATAAATGTATGTAAACAGGGACCTGTATATTTTTTCTTGTCCTATTTGAATTACCAAACTTACAGCCTTAGTATCTGGCTGATACCTGTCTATTTCCTTTGTGTTTATTTATGCTTATTTTAGTAACAATCTGTACTATTGTTGTGAAAATAAGAAAAAAAGTGCATTAGTTTGCTCAGTGAGATGTTGCAGGTTCAAATTATTTCTTTACCAATAACTCAAGTTACTGATACATAGACATCAGAAATGATCCTTGTTTAGAGATGTTTTCAGTGCTTCAGTTTGTGAGGATTTAGGGTTGATAGTACATACACACACAAGTGCATAGACTCACGTATATATATATATATATATATGTATGTCTATGCAAGAGAAAGAAGAGAAAAGAAAAAGATTCTATGTTCTTCCTTTCTCCAGCAGCCCTTTATCAGTTGCTGACAGTGAGGAGGGGGCTGAGGACAATCAACACAGTGCATTACTCTAGCCAAAGTTTTAGTGTCATTTTTAAAAATGTAATTTTAAAACTAGAGAAGTACTCCTCACACTTTATTTTTAACATAAAATTATAGGGTCTCTTTTTTATTCATTAAAATACTTCTGTGTTTCTTCCACGTCAAAATGAATTGCCCTTCTAGTATTGTTACTTTGTAGTTTCATTCTGTCTGTACCCAGCTGTTGGATGGGATTTGTTGTTTTCTATTGCCAGAATAGTGTTACTGGTGATGTTACGTTGAAGCCGATTCTGCTGGCTCACAGGCACTTTAACTTTAAATGTACAGTCTGAACTACACTCTGGGGCTTTGCAAGGATACAAAATCCACAAGACATAAAACCCTTTGGTTAATATGAACTGGAAGACATTTAACCCTTCTTTGTTAATTGTAATGAAACAGTCAGAGAGATGTAAAAACAGGAGGGATGATGTATTTATTTAATGCATTTCTGGGTGTTTTGTAATGTTTTGATTATCTAACACCCCTTTGCCCTTTTAATGTGCCTGGCTAAATGTACCACTGTTATTGTCTAACATTTGAATTTGTAAAAGATGAACCTGTCTGTTGGTTAAATCTTTGTTTGACTAAAAGAGGATTAACGTTTGAATTTCCCAAATTTCCAAATCCTTGTAACGATACAGCTGATGAAGTTTTAAATAAATTTCCACTCTGATACACATGTCCTTTTATTGAAAGTAAATATTGTAAAAATCGGAAAGGGCTGTCTGCTTCCACAGTTGTGGCATATCCGCATTAGAATTTTCATATAACTACTAAGGGCAATCAGACCCTTTTCTCTGAATATTTTAAACATTGTACATGTAAAATTTATGCCTAATTTGAATACTTATTAGCTGCCTAATCTCAGAAAAGAGTATTAGCTTTGTTTTTGCCTTGTAAAATTCATCACTGCTTGTATCACATTTTCCATTTCTATTATTTTTCTTCACTGATGTTCATAAGTGTTTTAGAAGGACTGTTTCTTCATAAACACATCTGGTGCTGATGTTGTTTACTGGGTTATAACAGCTGCCCTTCTTTATGTTGGCTGTGTTTGTGCGTAGTTTTTTTGCATCTTGCTTATTTCTGACCAGATCATCCTTAAATAACTCATCTTTTTCTGTTTTAACATTTTTGACACAATATATACTTGCCTTGTAGGAGCTTGTTTGTGGTAGCTCATACTACATTTTAATTAATATCCCATGCACATAGTTAAAGTTGTAATGATCCTTTTCCTGCTTTTTTTTTAATTTTTATTTTTTTTTAAGGAAAGGCAATTGCTCATACTTTGCAAGGGAAAAATAGCTAAGTTAAATAATTAGGCTAAACAGCAAGCTTTGTTTCCTTTCCTGAGTTTGCTTACACATCCCTCTCCCTTCAGAGATGTTTTTTAAAATCACAGCTCAGCCAGGTTGTTGTGAGGACTCTTGTCAGTAGGTCGGGAGTGAGGATGAAGGAAGGGAGCTCCATTCTGATCCTGCAAGAGCAGGAGAGGACTTTGGTGGCTCTGAGAAGAGACACTGACCTTTCCATATTACAGATACAAAATGCACCTTGAAATTCTGGTTTGTAAGGGCACGTTGGTTCTTTATTTACTGCAAGGATTTCAACTGATCTTGGCAGGACATCTCATTGCAATCCTGAAAGTACAGTATATTTATGCAGTGAAAATGATAAAACATTTATTACTGTAGAGAAGGTAATATGCATAATTTATGCTGTTTTTAGCACAATCATTAGTGATATTCTTGATAGATTTTATTTCCAGCTTTCATATCTAATACATGCCTGGAAAATTAATTTTATATCTTTCATTTATTTGCCTATGTTAAAATTGAGTTTTAAGTCATCTTCAAGTGAACAGTTTGATTGCTGCTCATGCATAAGCTTAATTACTTCCCAGGAAGGACAGTATTAAATGTTTTAAATGTCAGAAAAATAAATGAATATCAGGCGTTTGATTAAAAAAATAGGCAATATCTGACGTGTTTGCAGCAGGAGCTTTTTCTTAAAATGCCTCCGAGGCAAAATTTTATTTAGTCACAAAAAAGGAGAAGCCCATTATACTATTTATCATTGGTTGATACCATATGATTTGTAACACCCTTACAAAATTTTAATTTTGTATGATTAGCTGTGCATCATTAAACAACAGCCTTGCATAAGATATGCTGTAAAATTCTGACAGAATCAAGATAGTGAATATTTTAAATAAGGCTGTATAGTCATCCATGGTTGTCAAAGCTAGATAATAGGAAATATAGAGCAGTGTGTGAAATTGTGCCTTCACTTAAACTGGTTTTATAGGTAGACTTTAAAACGTAGTCGTTCATAAATGCTATTGACCATGCTGCGTGCATGGTGTGTTATTTTGGCCGTTAAATGTAAGCACACAAAGCTTGCTTATAGAAATCATAATTCCAGTGATTAGCAGCTGTATGAAAGCAGAGTTTGCATTGCATTTCTTGGTAAACGGCTCTGCGAGGCTTTTTTCTTCTTCTAAAGATGCTGTCTGTGTAATTGGCAGAGAGGGACATCTTGATAATGGAAGTGTGAAGGTGTAACGCGTGTGTTAATTGATACTTCTTAATCACTTTTAGGTATTAAGTCATGATGCAGGAATCTGCGACAGAGACAATAAGCAACAGTTCAATGAATCAAAATGGAATGAGCACTCTAAGCAGCCAATTAGATGCTGGCAGCAGAGATGGAAGATCAAGTGGTGACACGAGCACTGAAGTAAGCACAGTAGAACTGCTGCATCTGCAACAACAGCAGGTAAGTTTGTTTTGTTTCCTGTTTGTTTTTAAACAAATAAAGGGCTGTTTTCAGAGGGGCACCCTTTTGGAGACCCTCAGTGTGTGCTGAATGTGGAGTGTCGTGGAAGTGAGGAGCATGGGGCATTATTTGTTGTTGTTTTAGTGCACGATAATGCTGAAATGCAAGGATCCCGTTCTTGTGGCAGCAACATCTTGCTGATATGGCTGCATGCCACCACGCTTGCCTGGTGATTAAAATCCCGCTGCGTATTTATAAAAGTTGTGCCGAAGCCTTGCGGTGCATGTTTTCAGGAGCTGTTAGTTTACTGTGCGATTCGGGCATGCAGGACATGGTGCGGGGTTTTCCACCAGAGGGCCACATTACTTGAGACTTTGCTTCGCTTGCAATGAATTGTGCCAAAGTCGGAGATGGGCAGTGAAGGGACCCTAGTGAAGGGACCAGAGTGACTTTTCTCAGTAAAGATACTTTGCTGTTGTAGGTGTAATTAAAAAATGCTGGTTAGTTCAAAAGCACTGAAATAGAAAATACAGTATTCCTGTCTGTGTGTGCTTGCGTATGTGTGAGTTGTAATATGGACGTGTAATTCTGAAAACATAGGAAAAGAGAAGAAGCAGCTTTTCTGTTTTGTTCTTTTTTTTTGTTTCCATTCTCATTTTGAAAACATATTTTTTCTCTGTTTGTGTTCCAAACAAGTTAATGGAGAACTGCTCTTGTGTTTAAAACTAAAATTCACCTGCCCTCTGACTGCTGACACCACCTAATTACAAGATGCAATCCATTAATTTTTGTCACTGCAAGATTTCTCTTCCTTTTAAATCTGAACAAACAAAACTCCTATTTTGTCTGCCTAAGGAGTTGCTACTCCATCAGGGAACACAGATTGTACTAATGCAGTGAAGCCCAAACCGTTTGGTAAACAGTCGGGGTCTGATTCTGCAGAGTGCCCAGGATCTGCTTCAAACTCCTGGAAGTCTTCGCTGCCTCATTCTTTCATTTGCTGAGCCCACTCAGCACCTTTGGAGCTCAAACCCTTAGTTTTTAAATGCTGAGGCTTTTTCTTACAATGTCAGGTGTTACATTAATGGAAGGAAAGTTGTCTTCTGTTAGATAAAATATTATAAAAATACTGTTTTATAGAAACATGTTTTAACATGATAGATACATTGCATTTGCACGGGCCTCTGAAATAACAGGTCATAATAGCTCTTAAAATTGAATAATTTTTAGTGCTGAATTAAGCAGTGTACACTAGCTACATTTATAGTTAAATATTTTAAATGGTGACAGAAAATGTGGAAGAAGGAAATAGTTATAGATTGAGATATGAGAAGTTGTTGAGGCTTAAATCTGTGTCTTGCTTCAAATTCAAGTGTATTCTATTTTAACAATTGAGCACTTACAGTATGACAGTCTGAAGAAATACAGGTTTCAGTGTCTTCATTATGTTCTTAGCAGGTTTCTACATCTCTATATATACACGATTATGTGTGTATATACATACCTTGTGTTTTTATACTCTTTTCATATAAAATCGTACACATAGAAGCAGACACAAAAATTTAATACTATTTTCATTTAAAATTATGCCATCATCTTTATTCAGGTGTTCAGACTATAACAAAATTTTAAAATCCTTGTTGAGAACGAGTATATCGAATCGGTGAATATGTTTAGAAAACTAAATTTAAGTGAAGTAGTTTAAAACACAAAAATGCTAATAGAATAATGTGCCACTTACATGTTTCTCAAAGTAGCAGTCCTAGGCATGTGTAGCCAATTTGTCCATACATCCAGAGATTCCGGTAGATAGCATTTGGAAAGACCACAGAGAATTACAACTGAAGATGAAAATATTCAGTTCAGTACTAATAACAGACAGGTTCTGAGGGGACAGGCTTAGAAGTGACAATCTTTTCTTCAAAACTGTGATTAGATCTTAAATAAGCAGGCAGGCAAAGTAAAACCATGGGTACAGTTAATAGGACTCAGGAGGCATTTTATGGTAGGGCTTGCACCATAGGATTTAAATACAACTTGAGTTAGGCATATGAATCCTTCTATAAAACATGTTGATGTGAAACATAAACACTAGTAAACATGCACTAGGATGTCCTTCAGATAACGGGCCGAGCTTTGTGCTACTTTTACTTTTCTTCCTCCTTTTTTTTGTTCCTTTTTTTTTCCCCTATTTTTGACCAAATGCCTTTTCAAATATGAATTAAGAAGAAAATGATGGCTGCTTTTATTATTGTCACTGTAGTAACTCTCTAAAATGATATTTGTAATATGTGACTTATCTGGAAAAGTTTGACACACAGAGAAACAGAAGAAACCCTAGCAATCATTATTCTTAAGATTTTTTATTGTTTAAATATGTGCAAGATGTACTCATCTCATGGTTTAATATTCTGGATTTGGCTTCTCCGAATCATTTTATTGGAAGCCTTCAAATAGACAAATTGAGTTTTTGATAGCTTTTTCTAAAGGAAGCAAGTAAAATAATTGCTGGTTTTAATAATTTCCTTCAACTGGGCAGCTTTGTAAAGGGATGCTAATGCTTAAGAATTTGTTCATCAGCCGAGTAAAATCACAAAATAAGTTTTTATTGTGGCATGAATATTTACTGGGGAAAGTGAAACAAATGAAATTTTAGGCTGTATAGAAGATCAGCTAGGCTAAGTTAATTTTTTTAAGTTATATATGTTTGGATTTGTAGAAAGTAAATAAGATAAAACAGACTTTATTATGTTGTATGCAACCATATGGAGTTTAGGCACTCTTGTTATTTTCTTGATGAACTATGTTGTTGTGGCCTTTATACAGAAATGAGAAGTTAGACTTAAATCAGGGAGTTATTTCTCATCCATGTATCAAGAAAGAATGACAGTATTCTATA
>NC_141704.1:25400812-25430812 GCF_971803275.1 Cyanistes caeruleus | reverse complement strand
TACAAGTCTATTTGATTAAATGAACCAAAGATAAAAAGTTTTAAATCTTATCCCAATTTGCTACTTTTATGCCCAGTACCTGACCTTCAGGAGTGGTCTTTAATGGAGATTTCATTTTCCTAAGTCTTGATGGCGCTCCTTGTGCTGTTTTTCCCTGACTGGACCTGTGATTCTTGTCTGTCTAATGCCTGGAACTCCTTTACTACCTGTTTTGAAGGTCTTGTAACTGTTCCACCTGGAGACCTCCTGTCAGTGCCTGAACAGGTCAGTTTATTGGCAGCATCATGCCACAGGGAATAAAACATAACACCAAAAGCCAGGGCTGAAGTAAGAAAAGCAGCTGTCTCATTTAGTAATCCTTCATCTGTTCTATAGTCTTTAAAAGAAGGAAAAATGAAATTGCTCATGTAGCTGAAAAGCAGGTATAATTGGTAATGTGAAATGGAAGAGCACCAGAAAACTGAGTTACCAGATGAGTGACAAGAGCAGTTGGAATTAAAAAATAAAATAAAAGCTATGTGAAGACCTGCAATTAGTCCATGGAAAAATAAAAATAAATACATAAAATTACTGCTTGAAATACTCAGGTACATGTGTAAGTAGGATGTAAAGACGTGCTTATGCTACTTTATCATCATTATGGTTGCAGACATGAGAGTATTCTACATGCTCTGGCCTTCTAAAAGCCAAGAAGGCATTTACTGCTGGGTTTTTAAGCTAGAGAAGACAAAGTTGTGAAGAAAGCCTCAAAAGGGGTGAGGCCAAAGTACCCTTCTCTAGACTTGGTTCATCATCTGTTAACTTCAAAGTAGCTGTAAGGACATTCACAGATGTGAGAATTATGGGAAGGGACTAAAAGTTCAGGGTCAAAGATGGTAAAATGAAGACAAATAGACAGAGGACATAGCTAGAGGGAGATAAATCTAAAGTTGTATCTGAGGGGTCTCTGCCAGTGAGAAGCATTTCTTGGTTTTAGTTAGGTCAAAGAAAGATCTAAATAACCTTAGCCAAAACAGAAACGCTGGGTAGGAACATTAGCAGTGACAAAAGATACAAAAGATCTAGGTTACTGAAAATAATTTGATTTAAATTCTGTAATTGAGGACAAGAGCGAAGCTAAGATCACCAGCAAGAATATTTAAGAAAGCTGGAGTATAGCTTAACTTCTTAGGGAGTTTCATGATGGGAAATCTCATGATGATGTGAAGGAAGTGCCACCACACAGCTTGACCAACGGAGCTTGAGGACAATATAGCATTTAGCACCAGTACACCAATATAGTGTAAATCTATGAATAACTGATGTCATCTAATCAACACACTGAAAGAAGATGAGGAAGATGATGTAACAAGAAACAAAAATGTTCCTCAGCCAAACATACGGGTATTTATAACTTCATATGATTTTATATGAAATAGTAAATTTATTTTAGTGTGAAATTAGTTTGGTTAAGTGTCTAAGAGGATAAATAGTTATTTTAAATTGATGGTACAAGAAGTACAAGAGGAACTATTTGGTGCAAGAGGTATTTTTGTCTTAATGAATGTATTTATTTCTATAAATAATTGCTTTTATCTGCATATAAATGTAATCAGTATGATTTGGTTTTTCTTTAGGGGTCATAGAACAGGAAGAAGCAGAACTTGCATGTATGTAACTGTCTAAAGAGGGCCCTGCAAAGTATGTAACTAGTTTTAGGAAGTGTACTGGGTCACCAGTTCTGTACAGTGGGCATCAAACTAATCTACAAAGAAACAGTCAATTGTATTGAAAATTTAAAATATCCCACAGTGTGCAGTCAGTCAAAGAAACAAATTCCCTGTACCTCCTCTCCAACACAACTGTGCAAATATTTTAAGCTATCGGAATACAATCTGAAGATCCTTTTGAAGCTAAGTGTGATTTGTAGGAATTAGATGGGGCAGCTTCTCTTCGTAAGAGAATCTGAATCGGTGGATTTTACATTTCTGAGTGTGCATATTAGGCTTGAAATTACTTTGTAGTCACTTTGCATTACTTTGTGTAGAGTCTTTGCAGTCATAGAGCTGTTTAAGCCTTAGCAGAATTTATTATTATTATGATATTGAATGGTATGAATTGTTTACATATTGCCATTTATAATAATTCAAGTTTGATGTTAGATTTAGAGATAAAAGAAAAACTAATATGTCCTGTCTTGAAGGGATAGTAGCAATAAAATATTGCTCAGAGCAGCTGCTTTAAATAAGAGGCCATAGATGCTTCTAGTACTGACCTCTAAATTGCTATTTGTTTTATTGCTGTGAGAATTTCTTTTATATCTGTAAACTGATTATCTCCTCTTATTCCCAGTGAATTTTTCCACCTGCTGGCTTTGGCTTTTCCTCCATGGGGTCTCCTTTCTCTCATCCTTTCTGCTTGCTTTGTATCTGTCATTGTTGGCTCAGTTTTTCATTGTGGTCCATTCACCTTTACCCTCACTCATCTGTCTATCTTGGCCTCACAACTTCTGCCTCTGTGAATTTTTCTTCATCAAGCTTGATGTCCCTGCATACCAATCTTTCCAACTCTATCAAAGTGACTCTCTGTGGCTGTTCTGGTTTATGAAGGAAATGTTTTCAGAAGGTGGATGTTTAGTTCTTAGAACAGTGTGTAATTATGTGGAAATACATACTGCTTGGAAATGCAGTCTTAAGAATTAACAGGCAAGTCCCAATCCCATTGAAGTTCTTACCAAAAATACTTGTCTACCTAAGGTGTAGATAACAATTTTGTAAAGAACAAATGTTGCTGCTGGAGTCAGTACTATTAAACTGTGACCAAGAAATCTGGGGATAGAAGGAGTGATGAATTGCTACCCAAATCCAAGAAGCTCAGCATCATGTCATGTTCCATCAAAATGGGTATATGTCTGCTCAAAATCAAAAACTGAATATGGCAATATTAAGTCATTTTCAGCAGGAACTTCAACAAAATAAATTGACCCATGGAAGAAATTCACTTTTGAGACTAAGATGTAGGTTGTGATGTAAAGCCTGTCTTGTTCTTTGGTTTGCCTAGAAGGGATAAAGTCAAGAAGATGATGTAACTTCCTTGTGAAGCTGTTTTCTGAGCTAACTTTAAACTATCCTCCCTGTGTGCTGCTGGTGTTGTATCTACAATGTTGTAGAGCACAGTAAAATCTCAGCTACCTGAATATTTACCTGCATTCTTTAACTTTGTAGTTTGCCCTGAGCTTTGTCATTACCAACAGTATCCACTAACCCAGTTAAAACTTAGCTCAGGTAAGTTTGTCTGCTTGTGCCACAGTCACAGCAATGGGTGCATTATAGATGTGTTCCCTTATATGTGGTGGCTATACTTACTATTTTTTTTAATTGCATTTGCTGTGAAATTCCCTATATTATGGACCTAATCAAAATTGTTCAAATCGCTGGGTCTTTAGGGTGATGTAATGTCAACCTGTCAATGTGTGGTTTGCAACATGTATGTGTGACATCTGTGCATGTGAGTAGGACATAAGTACACAAGTGATTTTAGAGTATGCTACTTTTATAAATCAAGCCCAAAACATTTTACCTGGTTGATGTTTGTCAAGGTACACAGAACAGTTCCAGGAGAATCGCTGCATTTTTTGTTTGTTGCTCTCTTTAGGCTGTATGATCTTTTTTTATACCTATATCCTTAAAGTACTTCTTGTCAAGTTTCATCAGTTGCCTCTCTCCAAACTGTGGAAGAGTATAACTGTGCTTCAGACTGTACTGATGGTTTTCACATTTGAAAGTGTTCAGCCTGTAGTTAATTTGTTATCTAAGAGTGTTCTTTGAAATTCTTTTATCAAAATGAAAAAAAAGGAAGGAAAGACAGCTGTTCCTCTTATATCTTCAGGTACCCTATAAATAATAAACATATTGTTTTGTTTCATTAATCCTTTTAACTATATCCTAAAGTACAGAAAATTATAGCAAAGCTTTCCAGTAAATAAGAAGGCTTTATTTTCTCAATTTATTTTTCTAGGTGCAGCATCACTCCATCCTTTGGTGCCCTCCAGACCTGTGCATCATATTATGTTTTGTACTGTACACCTTCAATGTGTTTCAAAAACTGTTGGTTATTGCTTTTTTGTTTTTCTGGTTTTTATCTAAAAATTGGTTGTTTCAAGTGATTTTTATGTTTTCAGCTCTCTTCTTCATTCTTCTATAGATTGTTTTTTGGAAACAGAAACATTTCATCTTGTGTTGATCTTTGAGGCTTTGCTATCAGTTTTCTCAGGAGAAATTGCAAAGAACAGCCTATCTTCTCTTTCACTTACATCATACAGGCCATAAGGAACCATCCAGTTCCAGACTTCAAGATTTGGAAGTAAATAAAGTAGCAATGGAACCTGATCTGATACAGACAGCATTAATGGATCAGCAGAGGTATTGTGCTGAGGGATCTGAGATACAAGATAGACTGAAAGTTCTGTTGAAAACTGTCCTCATTTATAAATTGATTGTTCCTAATAGTCCTTTATCTCAGTTAGTCCTCCTTTAGGACAGTAATGGTCAAGGAAAAAAAAAAAAATTGCAGGAAACAAAATGCAGGTAACATGAAAGATATGTCAGGGTTACTATGAAACACTGCCTAATACAAGATGTTATCTGATTTATATAGTGAACTTGAAAAGAAAGGAGTAGGAACCTCAGTATGCTTGAGCTGTTATTTCTAACACTAAAGAGAAAAGCAATTTGAATGTGATTTTCTAATGTTTTAATGCAGAGATCTTACAAGAGAGTGTGTGTATTTGTCCTAAGTCAGACCATCTCCCAGGTATTTTCAGATATGGAAGAATTAACACATTATGAAGCAGAAATTCTTTGGAAGAAGGAATATGTCTGCTTCTTTCATAGCAAAAAAGTGTCTCTAGTGTTCTGAATACATACATGTTCACATCTGTTTTTGACATGACAGCAATCTTGTTAGGACATTTTCATTCCAGTCTGAAATGAAGGATAGATCCTGTGTAAGATTTGCTGCTCTTTACTTTCCTTAGCCTGGCTTTCAGGAGAGTGACTGGCAGTCCTACAGAAGTGAGCAGAGCTCCATCTGAGGAAGTTAATATTACCTTATTAGTTTAGAAAGCATATTCTGTGTGATTTCTATTGTAGTAGAACTCTGAGAAATGCAAGATAAGCAAGGCCAAGTTTTATCAAGTCCAGAAATGTATACTGAATGCACAATTTTAATTTGTGTTATTTAAATGCTATAATACAGATTAGGTGATGTACTTCTATTAAAAACGCATGAACAGTGCTTCCAGATCTTAAAAATTTTGTTGTCAAATTTTTAAGAATTCAATTACGTCTAGCATTCTGAAAAATTAAAATAATAGTATGTTTAAGATAAATACCTTCTCACTATGGATTTTTTTTTGTGTTTAGCCAGTAATTTCTAAGATTAGCATTGGGTAGCTGGTGTCAGCTAACAGTAAATATTATAACACATTTGGGACTGTGCCATACAGCATAAACAGTAGGAGATGCATAGCAGTAGAAACAAGAAAACCATAAATTTAACACAATAAATTTACATTGAGAGTGCTTTAGGGAGCAAGCCTACTTAATTGAAGAGGATATAAGCACATGTTTAGCTGCTGTGTTTAATAGACAATGTGTAATACATTCTTAAAAATAAGCATATACTTAAAGAGCTTAACTGATGTAAAGGTAATAACTTAACAGGAGTCAAGCAATAAAAGCCTGTGTATTTCTGAAATATATAATTTAAGGATCCTTTTTTACAGGCATAAAATTACAAGCTCATACTGAAGACAAATGTTATGTTTAACATGTAACAATTTTGGTCCAAATGTCTAAGCAACACAGTTAATTTTTCAATTTTTTTGTCCTCATCCTGGCATCCTTAATTACACAAATAGTTTATTTAAGGGTTACTAGACTTAGCATAAATAATTAAACTCATTGGTAAAATTTGTATTTTTTTTGCTGTACTTTTTCTGTGTTACAAAACAGTAGAATGATTAAAAATATTACTGCTCAATGCCACAGCATTCTTTAAAGATATAACCTTCAATATAACTCAGGCTTTAGCTATATCAAGGTGAGCTGAAGTAATGTTAATTGAAAAAATGTATACCCATAAAATTCTGATTTAAGTTATTTACATTAGAATGAATATATTTTCCAAATATTCCAGCTTAAATTTAACATTTAAAGTGTGAAAATACTTACATAGACCTAAATCTACTTCAGCCCATTAAAAGAATTAAAATATCTAAAACAGACCTGTTGCATCAGTGAACTGTCTTCTAATTTCAATGAAAAAAGGGCTTAGGCTTTTTTAATTGCTGTCAAGAATCAAAGCAAGACATATTAAATTTCTGAATTTAGTCATTCTTTGTGAAAATGTTGCCTTGTCATCCATTTAAGTGTCTATCATCAAAATGCTTTTAATTGGAGTGAATGCTAGTACTTACCTGTTTTTCACTGCAGAAATATATGCATTTTTCACAGGAACATGTTTCTGTTGTTCCTCAATGCACATGCTAAATCAAGGCTGAAAAATCCAGTGGTCAATCTAACTTGTTTTGCTTTTCCAGATTGTTTTCCTAGCTACATTCTACATTTTAGAAAACACAAGAGGATGTTTTTGTATGTGTCTCTATGTAGTGTTAGAAACTTTAGAAAAGAACCGTCTGCTTACCAGATGCTATTGACCAGTTTACACACTAGACTAAAATAATCCTTGTATAATAAGTGACTAAACTTTAGATAGTTTAATAATATAATAAATATAGAACAGTTTTAAAATGCTGTTTTGTATCTAATTCTACTTTCCATCTCAATGAAGCATAGAAAGATAAAAAACCAAAGCATTATTTTATAAACCAAAAATTTATTCAAATTCATTAAATGTAAAAAATTAGGATTTTAAATGTGCATTTCATAATAGCAAAACAAAAGAACTAATTTATCTAAGAGCTCCTGTTTTATTAAGCAGCAGCCTAGCCTAATCTTTCAATGAGTCAGTGATAAAGAACTTCTGCTTAGACAAACACAAAACAAGATTTAGAATCTACTATTTATATCAGGAGCTTCTGCATTCCAGTATAAATTGTCATTAAAACTGGTGATTTAAATAATTTAAATCCATCAATCATGTTACATGGCCAAATAAGGCAAAAATATAAAATTAATAGTGAAGTGACCAGAACAACCCTTTTGGAGCTTCATCTCCACTCCCACTGCTTTTGATAAGTATTTCACAAGTCTTTAACAGTACATTTTTACCTGACACAAGAATATTCTGATAAACAAGAGCTGACTCTCCTCTCCTCTCCACAATTTTCAGTTAATGTGATATACTATTAGTTTAGCAATTAAAAAAAACAAAACAAAAAACAAACAAACAAAAAAAAACACCCAAAAACCCAAAACCAAATAGTAAGTTGGAGGGGTAACAGACTGGTCTGGAAACTGCTTCAAATTATCTTCAGAAGAATGCGTTGGTTTATCTCATGGTAGAATGGAAAACCTGTTTATATTTGCTCTGTTATTTTGGTTTGATAAAGGAGTCCTCATTTCTGAGGTTTGTCTGGTTTCTAGGTCATGAAGCCGTGCAAAGTGACATTTGAGATATTTTTAAAGGCAGCTCTTACAGAGATACTTTGGAAGGCCATGGGTGCCTCAAGGAGTCAGCTCTCCTGGGCTCACTCCCTAGCCATCAGAGGGAAGTAGACTTCCATGATCTTGCATGCAGTTGGGAACATGGACTGTATTGTGCTCCTTTGGTTAGCCATTAAGCCAACAAACTTCAAAAGATCCTAAGAAGGAAGAATGGTCAGCCTGAAGCTGTAGGAGATGAGCAAATGGCTCCTGGGAAGATCCCCCGTGTGGGAGTCACTCAAGTCACTGAGCACGGGGAACATGAGGAGTAGCGAGCTGCCCTGGCACATCTCACCAACATGTCACACTGCACTCAGCTGCAGGGCAGGGCTGGGAAGTGGCTGTGCCTCTCATCTATGGCCTCTGTAAGTGGTCTGGGAAGTTAAAGCAGGGCAAGGGGACCAGTTGCTGGGTGGTCATTTGATGGGAGGTGATCTAAAGGGAAGAGCTATGGGGTTTTGGCAAGGATAGAAGAACCTGGAGGGAAGCAACTGCGACATGGGGGAGGCTGGAGGATGGAATGGATTTGGGCAGTGAGCAGCAGACAGGGAAGCAGGACCTTCTAGGCCTTTCCTCCTTATAGGGGACAGGACAGAATGAGAAAGGGAAAATGTGTGTCCTGGATCATGTTTTCTGCAATTTTTTCTTTATTGAAGTCTTGCAGTATTCCCTACATCCTCCCAGTGATACCTTCTTTTTCCCAGGAAAATGTACTCAGTTTATCAAGAAATAGACATTATGTAAATAGTGCATTTGCTCAAGCACATTTAGTGTGATATACTTGTAAAAGCATTTACAATCACAGTGTATATACAATTACAGTGTATAATTCAGTGACAGTAAATTAAATGTATTTTTAAGTTGCCATTTTTCAGCACTGCATGGTTTATTACTGTGGTTCTTTGCCTGCATGATGTTAATGCCTCTGTGGTAGAAGCTGTGAACATTGTCACAGGAGCTGTGCAAATCAGTGTAAAACTTCATGTCATGCAGCCATGATACTGTAATGCATCTCAGACGTATGATCTCTCATAATTTGAAGAACCTGTAGTAATTTGGATATAGAATCCTCTCAGGATTGGTGCCATGTGGGTTGGTTGTCCTCCATGCTTCCCATATGGAGGAGTATACATATAAAAACACCTGGTAAGGTGCTCACTTGGTGTTTTTCATAGACACAAAACGCTGTAGCAACAAACCTGAGGTGGTAAAATTCAGACTGAAATAATAGTATAGAAAGGCATGTGTTACTGACATTCTGATTCATACCATGAGACTTTAATATATGAAGCAAAAACAAAAGGAAGTGTTTACAATACTAAATGGAAAACAAACCGAAGAAAAACTTCCATGTTTCAGGTATTTAAATAATTAAAGTAATTAAATAATCATTGGTATATAATTTATTATTATACATTATTTTTGCAGGGATTGTATAGTCCTACATAAATACTGGGAAATCTTTCCACCAGCAATACCTTCCACTACCTATACTGTCCTACCTTACGAAGTCGTAGAAATCAATTACAAGGCAATTTTAGCTGGCTGTGCATAGCAAATTTATAGAAGAGTTTCTCATGAAACTAAAATTAAAATTAAAGTAACATTTCTGCTCTTAAGCCACTCAAAAAAAGGGAGAATTTTAATATGATAGCTCTGCTATATGTAAGAATTTGTAGTAACAAGCCAAAATTAAAACTGATAAAAAGGGGGAAAAAGGATAAAATGAATAGCTGTAGTATACTACACTGCATCTGATTTCACCTGTTTCACTTCAAACACTATTATAGAGGGTTTTTTTAAAAAAAATATTAATCTCTGAGAATGACAGGTGTCAAGAGCCTTTTGTAATACACATACAAAAAACTTGCGGTCAAGAGGTCATATCACTGCAATGTATTAGGCAGTAGCCTTCTCTCTTGTGATATTTTCCTTGTTTGAAGTGTTTCCAATGAAAGATGCTTTCTGTAATGTGCATCAGTAAAATGATCTATTTGGGAACAGCTTTATGTGGTAAAGGAAGCTGTGAGAATACTTTGGTATTGTGTGCATCTTCTCTCTTAGCAGTTGTATGTCCAGAACTCCCGGATGCTATAAAACACAGAGGCTATATGGTTTACAACAGCATATGTGCTTTAGGATTGAATTTTATAAATATTACTCTTGTAGTGAAAGCAATTTTATAAATATTATTCTCATGCTGAAATAATTTTTTCACATTTTTTTCTTTTTTTTTCTTTACATTCTTTAAAGAGAGTTCTGATGCCCTGAAAATGAAACTCTGTATTTCAATAAGAAATTTTTCACTCTTTTCTGTGTTTTCTTTGCTGGCTTTTAGCCACCACAATCCATAAGAAAATTAATGTAGTGTGCAAGATAAGGTGTATACACATACACAGAAAAGACAAAAATGGAATAGTTGTAAAACTTGGTTTGGAATACTTATAGTAAGACTGGTTTTATTTTAAGGCACAGTGGATGAGGGCAGTTTCAGAGGCTCTCCTTGAGGTCTGTGAGCTGAATGGATAAATTCTTGCAGCTTCACTTTGGGCACATCAAAGCTTGAGCACCTGCTCATACCTGCTTCGGTTGGTATTTTGAGTCAAGTTATGTAATATGCAACATAACCATTAAGAAGAAAAAAACCAAAACCATAGTGGTGAAGGCTTTGAACTTTTATATATAAAGTTAGATTTTGAAAATATGCCTTATTTTGACACACCAGTGACCAAAGTGGTTTGGCCCAGAACCTTGTGAAAGAATGGTTCAGCGTGGCAATGCTGCTAGAGACAGTTTGTTTTCCATTTTTATTCAATTAATTTGGCTAGTAGTGAAGAAGGGAGATGAGTGACAAAGTTACTGATATGTTTTAAACCAGCTTTTAAACCCACATCAAAGTAGGGTCCCTAAATATGGATTTAGGAAAGATGGATTAAAAAACTGGGAGCCAGTCAGTAGTTCCTAGAGTGCCCCGAGAGGAGGAGGTGTTCACTCAGCTCTTCTTTGCCCAAGCGTCATGCATAGGAAGGACTGAGAGATGCAAGGAGTGTATGCTTTTAAAAAGTGAAATTAGATGGGGAATGTTTTTTTCTGTTTCTGACAGAAGCAGCTTTATTGTGTTCCTTTGGATCAGGATGAAGAACAGTACTGCTTGCATCACATAGGCTTTGGTGCAGGAAAGTTCTTCAAGATTTACACTGCAGATTGGTAGGAAATAATATTTTGATTTTAAAGATAATGCTTCATTTTCCTTCTGGATGGGCTTGTGCCAGGCTTGTGCATGTTGATGTGCCAGGCAACTGAGAATTTAAAAGCAGTTGCCTGCTAGTCTTTATTGAATTGACAGAAGGGAATGATGAAGACAGGTAGAACACAAGAGGAGTCCAGGAAAGAACTGTGAAAAAGATATATTTCTAAGGTTAAAAGAACTTAAAAACACAGTAGTTTTTGATGAAAGAACAGTGTTGATGGAACACTGCATATACAGGATGAAAAAGACTAATGTTCAGAAAACAGGGAATGGTAGTTGCAGGGGATTAGGAAGGCAGAAAATAAGGAAAGATTGGAAAAAAGTTTATTGAGAATAATGAAGTGTACAGGAATCTGTATTGCAAACCATATTAAAAAAATAAAATACTCACTGTTCTCCTTCCATTCTA
Organism: Cyanistes caeruleus; assembly: GCF_971803275.1. Classification (NCBI taxonomy): domain Eukaryota; kingdom Metazoa; phylum Chordata; class Aves; order Passeriformes; family Paridae; genus Cyanistes; species Cyanistes caeruleus. The sequence continues at coordinate 25,419,507 of NC_141704.1, read as the reverse complement.
TTTTATTTACTGAAAGGTCTGTTTTCAGTAGTTTGAGCAACAAGGACTAATAACGAATATGAAAAGGAAAGATGGAAGTCAGTATCTGGGAATGAACGTTTTAGGAATTCCACTGTGTTTCTGATTGCTGTATAAAGAGTGTTCCTCACTGTTATCTCATTTTATTGTATTCCCCAGAACACAAAGTGTTAGATGTCAAGATCATAGCAGAGAAATAGAGATGTTATGAACTTCTATTCCTACTTAAACAGCCTGTCTCTAACAGGCTGCTGAAAATTGTTATTTTGATGCATTTTTATGTATGGTGATCTTTGGGGTGTAAAGCTACAGGGCTAGCTGGTGGGATGGGAATGAAAATTAGAGTTTACCTTTGTGTTTCGTGAGGATGAGCAATTTGAAGAATAGGCCAATTCTGAAACTCAATTGTGGTATCTGTGCCAGTATTGAATGTGTGATCACCACTTTGGTAGCTGCAACAGGAAAAGGAAAGGTTATACACAGAAATAGTAGTTGCATTTTTTAGCTTTAACTGTTCTTAAATAGCGGAGTATCAGAACCCATATGTAACAAGGTAGAAAAATCCCTAAATCATAAAGACTGACTATGGGAGTTGCTAAAGGAAAGGCAATGCATAAAGGACAAAGGAATAGACAGACACAAAAAGAGATTAACAGAAACAGGAGAAAAGGATTTGCAGAAAATTGAAGTTGTCTTTGAATTGATACAATTATCCAATCTGCAAAGATAATGAAAATATTGCACTGAACAACTAATGAGCAACAACTGCAAGATGTGGTAAATACATAAATACAGAATTCTAAATTCAGTAACTGATAAGATTTTCATCTGACATCCGTTATGATACTGTATTGATATGATTGTCTTGTATTAATTAATATCTCCAGTTTTCAGAATGTTTTTGGCCTGTAAGCCTAGCACACAGCTTCTGATGTCAATGGTATTAAATAGTTAAAGACAAAGTTACTGTATTTTGCCCCATCCTTGAAGTGTATTTAGTTAATTTTTATAAAAATGAAGATTGGCCTGCAAACTTAGGTTCATAGCCATGATTCACTTAGTAGCAGTGCATGAATAAAGGTTTACAGAGTTATAATGAAGTATAGATAAGAAAGCAATAATGTAAATGATTTGGGTCTTCGGCATGTAAGTAAAGTAAAACAGAAGTGGCTGAGACTTTTGTTCTCAAACTTTGCATGCACAGCTTCTTTGCAGTATTGGATGGGGTAGAATAGGGAGTTTAAATAATCTTACGTAAGGTAGACAAATAAAAACCTGAGCAAGTGCATTAAGTAAAATTCCTCTTCCTAAATATTGAAAGCTTTCAAAACCCAATGTACCCTGGAAGATGGATTGTTCAGTACTTCCAAGGGCAGCATCCTAAGTCATTAATGTGAGACAGTGAGGTGTGCAACTTTCTTAAAAGCTTGCAGGGGCATGAGATCCAGGTAGTTTTTGTTTCTTGTCCAAATTGCGCTGCAACATTATTCAGTAACTTTTAATTTCATTCATTAGTCTGGAGAATTCATGCTGTTTTTTTTCCTTTGCAGAAAGTAGAAGACTGTTACTGTTTACCAGTTTATTTATTCTAAATATGAATTTTTATACCATGGAAATTGAACATGTGCTTTGAATCAAGGTTTTAAAATCATAAGTCAATATTCTTGAGTTTTTGAAATTTTTCTTTTTTTTTAGTATCAATTTTCTGAAGGATTATAAAACAGTAATAAATTAATTTTATTAAATGACTTATATGAGAAGACAAGAACAGGCACATAAATCCATTCTGGTGTAATTAAAATACTTCACAATCAGTTTCAGATTCCCCTTTGTTTTACACCATAATTCCTACAAAGAAGAAGTTTTTGGGGAGCAGTGATAATTCAGAAGTGGTACATAAAATTCCATAACTAATTATATTTTTTTTACCATGGTGTGCTGTGACTCATTGTTAGGTGGGACTGGAAAAATTTGTTTTGCTTTTATTTATAAGCTAAAGGTTCACAGAACTGGAAGAAAGTCTAACAATGTACCTTAAAGGAAAAAAAAAGAGTTAATACTCTCTTATGTTTCATCTTTTTTTTTCAGTTAAAGTAGTGAGTGTTCCAATTTTATCAAACTCTGAACTAGTAATTCTTTCATAAATAAATATTCCCAGATTTTCATAAGCAGACTACTTGATTTGGCAGCACTGATTATTAGTTTACCCATGTTTTTAATTCAGAAATTTTAGTGAGATAAGCAGACAGTAACAAGGTTGAAATTAAATATATTGTCCAATTTTAGAAAAATACCCCCTATCTGAGATTATCCATTTTAATTTTAGAATAAAATTACCTTAGCATCCTTGGAAGGATGACTTCAGGTTTTTTTTTAATATTATGTCTAAAAGTAAAACAAGTAAGATTGGCATATTTTAGTCTTTCTTAGTGCCATTATCTCTTAATATGAATACTGGAACATTTTGTGTTACAGGTTTCTTTTCAAAGTAAAAAGAACATTTCTACCCATTAACAGAATTGGAAGATTTTTTAATAGTTGTGTAATATTCCTTGAAAAGGAACTGTTACAGTGAATACATATATATATATATACTCAATGGCCTTGCAAAACAAATATGTAGCATTGCATGGTGATTCAAAGAAACAATGCCGTAGGAAAGAGTCAAATGAAAAAGTAACTTACAACAAATCAACAAAGTAGTATTTTTGTAGTTATGTTCATCTGCATGGTTCCACATTGTGATTGTTGATAAATTGGTATCTGCCCATATTAAACTGTTAGGGAGCATCTAAAGAGGACAGTGAAGATGGTGAAGGGCCTTGAGGAGAAGCCATGTGAGGAGCAGCTCTGGTCACTTGGTCTGTTTGGCCTGGAGGAGACTGAGGGGAGACCTCATTGCTGTTACAGCTTCCTCATGAGGGGAAGAGGAGGGGCAGGCACTGATCTCTTGTGTGGTGATCAGCAGCCAGACCTGAGGGAATGGCCTGAAATTGTGTCAGGTGAGATTTAGGTTGGGTATTAGTTAAAGGTTCTTCACCCAGAGGGTGGTTGATCACTGGAACAGAATCCCCAGGGAAGTGGCTATAGCACCAACAATGACAGATTTCGAGCATTTGGACAAAGGTTCTTGCGTGCATGGTGTGACTCTTGGGGATGGTCCAGTGCAGAGTCAGGAGCTGGACTCAGTGATCCTTGTGGATCCCTTCCATCTCAGCATATTCTGTGATTCTGTGATTCCCTTCCTGGCATCCAGTTCTGTGTTACCATTTTGTTGGGGCAGTCTGGCTATTTCAGTAGTAATGATTTATGCTTCATTCTGGCTGCTTCAGTTATGTGAATCAATTTTATTCAGGGATGAATAGAGACTATTGATTTTAAAGGGCTTTGTATCTTCTCAGCACTTTCTTACAGTCTCTTGTTTGGGTGACCTGGGTGTAGGCACCTAAGTTTGAAATCAGTGTCCTAGATACATTTGCAGAAAGGGCTTCATGGTGTTGGTTTTTAGTTAATTAGTTTCTAGTTATTGTTTTTGGTTAATTGATTTTTAGTTAATCGAGTTTTAGTTGCTGAGCTGTTTTATCCAGGTAAAACAGGCAAAGTGATTCTCATCACTTAAGCATGACTGCAGCTCAGGGTCCCAGGAAACTCCTGTGCTCTTATCAAAAGACTACATTTTGCCAAAACTTCACTCAGGAGAAATGAACCCTGTCTTAAGAGTAACTCTGGGTTTGGATTTTTTTGTCATTGAAACATGATCCAGATTTCACAGTCAGTTTCAGATTCTTTTTTGTATTACACCATAATTCCTACATAGAAGTTTTTGGGGAGTAATGATAATTCAGAAGTGACACATAAAATTCCATGGCTAATTATATTTTTTACCATGACGTGCTGTGGCTCGTTGATAGGCAGGACTGGAAAAATGTTTGTTTTGCTTTTAATTATAAATAAGGTATTACATAATGCACAGTTATTTATTCCATTAAATTATATAACCCTTTTGTGTAGGACTTGATTCACAAAGGCAGTTTAAGGTAGAGTTGGGATTAGATTTCAGAATTCAACTTAATTTGTAGGCCAGCCTGTCTCTGGTTCATAGCAAAATTCAATCAGCATTTTATCTGGAGATACAGAGACAGTTTTATTTTTCCAAGCCCAGGTGTGATTCCTGACTTGTGCTAACTATGTTTATCTAAATTTGATTAACACATCTATGACTTAAATCTTTGAAACAGCAATGCTAGGTGTGTTCATATTCATGGGAGTATCACAGTAAACCTAAATTAAGCAACTCTTTAGAAAAAAATATCATGCCAAGAAATTTCAGCCAATAAGTATTTGTACAAAAAAATGTGAGTGTATTTATCCCACGCTATAGCAATTGTGGTGAATGGTATTTGTACTGAATATGACCCTATCATCACTATAAATATCTGATTGAATGTCTTCGGATGCCTTTGAAAAGTGGTCTTGCTAAAATCCTCTGGTTAAAATTCTGTCATGTTCCTTGGTCATAGTCTTCAAGCGAAATAAAGATGACAATTTAAGCTCGACTTCATAGTTTTCCCTCAAAATATTTGTGATTTTCAGTAGTCTGTGTGCTGAGTCTTTTAATATTGTTGTTTAATATTGTTTCAGTATTTTGTGTTTCATTTCTTTTATGTAGCTGTCATTGGCCAGATAAGTCATGTGATATTGCTAATAGGATCAAATATAGAGAATAAAATGTACAAAGTGGCACTTATTCATTAACAGTCACAAACTAGATGATTATAAGAAGATTCTACTCAGCTGCCTAAGACAAATACACTGTATTAATACTGAAAAAGTTGCTGTCCCATTATATTGCAAGTCTGATATAGACACAGAAGCAAGGAGTTTCATATTAAGACTATTTTATTCCTGTTATTATGGCTGTATAATGTAGCTAAAGAAGTCGTAAGACTTGATGATTAATTTAATCTCAGTTTACAATTGTTTCACTTATGTTTCAACCAAGGAAGCAGGGTTTGAGGCTGCTGTAGATATAATTTTTACTATGCTGTATTACATTAAATACTGTAGGTGTAACTTTAGAAAGCCTTAGGAGGACTCTAATGAATCTAGCTAATATTAATATGTATTTCCAAATAGACTAAATTATTATAATTTCACATTATTATGTGAAATACATGTTGTGTGTATATGATTATGTTATCTCAGTTTATGTGTGGGAATCTTTGATCCAGTTACTACATTGCCATTACTAAATACAACTAGACCCTTTCAACTGAATAGTTATTAAATATTGAAATATTCCAAAGATACTGTGTGAAATTAAATATTTAATTTTGCATAATATCTTCACAGGAATGTTTCAGCTGTTTTATATTTTGAGAAGATACTAAAATGTGTGATCTCAATATTGTATGAGCTAATATCATAAATTCTATTTAAGGCACATAGAATCTCTGTATTTTGCTGTATGGGTATGGACGTAAAAGATTGAAGGTGTTTTCCATGGTTGTAGAGTCATCTCCTTTTAAATGTAAATTTCAGAAGTTCATTAAACTCCACATCAATTACTCCATGTAGGCTTAACTAGATGCATGAATGCACTCAGAGTTTGGATTCTTACAGCTGACAAGACTCATGAACAGAGCAGATGAATGAATGGGGAGAAATATAAGAAGTAATATATTAAATTATTAACAAATAATTTAATTATAAATTATTTAAACAAATTATTAGAAAATTAAGAATCTGTTATAACCAATCTGCATAACTTAGGGGAAAAACAAAACAAAAGATCAAAAACCAAACTACATACAAAAAAATAAGCACCAAGCAAAAAAATTGTAAGCAACACAAGATTGCACATAAACCCCTTACTTCAAAATCTGCAGGTAGATTTTTCCCCTAAGTTTCACTGAAAGGCCAAATTTCACCCCATACACTTGCTACTAATGGATAAGCCACAGTAACAACCAATATTAAACTAGACTAAGATAGCTCTCCTGTTTTCTATAAATCAAAGATGTTCACATAAACAATTACCAGTTTGTGGCAGACTGCCAAGTGTTTATTTCTTACTGTAACTACCAGTGATCATCATGGGGATTGTCATGCTTTTCCCTCTTGGAAAGCACATTGCAGAGTAATTGTGGTAACAGCTTATTCACAGCTTGTTAAGTCATATTTGATTCAGGGAAATATTTGGGTAAAACAGGGTGTCTCCAACGTGTATTTAATGAACACAGCAGACAATCAGTCTTCAGTACTATGGTAATAGACTTATTCATCTTGATTTGGGAAAATGACTTTGGTTAAATGCTGTCTGTGGTTGAACCCTCATTAAAACCTTTAGAAATGCTACACCAAATCAGAGAAAAGCTTGGGTTTGAAGGGACCTTAGAGACCACTTAGTTCCAACCCCCCTGCTGTGGACTGGGACATCTTCCACCAGACCAGGTTGCACAAAGCTTCATCCAACTTGACGTTGAACATTTCCAGGAAATGGGGTATCCCAAACTTCTTTAGAGAACCTGTTCCAGTGCCTCAGCACCCTTACAGTAAAGAATGTTTTCCTTATATGTAATGTAAACCTACTCTCAGTTTTAAGCCATTCCCCCTTGTCTTATCACTACATGCCCTTATAAATAGTTTCTCTCTATCTTTCTTGTAGGCTCCCTTCGGGTACGAGAAGGTCACAGTTAGATCACCCCAAAGACTTCTCCAGGGTGAACAATCCAAATTCTCTTAGCCTTTCCTCATAAGCAAGGTACTCCATCTCTCTAATGATCATGAGTCAGTGAAAAGTTTGAGGAAATAATTTATTCTTATCTTCCTTGTCTTTAATAGCTTTAGGATTTTTCTGTTCTCCCTTTCACCATTACAGATACATTGATTTTTGTGAAACTTTGTTACTAGTATTGCGAATGAGTGTCAGCTACTTGAATTGTTTCCTCTGTGGTAGTAAAGAGCATTATGATACAAATATTCTATCTGATACCTCAATTAGTATTTAGATTGTACTCATAAAACTTCTTAAGTAAGCATCATCATATTATCATCATCACCATATCAGGGGAAAAGCTTAACATACTGTGGTTATAGCGTAACATAACAGGTTGTCCTGTTAAATGTAACATATGAGGTTAGCCCAGCCAGTGCTGAGATTGACTAAATGATTTCTTCCTCATCAGCTGTTGCCTAAGAGGTAAGTGTCCTTTGGGTTCAGGATTCTTGTGGGATCCATTTTGTCCCTTCTAGCTACAAGGCAAAGTGAATCTCAAAATCTTACCTTGTGCCTCTTTACTTATAACCCATTTTAAGTAGCTGTATGCATGCTCTGACCTTTTGTAGATTCTGTGTTGAAAAACTCTTGTGAGAAGTAAAAAATTTGTGATCAGGCACAAATGTACCATAACCTAACCACAAACATAAGCTAATACATAAGAAGGAAAGTATTAACCAGCTCTTTATTTCTCATACAGCAAAATTCAAACAGGTTTGCATATTTAAAATGAGTAATCTTTCTTTAATCTATGTCAGCAAGATCATGTTTGACCTACAGATTCCTCTATGTTTTTGCCTGTAACTGGCAAACAATTCTATATGCAATGTCCTCCCTGAATAACAGTAGGAAGTTGATTTTTTGCATAGAAGGTACTGCTAAACATTTTATCAAGATGTCTAATGTTTTTAGTAACTGAAAGTGAACTATTTTCAAATGGTGCCTGAGAGCTTGGTTTGACATAATTAGTAATTTGTGTTTAAATATTTTATTGTGATGCTATTAATCAGGATTTTCTTCACTGTTTCTTTTCAAAGGAGCCACAGCACTTCTCAGGGTCAAGCATTTGTAAATGGTGATGGTTGCTAATAGCTCAGTGCAAAAGGCATTATCAGTGGCATGACAGAAGTAGAAACCCAGAGCTTTCTCATACATCATCTTTAAATCCAAACCAGCAATTGAATTAAAAAATTAGGGGCAGATGTTGGTCAGAATATTTAGATCAACAAGCAGGGTAGATGTACATTTCCTCTTGAATTGACAGCATCCTTTATTTTGGGGAGATTTTTGCCTCATTTGTACAGAAAACAGTGTTTCAAACCAGCTATCCAAATTAGAACAGTCCAGGGCATGACTGTTCATTGATTTCCTATTTGATTAAGAGTGAACAAAAAAATACAAACCTCTTTATTTAAAAATAGGCTCTTTGAAACCCTATTGAAGATGATCAAGAAACGGGAAGCATTAAGAATATAACGGTGGTCCCTTGATCTGCCTCATTAGTTCAATGGTATTTCAAAAGTGAAGTTTTTTAAAATATTTTTCCCACACGTTTTTGGAATTCTAATCAAAAGATAAATCGATCAGCAGTAATGTCTTGGATGTAAGGCCTGCAGTTTGAATAGCTAGCCAGAAATTGCCCATACTTTCCTTGATATATCTTTAAAACAATTGCTGTTTGATGGGGTAGCAATCATTGCAAGGATAAGGGGATCTAAGATGTATTTGTTTCAGAGTCATAACACTAAAACATAGTTTGACTTGTACTTTTTGGAAATAAAACTGATTTAATGTAAAAACAACTCCAAGTGGCTTCATCCTGGGTATTATTTTTGCTTAAGAAATCAAATTATAAATTGCACTTGGAAAAGTATTAAGGCTTTCATCATTAAACCATCACAGAAAGTAGTATTTTGTGCCTACTAGAGTTTATTTTGTATAATACAAAACTGCATTGATATACGAAAATTACTGTGAAACATTTTATGTTGTAAATAAAAAATATTATAAATTGTGAATATACACAGCTTCTCAGTAGCATTGTAACAGGTATAAATAGAAGCATTAGAGAAGTTAGGTTATGAGGTACTGGTTTTCGTTAGATACCATGCATTTTATGAAAAAATGGTTGATCAGTTTTTAACATTTTTAAATCAATTTAGTCAAATGCAAGAATAAGAATGCTTGTGAAAATAAATATTCTAGCCTAATTTTACCAAATGCCCTTCTTAGAAAGTGTAAATTATAGAAATATTAGTATGAGATGCAGTTAAGAGTGACATAGTGAAACATCATTTTTCTTAACACTTAAACTTTCAATCTTTTCACTTACAGGTCTTTCAAAGAGGCACTTTGTTTGACTTTGAAATGTGCTTTACATAGTCAGCTCTCTTCTGATATTAGGGGATTTTAACATGAATAAAGATCAGTAAGCACAAGTTATGAGTGAATTCTGAACTAAAATACAGCAAGTATTGTGGTCACCATCCTAGCATGAATGGGTTATGTTTGCAGCTTTTTGGACAGAAAATATCATATTACATCCATCCTGAGATCTACCTCAATATTTCCATTCCATTCCATTTCACTCAATTTCTTTTTTCCCTGTTCTTTTCTTGTGTTTCTCTTTCTTACCCTTTCCATTTTCTATTTCTCTCAGAGTTGTCATGCAGTTTATACTTGAAAAACAAGCTATCTGGTTTAAATCTTAGGAAGGTAGGGAAGTTAAAGGAATAATCAATCAAACAAACAAATAAACTAAAAAGCCCAAGTCACCACCAAAGACTCACAAATGGAAAAATGAAAAACAAAAACAAAACAAGAAAACATGGAAACTAGTTCGTGTGGAAACAAGACAGATGACTAGGCTTTGCTTACTCTTTATTAAACTTTGTTCACTGTTAGATATATCACCCTGTAATGCTTCTAATCGCAGTTTTTCAGGATTGTTAATACAAGAGTTAGAATACATTTTAGTAGGCATTGATGAAAAGATTGATAGTCCTGTTCTTTATCATGCCATTTACAACACCTGTCATCTCAAAAAAAAAAAAAGTTGAAAAATTACATACATTTTTTGTTTTATATTAGTGACTGAAAATTGACATGCATCCAGTTTTGTATGAAGTAGGATGCATACAACTGTATTACAACTGTTTCTTAGGAAGAGATACAAGAGATCATTCTCTTAAACATATATGGACAGATTTACCTGTTTAAGACCATGTGAAAAAAATAAATGAAATAAAAGCAGGAAAGATTTTCTGTAATACAAGGACTTTGAAGGTTCATATGCACCTGAGTAGAATGTTGCAGTCCTTCTTAGCTATAGATACAAGCAGTACTTTTAAAAATACTGCTTGGATGGAATGTGCTATTGTAACTATTTGTATTATTGGGCCTTAAAAACTTGAATAACTTCTTGATCCCTACTGAGCAAGGTATTGCAGGAGTACAATGAAAGGACAGTTTATTTCCTAAAGAGCCAAGAATGTTGTGTCCTTGAAGAGGTTTTAGTAATAATAGAAAAAAAACAACTTTGAATACCCTCCAGTATAACTGAATACTATTCAGCAGCTGTAGTGTCATCTACATTGCAGCAGTGTTCTTTACATCACAGGTGATTTTTCTGGGGTAGTTCAAAACAATGATGTAAATCTCTAAAATCATATCTACTGTTAGTCAAGATAACCTTTCAGTACTGTCTCTATCTGGATATGTTTTTATCACAACTGCTGTACTAAAAAGCATTTTGTTGTTACGACTTCATGAAGTTTTCAGCTTGTTCTCCTTGGAAAGGTTCCTCACTTTACCATAAGCTTGGTCTGACCATGAAGAAGAAAATTACATAAATACACTTACCAGTTTGATTAGAGGACAGCTTTCTGGCAGCAATACAGATGACTTGGATTGTGTTTCCTTGCTGTCAGCTCCTTGCCCCGTTTTCACACAGCAGTTGAGGGACTACATAAAAGGCTGTGGTTGCTGTGCCATCTGAGTTGGTAGGAGCCCTATCTCTGTGCCTCACCTTGCAGCTTTGCTTTGCATTTACTTTTTGATTTGGATTTTTTCAGTTCTCCTGTTCTAAGAAGCCCTATTCACTCTTCTTCCTGAAACACTGGCCAATTTCTGATGGCTCAGTCTTTTTTACTGCAAAAAAGAGACTTCTGTGATGCAGATGACAATAAAAACACAGCTCTCCTTCTTGAACCTGCACTGAAAACTGGAAAAGCAGTTTCCCTTTTTCTCCAAAGGTATAATCTATTAGAGAATATAACACTTTCCAAGCTGTACAGGAGAAAAAGATGCACCTTTTTCTCCATATCATGGGAGATGTGAGTTATTCCTCTATCCTGGTTGTTTTCCTCCAACTTTCAAACAGCATAAATGGGGTAATGTAAATGAAAAAGTAACTTATTAAGAGAGAAGTATTCCTTCCTCCATCTTAGGCTCTTTGAGAAAAATCATTGTCTTCAAAGCTGCTGATGCATGCTCTTTTGAACTGATAAAATGTGCCAACTTCATGGCACTAATGGTAATACATTATTTTAATATTCCAAAATAATTACATCATCTTCTCTGCAAATTTAAGGAAGCACACTATGTATCATAAACTCTGTACCTTTTTCCCAACTAACAAAACACCTGTGGTCACTTATGGGTTGTGTTCTTTATTGCAGATCTGCAGAGCAAATCTGAAGTTTGGAAAGGCTTTTTTTTCCTGAAAATTGAAACAGTTAAAATAATTCCTAGTTCTCTGACAGTTGCCTATAAAAAGTGTTTCTAAATCTCATCTATGGTCCAGGTTAGCCAGTGATTGGGTGGCTCCTTTTTCTACCTCTTTCCTTTTGAAGTTTGCAGTATAAGCAATCCTTAATGTCGCATTTGAATTTGCTGAGTGCTTCAGCACCCTGATGACTTCATTAATTTCTGTTTAAGGCTGAGGAAAGAAAGTGGGTTTTGGTTTTCCTTTTAACAGACCTCATTTTTTTTTATTATCTCTATGCTGAGTTTGGCATGCCGTCATTTGAAATGCACATATCATGTTAAGATGTACTTAAGTTAATATGCATGAAACCAGGATAGTTGATTGCTAGTGGAAAATACCGATTAATATGTAAAAAAAAGGTTGTATACCTTTGAAAAACCCAAACTACCTAACTATAGTTAACGTTTCAACATATGCATAGTGTTAACCCTCACCCATGGCCTGGATTTTTTCCTCCTAACTTTGAAGAATTCAAACTATTTTTTATCTCTGAAGCACCTTGTTCTTCAAGGAGAATTTTGGTCATTTCTGTATCTTTTTTCAAGGTTTTCTTGTTACTGGGAGTACAGGAATTTCAAGTGATTCTTTCAAATAGCATTACATAAGGCTAGTCAAGGCAGCAAGCTCATGGCTTGCAGCTCAAGGAAGGAAATTGCTTCATTAGAGCACCAGTGCTTCTAGCTTGTAGTACTAAAGAGAAGGGAACATACTGAGAACTATCTCAACCATGCATTGACAAGCCCAATTTTGCAAGTTTACCAGAAAAATCCTCTTTCTAAGGAGTAGCCCTTTGCCAGCCACCAAAGAAAGGGTTACCATCATCCTCACAAGCTACTTCAAGGCAAGACACCAGCATACTGCTTCTGCTCAGGGTCTACAGGATAAAACATCACAAACCAGCTAGGAGAAAATACATTTCAGACATATTTTCAAGCCCTACTAACTGCTAAAATGGTATTTCAGATACTATTCATATTTGTTCAGATGCCATTAGGTTCTGTGTGAAAAATCACTTCTGTAACGCAGCTGCCCGTTTTACTTGTTTAAATGATGACTGGCAGGTTTTAGTAACTGGGTTCAGAGAATCATGGAAACAAATTGCATACCTTGCTCACTGGGTATTCAGCCTGTAAATTATGTGAGGTAGGTACTCTTTTTAAAATCAATGCAAAAAGTATACGCAATTTGATTAAACAATATTGTATATTCATTAAAGCTATTTTTTGTAGCTGAAAGCCTTCTTCCTGGAGTTCACAACAAAAATGTTTGTTTAAATCCTGAACATTATTTAATTCTTTCCTCATTTCTAATTAATGGAATAAATTATTGTTGTGATGCTGTATTTTATTTCATAGCAGATAAGTATTTCTAATTCGACTGAATTACTTATGCTTTCACAGCAGTACTTGTTGTTTCTCCTTTGTTGCTTCTTAAGTTAAGAAGTTCTAGTCCCTCAGTCTTTCAGCCAGGGAGTGAAGGCAATATTATATGATTTAAATGACCAGTCAAAAAACACAAGTGTCTCATAAATTATCTGTGAAACCAATTCAGCAAACACATTGTAGGTTGGAATTTGTTTTCTTAAACCATCTGGGAAATCTTTGGTGATGGCTTATGTATTAGTAGACTAGACAAGGAGATTTTGGTCATGAGATAACATTATAAATAACTGAATGAGTGTTAACTGTGATTCAACAAGCAACAAGAAATTAGTGAATAGTGAATTAGTGAATATAGTGAATGTTATAATTCATTTACCTCTGATGGTTATATTTAATAGAAAATACAAATATAACAGTAATGCATATGCCACTACCCCTACCAGTTCTTAACTAATGTTTTCTGATAACAAAACCACTTTGTTTTAAGTCAGTGTGTGAACCAGTAATGTATATTCACTCACATAACCGGTGTTTTATTCATGAAACAGAAAAGCAAAAGCACTTCTAGCCCAGTAGCTGTTTGGGTGACATTTCCATAGGGCCTGCTTTCTTCACTAGCCCTTCACTATCTACTAGCTGTAGATAGGGCTCCCCCTCGTTGTGATGGTTATCACAATATTTTGGTGCTGGTGCTTTTAGCAGGATACAGGTTATCAGAGATGTTGTTTATGCATGTGAAAAAAAAAAAAGCAGTGTGGAAGCTATGCCTCAGATTTAACCTGCTGTTAAAACTGAGTGCAGCTATTAGACAGGTGGCTATATAATGTATCTTTTGCTGAGGATTTGGGGAGTTGAGATGGGCTGTTGCTAATAATCAATGTATGCAATTAAATTGCCATTCTGACCATGCGTTTTCAATTTTATTAGCAACATCTCCTCTCCCCTCAGTCTTTTTGGTCATAACCATCTCTTTTTTTTTTTTTTTTTTTTTTTTTTTATAATTTAGCTTTACCTTCTCCCATGCACTCTTAGATCTTTCTTAATATTTCTTCCTTGTTTGTAGCATCAGTCATTCTCATATATTCTGATAAAGATCATAGACAGTTTTCACAGTTATTCAGGAGCTCTGCTCTGTCCAGTTTTAGTGCTGTCCTGTTCATTTGCAGGTCTTTGTGTATGTTTTTTAGCTTCTTCCAAAGAGGACTTAGATGTCTTAGATAATTCTGTATTTCTCATAGTTATTTTTCAGAATTGCTCTTTTGCCTGTACATTCTTTGCATTAGCCAGACCCTCACATCCTAATCTTCCTGCCTTCGGAGGGCAGATTATGATCTAGCTGTGTATTACTCTTCCCTTTGGCCAGCTTCTAAAGCTTTACCTTGTGAAACATTGAATTTACACAATTAACGTTATACTTATCATCCTTCCTTAAGACATACTCCTCCCATAGCTTTGACCACAGTCTCTTGTTTCTAGCTAGTCAGCTGACTTCCAAGGAGGATTGTGTGTTCTTCCTACTGGACATTTGGAGGAGCCATCCCCATATTCCCAAAATGATGTTCAAAACTTATAGCAGATCCACAGTACTCTTCCTTCTTTGTAAAGGTTTTGCCCTACAGTCTGAAATAGTTAGTGCTCTTGTGACAGATTTTGGTACTATTTGCTAGTATTTTTGAAGCTCCACTTACAGTATTAGGGGCCTAAAATCAGGTGCAATGCAGTAGTAATAAATCATCCTAACCACTGATAAACATGAGACAGAGATCTGAACTGTTTTAGAAGTCTCTGTTGGGTGTGACTGTTTTACCTTTTTCATTTTCTTAAAATTAATTTTGTTATCAAAAAAGTCAGTTTAAAACTATGGGAAAAATATGCTTGTTGTACATACAGTTTCATACACATCTTAAAATCAGCACAGAAGGTATTCTCTGCTTTGGAAAGAAGAGGTTGTTTGGTTTTGTTTAATGTGAATCTTACCCTGATTATATTTAGACTGCAATTGTAGATATAGTTCCCACTTGGCAATGAGCAGTGTGAGGTTTGCTCGTTTGTTTGTAACCACATGTATGTAGGGTATGCACACTGTTTGCTAACACCTTTCCTGACAGCCGCGATAAGCTGCCGAGGCTGGCGAGAGAGTTCACCTAGCAGAGGCTGAGAGGATGAAAGGTCGTTTTATGAAATGCAAACTGAGAAGCTATAACATAAACAAAACTGCTCTCAAAGAAGTACTGTTTCCTGCCTACATCTACACAACTTTGTACTTTTAGGCCGTATTCCACACTTTATGCAAATAATAATCACTCAGTTTCCATCTGAACGTGAGCAGCAGAGAGGGACTTGGGTCTTGGTCTCCCCAAGATTCATTCTGCCCAATAATTAGGTCATCTCTGGGTCATCTTTTATATTTGATAAATGGAAAGTGAATTGTAGCTTAGGAGGTCTGATAAAAGCTGTGGGATTTTCATTACTGAATATTTCATAGTTTTCTGCTGTGGCGCATTCAGTATCTCTCCTTTTGACTGGTGTTGGGAAGTACCTGTTGCATTGAGGAAGTAGTGAAAACCAACTGCAGTGATCCTAAATAGCAAAAAAAAAAAAGTGAATATTTCAAGCAGAGTTCATGGGATGCTGTCATTTTTAGATTCTGAATGAGAAAAGCAGCATTTCAAGTGTCCAGTATTGAAGAAAGCATCGGTGTGACTTCAAACATTCACATGATAAAAATAGTGGTAAAGTGGTAAACCCTAAAAATTTCTATAATGTTGGTAATTGTTACTGATTCTAAAAAGTAAGCAGTTTATTTCAGATCTGTACAAGGATAACTAAGGAATTAAATCTCTAAATTCAACTATCTCAAGCTTTCACTTTTTTTTTCTCCTGGTCTGTAAAGTAAATTCTTTATTCTTGTTGAGTATTTCACTGAAAGATATGGTAGGAAAACTGGAATCTTTGTTAAAACTGGTGAAAGTCTCTGAAAATCATCATTACTGTCCTTTTCTCTCATCTCTCCCATATTCCTTCTGTCTCCTTCTAATAACATCTCAGACTGCACAGATATTCAGTAGTCATCCCCTTTCTGTTCCTATTATCTATGGTGTTTTCCTGACTTCCAGAAGACCACAATAACTCCAAGCAGCTTCATCTCTCACCTCTGCTTCTGTTTCTTCTGTGATTCCATCACTTCCTCTGTAACTTGAGTCTTTCCTTACGCACTTCTTGTCTGTAATCCAGCTTGATTTTGGACTTCTTATGGGATCCCAGTACTTCCACATCGTCCCTTCTCCCATTCTCCTACAAACCATCTCCTGGATGGTTTGTTTCACCCAACCCACGGCTTTTAATTTCCACTCTGTTCCTAATGCCAGCTTTAATTGCTGATTAGTCCATTTTTTTTTTCAGACACCTTCATGCTCTGTCCCATAAAAATCTGCAAATCCACTTTAGCTATTACTGTTCCTAAAGTTCATGTCCAAATACAGCAAGTTGAGCACTGGCTAATCTGTGCATGGACTGAAACTTGTATTTATAGTAACTGGGAATGCTTTGTTTTTCCTTGCCTTCTGCTGTTTCCCGCTGTGTGTTTGCCTGATCTTTTTATGCCGCACATGCACAGTGTCAAATCTAATGGGGCCTTAATTTAGGCATCTACATGTTACTGTAATTAATTAATAACTCCATCCTTTGTTAATTTTGACAACTGCTAAGAGGCTGAAGGGCAATTGTACTGCTAACCATCTGTACAAATGCAAAAATGAAAAAGACTGAAGATTGTCCATGGAAGGCAGGTTCTTCAGGCTGATGCATTTGCACATAGTGAACTGGTCTGTAGTATTCAGACATTAGTTTCTCATTAACAGATGTAGCCCCTATTTTAGGGACAACAAAAATAGTACTTTTATTATGACAAGAAGTACCAGTAACCTTCAAAAGCATGTTTGTGTTAACCAACTAAAGGATATTGAAGCAGGAGACACAACTCAGTGTTCAGGGCAGTAAAGTGGGAGAGCTCTTTCTCTGCTGAATAAGAAAGAGAAGAGAACATGTCTGTGCCTTTGACTTCAGTAATGGCTATGTGTTTATGAGCTTTCTGAGTTCTTTCTGAGTCACCTACATTATGAGGTTTTTTTACTAAAACAAAATAGAACAATGGAAATTTCCTTCTCCCCTCTAAGTAAACATTGTTAGATTAATTGAATTTAATTTTATTTGTATCTTAACAATGTATTTCCTGTTTGTTACATCACATTAAAGAAACTGTGCTTCATCTTACAATGGTTTATGTCCTTACTTACCCACCAATGTTTTTTGAGCTCTTCAAGTAAGTCAGGAAAAGTTTCTATTTTTTTCTAATTTTTCATAATAACGTGGTTTCAATGGCTTGATTGAGTAGACCAGAAATGACTTCATTCTTCTCTTTCAGAGAAATACTTAGATATAGATGCTGGTTGGAATGGTATACAAAGACCATGTGTACAATGTTACTTTATTGTCTCTCTGTACTTTACTCTGTCTGTTCTGCATCTGTTAATGTATTTTACTAGTCTTGTCCTTGCCTGGTAACCTCCAGGGGGGCAGAGATTGCTAATTTGTCCAGTATTTGCACAGTAACAACACAATAGTTTTCTATTCTGTGACTCCGGCATTCTGACAATAAAATAACAACAGAATTGCATGGAATCTTCATTTAAAAATATAAACCTAATTTGGTTGTTTTATGTGAATAACTTATACCAGAAATCATGCAAGAATTAAATTTAGAATTTAGAATTTTAGAATTTAGAGTTTTATATGCAAGACAAAATCTGAAACCTTTCTTTCACCACAAATAGCCAGAAAGTTCTCCTTTTTGGTATGTGAGATAAAAGGCCTATGGAAGTGGACTTGCATCTCAAGATGTATGAGGAAGGTTCTGCAGAGCTTAAAATATGTATCATTACTTTTAAGATGCTTTATTTGTATGCTTAAGCTTTGATTTCATTATAGTTGGATTTGAGAGTGAACAAAAGCTTCAAATTTAGCAGCTAAAACAAGTGTGTAAAAATATGACAAAATTACTTTTTTTCCAAAAGAAAGACCTATTTCATAGTAGAGCAAATAACTCAGTCATAGCAAAAAATATGCTGCATTCTATCAGAGGTGAGGATTATCACATAGATGATGAAATGATCTTTACATTTCCTTGTTTGGTAAGAATAATTTAATTGTGCTTGCCTTGGCTTGAATTAGTTAAAGAGACCATTCCTTTGGCACATTTATCAATCTTTTTATTCTTTCACTTCCATAAATGCATACAGGAACTCTCTATAAAAGGCAACTGAGTGAGCTTACAGTGATAAATTTTTCTTGTTAGGAGAAATTACGTTCACTAACTTGAGCTACTTCAGCATGAAATTGAAAAAGAATCATTTTGTCTTAATTTACATTCTTGATTCAATGACAAAAATGTAGATTAGTCCAAGAAAACTATGTAGACATTGCTTTAAAAACCATAGGTAAACTGAACTTGCTAATGTTTTAAGTTCATCAAATAACACATCTCCTGTATTTGTGATGTTAGGTTGTAATAGTTCCTGTGAATCACTTCAAAATATATACATTTTGGTCTTTCAGATCCGTTTACTGTTTCAGTTACATCTTTATCAACACTGGTATGCATTTTTCATTTCCCACCTAAGCTGTCCACATTGTTCCTTAATCAAAATCACTGGGATAGTGCTGCGGTTCACTAGCCTTAGGAGCTGCTATT
>NC_141704.1:25323312-25398312 GCF_971803275.1 Cyanistes caeruleus | reverse complement strand
AGATGTGAACGTCCAAATAAAATTTGCAATGAGGGCAATAAAAGTTTTCGGACAATAACTCAGTACAACGAGCACTAACTGGCACACCTGTGGTAGTTTTAATTTCGTGTTGGTGACAGTAGCAGGGAAGATGCATGGACTAGCAGCCAACACATCACTCTGACTCTGTGGGAGATTGCATAAATGGTCCTGCCCTGAATCTTGAGGTTGGGACTTGTGCCTGCTGCATAATCCAGCCCTGACAGCATCAGGAGGCATCTTGGTGGCTTGCCTGGGTTTCTGGGAATCTTACTGTAGCAAAGCCTCAGCAGAAAATCAATTGGTCCTAAAGATGATGGGGATAGAGAAGGTGAGTGGTGAAACATAGGAACATGGAAATCAGAGAGTTAATTGAATAGGAAGAAAATAAGCTGAAAAAATGAGGACAGCCTGATTGTTCCTGGACTGATATATACAGTTCTCAATTTAAAATGTGTTGGAGTTTTTGCCCATTATAGCTAGGCTTTAAATATATCATATTCTCTTACCCACATTAACTTCTTGAACATAGAATTAATTGTTTGGGAATCTAAAACATAAATTGGATCTTGATTCTAATTTTAAAATTAATTTCAAATTAATTCTTTTCATAATCCTGTCGAGCATTTTAGTCCTGTTTGATTTTGTGGTAATAGCAGCCCAATTTCTGCCACTTTTTTATTTTTGAAACTTACTGAAGCATAGTGTCTGTACTACAGCTGGGGGCATTCAGAAACCATGTGTATTCTGGCTGTGATTCATTTTTCCTCACCAGCCATGAGGTTTTGTTTTCCTAGCCATGGCTAACTCAACATACATTGTCGAGTAAATTTCCACATCTAAAGGCTACCTTACAAAATGGATGATGTTTCATTATTCTCAGTGGAAGTCATAATTCAGGTAATAATTTCTTCCTAGTATGTAAGCCATGTTGGGAGACAGGGACACTCCTGTTAGGGCTCACATCACAGACTGCTCTTAAAGTCATCAGCTGGCTCCCCCTGTGTGATGTAGGGGCCATTTTCAGAGCACCTTTCCCTGGTTTGGATGATATTCTCTGTAATACAAGGAAAATGAACTCCATGAATTTTGTTGATAAGAAGAATTTGAAAGAAGAAACAAAAGGTGAGGAGCAGAAGAAGGAAAACATGCTGTTTTCCACATGTGCATGAGGAAATACCGAGTTAAAGGGACAGGGGAGGAGCTGTGATGGGAGGGCTGACGAAGAAACCATGAAGTTTCAAGGATGTACACTTGAAAGCAAAAAGAGCTTCACAGTCAAGGAAAAAAATTCAGTAAAAATTCAGTAAAAAGTCATCCTGAGTGACCAATAGGCTTTTTTTGCTGCTTTGGGGCAATCCTAATTACGTGCCTGCAGTTTGAATCTGTGGCTGCTGTATAACATTACTGCAGATAATGAAAGTTGCTTGGCTATCCTGTCATTCCACTTGTTACCATACGTATAATCCTGCTAAGTAAAACTGTAACTTTCTTCTTTTTCTATTGACACCTCTTACCTTAGCATAATTTTAAAAAAATATTGCAATTTGTATAAACCTGTGTTACTACATTGCACTCTTAACTTAATGTATCTTTTACTTGTTTAGGCACATGGAACAGTTTGTAAACCAGAGGGTCAAATGTCAGTCCCATGTGCTGCTTGGGAAAAAAGCAGAATGAATAAAACAATCATGTTATCTATATTGATAATAATGTTCAGAAGTACGAATCCGAGGGAAAAATATGGAATACTTAAAATCTATGCCAGAACTTGTGAGCATCTTTGAAGCTGTGTATTGTGTATCAGGCTATACTAACCAGGTTCTGGTAGTGTTTGTGATGCACAGACTCATCTACCTGTCCTGATATAAATTGTCTCAGGTGCTAAGGTATCCCAGAACGTAAATTAGCACCTATCTGCATACAACGAAGTGGCTAGCACACTCTAGTTTTGCTACTCTGTGGATTCATGCTGCTAAAACCTTCTCTTAAACACCTTATCCTGTTATTTTTGCGCTGCTTTTCGTAGCTTTTAAAGAGAGGCCCAAAATCTGTCTTCATGCCATTTATATGAATAGATAGCACAAAATATTCTTTATCCTATTGTTTTTACATCATTGAATCACAATGGATACATGAGAAACTTTTCACTGCAAAACTTAATTATACTTTCATTTAGTGGCCCCTACCCTTCATGAACATAATTTCCAAAATATTGCAAGGTTTGTCTGTGCACTCTGTTGACCATCTAGCACAATGTGCTGTAATTTCTGATTGGAGTTTTTCCTCCTCTTTAATGGTTTCGTTAATAAAATAACAAAATAACAAAAATCTGTTAGCAAGGACAAAACTAAAGTTACTCCCTAATTGTTTCTGTATAATGCAATGAGCAAATATCTTACTCTGCTTCTTGCTTTTTATGATTAGCTGTGCTAAGTGTCCTAAGGGCTCTTCTTATCCTTCATGATCTTAAAGACCTTACAACCCAAGGCTTAATAGACAAACTTCAGTTTGAAGGAGAAGAGGGTTTTTTGGCAATATAAGAGAAGAATGGCCCATAATATCAAATATTTTTTACACATAGACCAATGATCAGAAAAGTGCTGTAAGGGCTAACTGTAACTTCCAACAGTCCCTGTGATGTGAATGAGATGTGAAAGATTCCTCAAGGCAGAAAGGGCCTTTTTTTATTTCTCCTTTCTCAAGGATGCCCACTAATTGCTTCATCTCCTCCTCCTACAGGTTGGAAATAATTGCATAATGATCACAAAATCCATTTTTGTTCATATCTTTGTTGTTCTTCTCAATCAATGCCTCGCCTGCTTCTTAAGCTGGGCTCCAAAATTTTCTCAGAACCTCAGACAGCACCGTCTTTCTCCTTGTTTTTTTTGAAATGTGCAAAGTGCATCAAGGACACAATTTCAGTCTGTACTTCCTGTACTGTGCCAGTATATTGTGTCTCTTTGTCAGTCAGTCCCTGACTTCCTAGCTGGAAGCCACAGCCTTTGGTGCACTGCAAGTGCAAACCAGGGTTAAGTGCCTGGAGCTAGCCAAGCCCTTCAGAAATGTTTCTTAAAGCCAAAAAACAGTTTTGAAAGATGAAAACTGCTCTGAGAGGCCAAGTGTTAAATCTAAAATGCCCAGTAAGTCCAGGGATATCTTCAGTTCCTTCTCAGAGGAATCTGAGAATGGTAACCTGACTTATTTGAGATACAGAAAGTGCTTTCAGTTGGTCTGGATTATTGTAATTTACCAACACAGTTATCCAGTATTGGTACATGCAATAAGACATTAAACTCCTAACTCTGTATTTAAAATTCATTTATGCATTTATGCATTTTGAGTGTTAAAATCTATGGCCAAGTGACTCAAAAAACTCCAACAGAAAACCATTGTTGGAATCTGGTAAATAAGATAAAGAAAAGTCAGATAAAATGTAAAAAATGAAAGTAGAAAACTTCATTTAGTTTTAAAGTCAAGGGTGCTTTTCTTAAAAGGTGCGGAAAGCAGAGCTATCCTCTTATATACATTTTTTTTTCCTAAATAGTCAGGGACAAATGATAGAACTTGGCTAAATATGTGGGAATAATGGGCTATATTATTTCATTTTTACTACTTTATATTTAGGCATTTAGATTACTGTTTTAGCAGCTTGGACTTGAAAGGTAATTTGTTAGGAATTTTAAGTATATTATGCATGCTAAGCACTCTTAAAACTGGGAGTATTACTTTGATCAAAAACTCTGCAACTCTGCTTCAAGACTCAGATGACATACTTAGGAGCCAACTGGCAGAACTTGGCACAACCCTATTCAGGGCTATGAATATTTATCATTTATCTGATAGTAAGTTATTAAAACCTAAGTGTCCTATTAAAATCTAACCATCCTGTAAATCTGTAATTTTTTTCCTTGTTTTTTGCTTTGGTTGTGACACTATTTAAGAATGTAAAAATAATTCGTAAAGAAAACCAGAGAGAGTGTACTATAGGTTTTGTTCATTGCAGTTTTGGACAGAGGCAGTCATGGTTACTGCCTTGAAATCTGATGAAAATAGTTATTGTTTTGTTTTTCTGCAAGGTATCTCTTGATGTGTTTGATGATACTTTAAATTATTTGATATGCTTCAACTTTTGTTCTATTAGGAAAAAAAAAGGAAAGAAAACTTCTATCAGAAAACAAGAGTTAGTGGAGAATTCATTCAGAAGTTTTTGAATGCAAATAGTCTTTTCATTTCACTCTACTTTCTTCTAACAATACTTAAGTTCTGTATATGACAGGACAAACTCAAATAATTTTCCAAACAGACTGTTTGCTGAACAACCCTATGATCCCAACACTATTTATTCAGTTTGCTCATCTCTACCTCCCATAACCATGAGATCCATGATATTACACTGCAGTTAATATTTCTTTATTACTTGCAGCAATGTATTTCTTTTACTTGTTTCTTTTCCCGTTTTCTGTATCATGGTGTTTTTATCCAAAAAATGAAGCCTTGATTTACTCCATAAGCATCTGTGTTTGGCATATTCACTGGAAAATTGATCTAGTTGTTATTTTTCTCCCACACGATGTAGCTTCAAGCTCAGTCTGTTAAGCTACTTTATTTTGGGTAACTACTTTGATATTGAGATGTTGCCTGATCTTGCTATTGAAGCTGTTCAGCCATTGTCACTTATGTGGCATGTCTGTTTGTAGGTCTGATGAAGGCTTAGTGCCCTCAAGTGATGCAGTTCGTATTGATCTTCATTGTTTTCTTATTGACCCAGTACCCACAAATAGAAAGATTTCTGTATTCACCTCTTCTCTATTTCTCACCTCTCTTCTGAACTGAAGTTAAAGGTCTCCCTGACTGTCCTGGATGTTTAGTCTAGGTTTCCAGGTTTGTCTCTTTCTTTTTCCACATTGCCAAAGATCTATAGTATGTGTTAGAGCACCCCCTGCCTACTGATTCTTCTTTGACCACCGTGTGTTTCAATATCTCATAGCAGAATAAATTGAAATGTGAGTTCTTGTGTTGAATGAACAGATTACAAGAGCTGGTGCTGTTAGCTCTCACTTGCCATCTGAGACGAATTTCAGCTCGGTGAGTACTTCTTTCCTGTATTAAGCAGTAAAGTAAAAGCTGACCACTGTGATCGCTGTTTCGAGTTTCTACTGGGCAGAGAAAGGAAAAGCCAGCAGTCTTGGCTAGGAGGTAGTAGCCAACCAGCCCTGCTGTGACAGAAAAAAAAGAGCATGCTGACACATGTCTCCCTTCCAGATTATTGCTCCAGTCTCCATCTGCATTCTGCTAATTTCTTTAAACAGCAGGCAAAATAGGATTGCAAAAGGAAATTTCCAGAGCAGTTGAGATTTTTCAAAATCTCTATTGTATTGTGTTGCCATTTCTCCCCAGTTTAACTCTCATTTTTTGACACAGACCCTCGTTCATTTGTTAATTCAATTTCTCACTTGTTTTGAAAAATTAATATTCAGGAATAAGTCACATATTACTATTGATATAATAGATGAGCTGTTGAAAGATGAGGTTGTATGAAACACTGGTTGTATTTTTATTGTTTTCTGTGGGAAAAATGTTTTTTTGCTTGTAAGGGTCATCATAGATTTGCCACTCTAATTTCCACTTACTAATCACTGGTCCTGGTACAGGAAATATAAGGAGACACAAGTCTCTATTATTGAGATTTCAGATTCAGCTATCATAATATTTTCTTCTTTTTTTTTTTTTTTTTTCCCCACATTATAAAACCTGACTGGAAACATTTCTTCAGAAAAGTGGGTGTATTTAGCAATCAATAACAGTGAATTGAGAGTGTGATCTTGCAGCATAAACCAAGCGATCAGACATAAGAAGGAATGTGATTTTCATAAATAAAAAGGTGTGTTCTGACTATAAAATTGGAAACCAAAAACTTGTAGCTGTTACATTACCTAGCTGAACAGCTATAAAGTTTAAGATGTAATAATGTAAGTAAGTAAACTTGAATTTAGGATGCAGTTACAGGGCTGAAGAGATTTGAAGGTCATTCCTTATTAGAATTGTCACACATATCTTTTTAGTAGCAATAGCTCTACTTGTTAGCCAGGTTTCTCACATAGATTTGTATTTATACAGAATTCTGAAGCTTGAAGTATTCCACTACAGCTTTGTTTGTTATTCCACCTACTATCACAGAGCTCTGAGTTGTGCATTGTGCGTCAAAACATATTCCATTCTTTCAGAGTTCTTGGGGAGGAAATACGATGTAATTCATTATGCCCTGAAGATAAACAGTACCTCTTGACCTTTTCAAGAAAAGTTGCAATATTTTCTTATTCCAGAATGTAATATTGTACTGAGCCGATATCAATGTGATAAGATAAATGTTTCCTTTTCTAATGTAAACCAGAGTGCACTACATTTATATAAAAATCTTGGGGGATACCCAAAGCCTCCAGATAAAAAGGGGCAGCTTGGCTATTGTAGGTCTGCATTTTTGAATTCTCAGTCTCAAAGCACAAAGGGCAAACTGCAGCCAGTCTTGAAGACGAAGGCCATTTTTCAGAATGAACATATTTTTGTGTTGCTCTGTTTAGAATTCACTTAAAGAATTTTCAAGCAAATTTTAAAAAGTATAGAATTTGTTACCATTAAAAAAGAAAACAAACAAAAGCCCACAAAAATAAAGATTACCTGTCTTTCTTCTCAGTACCAGGATCTGGTAGATGTTCTGGTAGAAGCCTGTGAGTCAGTGTTACACTGTGTACTTGCTTTTTATAACACTCAGTATTTTAGGAAATGAAAGACTAATGAGGAGTGTTGTTTTATCTCATTTATTTTTCTGCATTCTCTGCTGTTGTTCAGAGCACAGTTTTCTTTAGTCTCTGTTCTTTATTTCTCTGTTGCATTGCACATGGCATGTTTCTGATAGATGAAGTCGGTTTTGTGCAAATGTGGTCACCACTGTGGAGAGGGTTCTGAACATGGCACTTTCAGCTTCTCACTGCCCCTAAGACAATGCCCATATCCAGAAGCAAAAACATATTTGGCTTCATGGACTGTGCCCAAGTGTTAATACAGTGTCCTAGTCTCTTCTTTCCTGGCAAATCTCTCTTCCAGTGAACATTCCAAATCTTTCCAAAATCCTCATTTATCTTCATAAGTTAAATGCAGGTTTGCTTATTATGTGGCATGTAAAAATCCTCAGTTATTCATGTGTATTCTATTCTCAGAAAAGACTGGCTTTAACTGCTGCTACTATTACATATAAAATGACATGGCATATTTTAAAATCAGTTGATTGATATTGCTTCTGCTTTTACTGCATTCAGAACTTCATAGATATTCTGAAGGCTTACTACTGTAAGCAAAATAATACTGTTGCACTCTAAAGCAGCAACATCCTTGAACCCCTTCAGGATGAAAGTAAAACTATTCTAAACATACTAATCACAGCATATAAATTAGATTCAGCAGGGATTAAAATACAGGAGAAAAGAGCAGTTAAGAACAGGGGTGAGAAGAAATATCATTAAATTCATCTATTTTACATATTTACCATGTTAATAACATTTTTTTGACTTTTTGTTTATTAATTTTATTTATTTAAGCTTAAGCAAAAATCTTAAAATGTAAGGACAACACTTGGAAAGATTAAGGTCAGTATTTGGAAATTAACTGAAAAAAGTTTTGAGAGAAGACTTCTAAGTTCATGAGTGACACAAAAACATAAGTGAGGATGAGGCTACCATGTTGGGCAATGTAAGGAAGCCCTTGGAGTCACTGAGGGAAGACAACCTTAATAAGAAAAGGAAGGCTGACAGATTGGAACAAAAAAATGTAGACGAGGTTCTTTAAGGTGGTACATTGACTGTGACTTTGAGAATAAAGGATTTGATTTTGGTTTAAAAACAAATGGTGTGTTCACCAGAGAACCAAGCAGAATGTATGAGCTAGATATTCTATACACTGGAAAAGAAGTATTTGTAAACTAATGAGGTTTAGAGGCAGAGAACTTAGGTTTTGTTTTAGCAGATGTGCAATCATGCAGCTTACTTAGATACTGTTCTCTTTTTGGTCTCCACATTAAAGACAGTTCCACGTATCTGCAGTAAAGACAGTTCAAAATTTCTTCCAGCTTAAAGATAGTTTCTTTAATATATTTTTTTTTGTGTATATATATATATATATATGTATAAAAAAGTTTATGCAGTCTGTATTCCATAGTAAAAGAGCACACTAAGGAAGAAATGGTATAAATGACTCACCAGTGTTTACCACTCAGTCTGTTGCTTATCTCCTTGCTCATTGTTGGGGATAGTTAAATGATCTGTATCAAATTCATTCTGCAGCTGTCAGTACCTGCAAGCATATAAACAGGCAGGTAAGATTTCTAGAAGGCAGATGACCGCATCACTAAGAGGACTGCTCTAATTGGTATAATCAGTACAAGAAATGAAGAGTAAAAGAGCATGAAAATAGAATTACTTTTATACCCCTTGAAAGGAGGCAGTAACAGGCTGCATTTAGTACCTCCTGCAGCTGACTATGCTGAACTTCCCCTGAACATAGGAAAAGGACATTTTAATCTCCAAAACCATCCATCTGGCATCTTCCATTAACATTAAACAGAAAGAAAAAAAAAAAAAAAAAAAGAAAAAAAGAGAGGAGTGGTGGTGTTCAGAAACACTTGTATCTGACTTGAGGATTCTACAGAAATATTAACCCTTAGTGGAAGGTGCTCTAGTCAAATTAACATATCTGTTAATTTACATCATCTTCATTCTTGTGTCTTGTGGCAGAATGGAGTTTGTCTGTGCTTTGAATTTCACTGTCACCTTGCATTTCTTCTTTACTTGACTGAAGGGTTTCAAATCTGTTTGAAATCTGTATACCTTTGGATATTGCTTGAAATTAACTGCAGTGTGAGTAGACATGAGAGATTGACAGTTGCACACATATAGTAATCAGCAAGGGCAGGATTTAATTGCAGATAATTTGTACTGTACCCCTCCATATAAAGATATTCTATATTCATTTATATTTATAATGTTCTGGACAATGAACATATGGTAAAACTTAAACATATGAGCATTTAATCTAACACAGATTTAACCTGTCCCTTCTTCCTTTGCTTTTCAGAAGCTTTTATTCCTTTCTGTAAAGAAAACATTTTTGGAAATTAAACTCTGGATACAGGACCAGATATCTTCCTATGTTTGTGTTCCTTTTAATTATTGAAATTTGAGGATGCATTAAAGGCTGTCACGTGAAATGTTGAATTACCTCTGGTTTCCAGGTTTCTGTTTTCCAAGACCTGTTTTTCACTTGAGAAATTCAGGAAATTTGCTGAAGCTGGATTGCAGTGTGGGAGAATATGTATGGTTTATGACAGGTTAGATACAACACGGTAATTTATGACTGTGTGAATGTACATTGCTAAATCCCCTCTTTTTCTCTCAAGTAGAAACTTTCTTCTCCTTATCTTCCATTTTCAATTTTTATAAAACTATGTTGTTGAAGCTTTAGGTGTCATTGTTTTGTCTTCTTGTGACACCTAGGGAAAAAAACCCAAACTGAATCAAAATCGGAATTCTGTTATGCCATAAATAATATGGGGTAATATGTTTGCAAAACTTTAAAAATATGTTCTAGAACAGAGATTAAATAGGGAATTGCATCAGAGGCTTGTGGCTCTCAGAAATGCAGAAATGTTAAGAAAATTTAGTCTGAAAAAAACTCACAACCTGGAAAACAAATGCTCAGGTTGCTACCACTTCCATTTGGCAAAATTTCAGAAATCACTTCTTCCAATAAATTTAATGATTGGAAAAGGTGAAAATTCCTACAGGCATTGCTCTTAGGTTTTTTTGAACTTTAACTTTGTTGCAAAATACCTACTTTGGAATGCTATTAATTCCCATGTAATTAATTTTAAATGGGGCTCATATCTTGTCTCACAAGATGATGTAAAAGCTTGAGTGAATTCCATGTGTTCAAATTTCAAAGGATGGTGCGTATTAGGTCACTTTGGAGTCTACCAATGTTTGCTATAGAAGACAGACTATCTATACTACTTCAACTGTGTCAGACTAGTCAGAGAAACACTTGCCTTGAAAATTAAGGATGTCAGTGTAAGTAAAATTAATTTTTTTTCTTGAGTAGCATAATCATCTCTAGTCATTAAAATATCTATTTTCAATTATATTGTGCTGGCCTGACTTATACTCTGATTACCATGTGAATCTTTTTTAATACCTTCCAGTTGGGAAGAAATTTAATTTATTTTCAACCTTACTTCCATTGTTTTTATTTTGGTGCTGTTCTCTTTGAACTTGTAAAAAAGTTCCAAAAGTTGTCCTTAATATGTATAGTTTTAGTCCTTGTAGTCTTTCTGTGATTCACCTTTTCTCCATGTCTTTTATAGCAATGATGGAATAATTTAGTTATTCTTCAGAGAGGCACAAAATCTCTAGCCAGAATATTTCCAAATTCTGATGCAGAAAAATGTAAAGAAAAGTACTACTGATGATGAAATTGTCTTAAAATACATTTCTAACACTTTTCATTATCACAGTATGCTTTTCCTGAAAAAAATCTCATTTTCATAGTATCCTTAAAATATGAAAATAAAAGTAATCATAATTAAAAAAAACCTGAAGTGCTTGAAGTTGGACCTTTTTTAATCTTTTCACTTGTTTTTGTGCAAATGCCACTGGTGATACACCAAAGCCTTTGCAATGCTCTCTGTTATCTGCTTCCAGAGTACCAGTCACCTTTGTTGAATAACCTGCTTGCTTCTTTGCCAGTAGCAGATGGAGTTCTGTCCCAGCATTCAAATCTGGGGCACTCTTGGAGTTAGTGACTAACCTGAGCTCTGAAAATTACATTCTTTATAGAGTCTTTGTCAAACGCATAACTTTGAATATTCAGTCTTAAGTGCATAAACATGAGTATGAGAAATACTATCAACCATTTTAGTATTTACAGAAATTATTATATGTTACTATTTTTGTGGATTTGATTGATGGTAGCTCTGGAAACAGATGCTTTGGATTGGTTTGGATTTTTTGCTTTGGATTTGGTTGTTTTGGATTTTTTTTACCACTGCTTCTTTGATGAAAGAAATGAAGATTTTTATTAATAGACTGTTTTGACCTTCATCAGTAGAGCTCAACCCAGATGCATAAGGTGTCCATATAAAACTACTTAAAAATCATCAGCAGATACACCATGGGAGGTTCAGGAGGCAGCAGTTCAGAATGAAAGGAGTCTTGATTCCCCCACTCTGGAGTGTCTGCTCTTGTTTCTGACAACAATTTGTTTTCCTAACCGATCAGATATGAAATTAAGATTCTTTGACACTCTCATAAGCCATCCCAAAATCTCAGCCTGGCTGCTTTTGCCAAGAGAGGCTCCAAAACAACATATGGCTCAACTGTTTCGAGCACATTGCCATGATCTTCACTAGTAAATTAAAAGTACAGATCCTGGATACTAAATTTAGCAGTTGACACAGGGTAAGACACACGAGCTAATAAGCATTTTAGTCCCCAGAATTGGGATAGCTGCACCCAATTCCATAGTCAAATGGTCCTTGGAAAAGTCCGACTGCAGAACTGTGCCAAGGCATAGCTTGGGAGAACGTGGGTCAGCACAGGTAAAAAATGCATGCCCAGAGCCGTGCCTGCTGCTTGCATTTTGCTACTGTGGAAAATCACATTCTCTGTCACTCTCCAGTTTTCGGTGTAGGTGAAGCCTGAGAGAGTTTGTAAAAATGATATTGTCATCATACCTTTTTCTGTAACGCACTCCCTATATTTTTCGTAACTCTGTACATGAAAGTCCTTGCAGGGTTCATGTCTTAGTGTTATTAATGAACCTGGGGATTGGTGGAGAAGAGGGTGAGAACCTCTGACATTCATCTAAAATCAAAGATTGTTTCACCTGCTGGCCACAGCTCTTTCTCCAGGTAGCAGCATAAGCCTCATACCATAAACTGTGCTCCAGAAAGTATTTCAAAGCCATCCCAAAGTCCTCACATAAAATAGTTTCTCTCCTGTTTTTATTCTTCAATCCACTGTCCTATGGCACAAGAAGAGCCCCGGGAATTGCAGTAGACGAATAAGCATTATCCAGAAGGCTTTCTCATAAAATGCAAGGCCTTCTGACTAAAAGTACTATAATACTGTGATGTCTGTCATGTATTTTTCCCCCAAATCTCAGAGATGAAATTATCTACATTTTGTCCTGCAAATTTAAAAATCCATCTCTAATAGATGACATAAATTTTTAAAATAACAGCTAAATTAAAATTTACTGCAGATTGTAACACTGTACTAGTATTGCAATATCTAGTCAGGAATATATCTGTGTTTTGTGTGATATTTGAAACTCATGGTATGAAGAAGTGATGGTCTAGTAAGATGGACAAGTGTTCACAGGGAAGATGCACTGCATCCTGCCTAGTAAATTAAATTAAAAGGCAATATAGTTACAGTTTACTGAGGTTCAAAATGTACCAAAAAGGGAAAAGAAGGTATTGTAGAAAGGAGAAACTGGACTAGGAAACTAGAAACTAGGACATGAAATCTGAACCCTGTACAATGTGTAAAGAGGAGTGTCTTTAGAAGAGAAGACTAGTGTCTGAGTTTAGACCATACTAAGTTGATGAAATGAGAGAGGACTAAAACAATAAAAAAACTGATTATTTAGTTTTGATTTATGGAAAATAAGACTATATTGAAGCAATATATGGAGTAAAATTTATATCTAAACTTCATTTTGATCATGCACTAGGTTGTCAATGCTTTTTTCTTATGTGCATATTGGTGATAGTTATTATGTAATATATGCTGCATGGTTCAAAGGAAATTTTTAAAGTCTGATACCAGACTTCACTTTAAATTATGTGAAGTAATACATATGTTTGGCACCAACATAGCTGGGTGTGTCTGCTTTTACAAATGCATTTAAAGGTGATAATGCCCCTGAGCATATTTATGATTATAATTCCTTGATTAGCTTGCTGTTTAGGAAGATTACTGTAGATACCAAGGCAGTATAAAAAGGATAATTTTTTCCTGGGTGAGCTTGATGAAGTGTGATAGAAACGTATACCTTTTAATTCAAATGCCTAACCTGTTGCATTGCTCATGCATGTTACTTGGGAATTCCTTGAACAGTTGCTGTCGCTTCTCCAGCACCTAAATGCCCTGGGAATTGCAAAATATCTTTATTCCTCTCTGCAAAACAATTTTAATAGCTTCAGGTCTTTTCTTTTTCATCCCTGCAAGTTTCTAATCATAAAGAATATACTTCCTACTAGATGTCCTCACAAGGACTGAAACTGGGATGAGGAGCCCGAGGACATTTCTCTGTCTCTCCGTACTTGCATTTTAGCTTAAAATTAAAGCTCTTTGTCATTTCACTCTTTTTATAATCTTCACTCTTAGAAGTCCCCAAAGTGGAGAATTCTTTTTTGGTAGCACTGTCTATATGGACTGTTAAGGCTACCCTTCAAAACATACAATTCATTTGCCAACTAGAGCAAGAACCTGAAGATTGGTATTCTTCAGAGGCAGAGGTCTGTGTGTTGGATTGTGCCTGCTAGATCATCATGAAATGCACCAAAAGGTAGATAAGCAGTACAAGACCAAAGCTGAAATAGTAATAAGGTCAAGCAGGTCAGAATGGACTGCAAGTGCAGATAGCACTTACATGTTTTATATAAACATATAAACAAATTTGTGGTTGTGGAACAGAGGTTTCTCTGGAGTCTCACTGTCCACACTTAATACCAGATTTTAGTACTCAGAATTATTCCAAGGAGTTTAGATCAAATCTTTTGTTTTCAGCACATTCAGAACTATTGCTCAATGCCACCATTGGTAAGTTTAGTGTATAGAAATGAGCATAATTTTTATTTGCATGATTCACTTTATCTCATATCAAGAAAAAATTTTACTGTCATGTTTGGCTTTTTGTAACTGCAGACCAAGCTCTGCTTCTGTTTCAAAAATATGGTTTCTCAAAAGCCTTGAAAGATTGCAGATAAAATGGCTATTATTATATTGCCTTTTTACATCAATGTTTATTGTTTCTTCCCCTAATCATTCTTTTATTGAATATGTTCTTGTTAGTTTAGTTTATATTAACTGAAATTTTAGAAAGGATCACAAAAAAAAATCTGTAAGAAAAAAAATAAAATATATGTGCAGTAGGATTTCAGTTCAGCTGATTTAGCTTTAGCAGTATAGACTGATTTTTAATGTTGCTGAGATTATATAGTGACTTTGGATCAAAATAGTTCATTAAAAACCTGACCAAAAATGGGTCAGTTTGTTTTTACTTTTTTTAATTTATGTACATGTCTGACTTAAGTTGATCTAGTAGTGCTTTGGACCCTCATTCTTGTCTTACCTTTCTCTCCTCTTCTTAGTTCTCCATTTCAGCCATATCTCTGTTATTTGTAATAAGAATTGTATAAACAAGAAAATCTTGTTTTCTGCTACTGTTGTGCCCATACTTGGAGGTGAGGACACAAGAATCCTGATCAGGGGCTCTGACTGCAGTTAGGGCACTTATTAGAGCATTTATTTCGAAGCCATCTCCTGTTCTGTATATACTATTTCTCTGTTCAGTCCAAAATTTCAAGCATAGTCTCATAAACACAAAAGTGGTCATGTAAGGTCGGAAAATTCCAAAGAGCAACTCTGTATGTGCAGCTCTTGCTGATCCTCTGCTGTTAGCTCACCATGGAAACAAACCATACTGGAGCTTCTTGATATGCAGTTTATGAGAACATGGTGTTATTTGAAATGTAGCAAGGTGTTAGACATCACAGTAATCCAAACTTGGCATGCTTCACAGGAGCCACACAGTCAAATAAAACAGGGCTGTGAGACACTTCTAAAGATCTTCTGTGTCCCAGAGCAGAATCAGTGCTCTTAACTGTTCCTTAAGATGCTTCTTGAGCAGGTTCAGCAATAATGATTTTGCAGCATGTACACAATTTATTATACTCCTCTACTACTCTGCCATTGGAAAGTTTATTCTTAAATTTAATTAAATCTCCCTGGATTTAGCTTAAGGCCGTTTTTGCTTGTCCTTTGGAATGGAATACAATTAATTTGTAATGTGCAAAAACTTGCTGATGACTGTTACTGCTTTAGGGTTGGGGTTTATTTCTGTACTTATGATTAGACTTCTGCTACCCCATATGTTGAATTTTCTCTTTGTCATCGTGTTACCATTTTTATCTAGTTACTGGTAAAATGGTCCACCTCTTTGAACTATTGTGTCCCAAGCTGGGTACATTTCACTGAGTCATTAAAAGGTTGAGGAAAGTAAAAAAATATCTGTTTTGTATATGACACTTCTATTTTCATATCCCAGTTACTTTTATCATAATGGTACAACAGGATTTTTTTATGTCTTCAATGCATGGTTTTCATCACAGCTATATATATATATATTGAATTTAAGATTTCCTTAAATTATGCTCTTGTAAGAACTAAAAGTCAATAATTAGAACTATTAATATTATTTAAAACACCCTCTAAATTTATAATATCAAATGTGAAACCCAGTCATGACCTTTTTCTTCTTCACTGATAATCAGCTGGATATTTCAATAATGGCTTTTGTGCCTTCCTCCCATACAGTAAAAGCCTGATATGATCATCTTGATAATATTTCCTTTCATGGTTACAATCTCAGTCACTCCTCTGGATATGGATTTCTAAGGGCAGTGGTAAATCAAATTGTTATCATTCAAATATTTGGAGCCCTTTCAATCAGTGGCTCTTCAATGGATGTATAATTTCTCATACTTGGATTGGCTGAGAGTTTGATTAGTATAATTGCTGTAATTTTATTTGATTTTGGTACCATGTAGATACATTTTCTTTGATGGGTAGTTTTGGTTACTAACTTGAAAGGAGGGTACCCAGATGAGGAATCTGTGCTTCTGCTACTTCGTGTCAGCACACCTTTACCAGTGAGTGCAGAATGGAATCCAATTGAAAATAAATTGTAAAGACAGACATATTTCATTCTGACTTATAAATGGATAGGGCTATTTTAGGGTAAAATTGTTTTGACATTTGTTCTTTGCATGCTATTTTACTTTTTTGTATGACTTAATAAGGACTAATCAGTCCTCAGATCTGTCTTCTCAAACTTGAGGTTCTATTCTGGGAATCATGCTGTTGGCTAGAAAAAAATGTTTGAGTGCATGCTTCCTTCTGATTTGTATTTGCCTTATTTCTTGGTTTAGTTTATATTTTGGTGATGATTTTTTTGTTAATAATTTGATTAATAATCACCATGATTAATTCATTGTCTATAATTTTAGAATTTCCTTTCAGATTTCTATCAGTTAAAACTATTGCCTTCTAACAGCCACGTAATAGTTACAATGCTTTCTTTGATACTCTGTTTCATTCCACTCCCAAAGTTGCTCCAAATTTTCATCTTAATACACATGGGATCGACCTTGATTTAACTTGAATCAGTTCTTTCTTACTTATAAATTATCAAATCATCTATTATTCTACCTTAGTCAAGACTACTTTGTTTCTGAATGCTTTAATTGAAATTAGGTTTCATAGCCAATAAGACAATGGCTATAATGGACAAACTTGAAATAAGGTCTTTTTTAAACCAACTCTTTTCAAATCCTATGTATACTTGCATTATATATTATATTGTATTGTATTATATTGTATTATATTATATTATATTGTATTATATTATATTATATTATATTATATTATATTATATTATATTATATTATATTATATTATATTATATTATATTATATTATATCATATTTTAATAATTTTAAGGATTTTTTTGTTTCTGGCTTCACACATGGGATAGCTGTATTGACTGTTCTTCTTTGCCTGCATACTTAGATAGCTTTTATATATCAATTATCAGATTTTCATGTGGAAATCTGGTACATTCCACCAATACCACATTCTTTTCATGCAAGAGATTAGCTCTCCTGTTTAGCTATTACATATCCCAGTCTTTTAAAAATCACACCCAGTGGAAGAATTTAGTAGTGTCAGAATATTTGTGAGCTTGGATTGCTGGCTTTTTATGAGTGAATTTTTTGGGTTTTTTTTTAATTAAATTTCAAAAATTCAGTTAGTCACTGTGTAATGTAAGGAGGAGGAAAGAAATAGAGTAGATTGCTTCTGTGTATACAAAAGGAAAGTTAAGTTCAGGCATGTGGGATGAAAGGGAGATTGTCAGGTTCAAGCACAACTTTGGTGTTGTGAGCCCCCATCTCTCCTAACCCTTGACATTTGCATTCTTCAGCTGGTTTGAGCTTTGGAGAAAACATTTGCTGTCAGGCAACATGTTACACATGGTCTGACATGGAGCACTAATGACCAATGCAGACTATGTCTATAGGGAAGACATTCCTGCTAATGCCACCAGGAATTGAAGCACGTAACTGTTATGGGTGTTTTGTTTCTAGTTCTTGGTCAGTCAAATAATGGGCAGAGAAAATTAAAAAGTTGTTTTTGCAAAAGTCTTTAGAATCCATTAAACTGGGTTAAAGGGAGAGACGCTAAATTGGCTTCATAAAATGAAATATGTAAACTGCTAATTACTAGTGCCCTGTATTTATTTAGCATCCTTCACACAGGAAAAAAAGGAAGACACTAAACTAAAAAAAAAAATAAAACAAAAGAACCTCAAAAAATCCCTACAAAAAAAAAGACAAAAAAACCCCAGCCATACAACAACAACAACAAAAAATGACAAAACAATTAGAGTGAAAAAAAATCTGGTAATTAACTATTATTTTTCACAAAACTAGTCTAATTACAAATCAGTCATGGTGAAATGAAAGGTCAATAACTACAGATGCATAATTTCTCTCTGATAGATTGCTGTTTGAAAATAGGTTTATGACAATTATGTGATTAATTTCCTTTTATTAAACAGCATTATAAGACTTCATGTTGCATTTATCACTTTATTACTGTTACTTTTTCTCTTCAACTGAAAATTAACAACATGGATAACATCAGGATAGAACAGAAGCTCAGGTAGATTGAGGATCATTTCTTCTAGTGGCATTTGTGTTGCAGGGAAGACCACAAATCTGAATCAAAATCAGAGCATCAATAAACTGAAATTGGGAGTATCAGCCTAAGAAAACAAAACACACGAACATCATAACCCCTGCCACCAACCAACCAACCAACCAACCAACCAACCAACCTACTTCTAAGTACTTTTAATCCAAAGAAATGAGAGCCATATCCATGATATTCTTATGTTTTCTGAGCTGAAGCACTTGAGGAATATTAGTATGTCAGTTAAACTGTGATCCAGAATGTCTTTCCCTACTTGCCCCCAACCCTCAATGTGCTCTGTTGTTTTATTTTGAAATTCCCCAGGCATGAAGCGTTGCTGTCTTGAATAAATGGAGAATTTTCCCAGTCTTGGAAAAGCTGGGCAGCCTGGCCTCCTAAGAGCCAGTCAATCATTTGCACAAGTTCCTGTAGTGTTAATGTAGTAAATGTTTTCAAACATACTCAATGTTCACTTAATCCCACTCTGTAGAGTTGGTCTTACTACTGCATTTGGTGGGTGCTACCACTTCTTGTCCTCCTGTCTAGCAGCCTGGTGGTAGGAATACTTGGGATTGTTATACAGTGTCAAAGACTATTGCCTCTTCTTTTGGAGCATAATGCAGTTTCAAACATTGTGATATCTTCCAGGTTTTTGTTCTACTACAAGGCAAGGCACCCTAATTTAGATTCAGAAGACAAAAATTATTTTTTTCATTGAGTATTAGCATAGTCTGATATGGGTTAATTGAGTGAAATCCTTCTAGTTTTTTTAGATAATATATTCCTCAAGATAGGTGCAAGAGCCTTAGCTATCTGATCTTCTTCTATAGGCAAATACTATAAAAATTGTTCAATCTGTCTCTTGTAGGTGAAATCAGACAGGTTTTGTGCGTTAGATTTCTCTTACATCCAGGTGGACTTTCTGGTGTGGCTTGTCCTCAATTTTCTTTGTGCGGCTTAGAGAAAAAAGAGTGTTGTTCACTGGGGAAAATGGGAGTTTGCCTTCTCCATTGAGGTTTCTGGAGAGACTGCTGCTGGAAAGGAGTTGGATCATCTTCAATTCAATTCAGCTCTGAATAGTGCTGACTACTTTGCTACTCCATTTGGAAAGATTATAAGCTGCTGTGCTGATTGACTCTGATGTTCATTAGAGAACTTTCTGGGCAAACACAATCAGTGTGAGACAAAGGTTTAGCAATATCATTTTATTGCTATTAGGAAGAGTTGAACAATGTTGTATTTCAGTCACTATCTTTTGAGGGTTTGTTACATGGGTAATTCTTTTTGGGAGCCAGCCAGAGAATAGGCCCTGAGCAGGTTATAAAGGGTTAGAGGTTATCCTGAAGTGCTTTTATAATAAATGTAGCTATGTAATCATTTGGTTAACTTGTTATTCAACCAGTGCAGAGCAGTCTTTGGCCTTAAATCCAGCTTAGCATGTTGATACGTTTCGGTTGCATAGTGCTACCAGTGAGATGACTCTCGCTTGACATATTCAGCCATTTGGAAACTTTCATGTTCAGAAACTTATTTTACGTTCAGCAGGAATTTTAGGGTATGCAGTCATTTGAAAAAATAAAATAGGGATTTGGAATTGTAAAAGAAAAGAATCTGGTTGACTTCTGGCAAGTGTTTTGGTTTTGGTTATCTTCAGAGTATACACCTCTTGTCAGTATAAATAGGGAGTGCCTGTATAAACATTCTTGTTTCGCCTGTTCCACATAATAGTTTCTTGTATCATATTTCTTTTGACCTCGCTATCTGAAACCAATTACAGGAGATCCATTTGGGCTGCATCTATTTTCATAAGAAGCCCAGGCAGCAGTGTTTTTCTCAGAGATGAATATCAACATCAAATATCCTTCTGAGTGCTTTGTTATTTATGTTTCAGAGAGATTTTGTAGCCTTCAGCTCTCAAGAATGTGTCACGCTGTGCTGTTTATACATTGACGATATTAATGGGCATAGATGTCATTTTTCATTTTAACGTCTCAAATGCAACAGGCTGATAGGTTAAACATTCCTGGTTTTAAAGGAAAGATATGAGTGACATCTGTTTCCTAAAAATACACATATATTTAATTTCTAAAAACCAAAGCAATAAGTTTACCATCTTTAAGTGACAGCTTTCACTTTATTAAAATGGTAAAGCTTTAAAAATAATTTTGAATCATGCTTACATCAAATAGAAGGGTTTGGAATACAAAATGAAAGGAAGTTATATCTCCTAATATTATTGCCAACAAATGGCAAAATCTACCACAATTTATCAACTTTAATAGTGTGAGTTATATGCAATTATTTTCATTTCTGTTCTGCTTATGTTTTAGCTATGCCAAAGCTTCATAGTAAATATTAAGAAGTAGTGTTCCCAATAAATATTTTACTAGAAAACACAGTGAGTTCTGGAAACCATATGTCCAAATTTTCCTTCTATATAGCCATTACTTAAAGCAGTATAATGATTTTCATTTATGTAATTAAAATAATTTCTAATCCTCAGTTCTTTTTATTGCTTTTGTCTACATTGATTTTTTTTTTCCTTATAGTTTTACTAATTTACATAATTTAATTAAGGAAAAGTTCCTGCTAAATTTGAAACAAATGTTGTTGGAAACTAGATACAATTTTGACTGCCCTAGAATCTCTCCTTTCTGCACTTAACTTTCAGGTGGGACTCAACATGAATTTGATCTCCCAGATTTAAACGCATCCGTTATTTTTTGTTCATTACACTGTTTTTAGATCACAAATTATTGTCAGAGAAAGTTATAAATGGTGCATGAGATGGGTGTTTACTGGAAGTGTAGATGTTAAACTACGAAT
The DNA here is from genome assembly GCF_971803275.1 of Cyanistes caeruleus. Lineage (NCBI taxonomy): Eukaryota > Metazoa > Chordata > Aves > Passeriformes > Paridae > Cyanistes > Cyanistes caeruleus. The sequence goes on along the minus strand of NC_141704.1, from coordinate 25,377,382 downwards.
TTTGTAATATACTTTCAAGTTGTCAATTCTCTTTGCAAAGATTTAATATCAGCAAATGAATTTTTAGAACTAATGTTTTATAGTCTCATGATCTTCACTTACCAATAATGTCAGTAATAATGCTTTGAAATTAACAGTGTTTCTGGGAGATTGTTTACTGTGTAGCAAAATGTAAAGTTAAGCAGCACACTGGGAGAAAAAAATGCCATATGATGACTGCTCTAAGAACAAAGGCTGACAGTGATTTCTCCTTATGAGTTTTAAATCATCTCTGATCTCTTGAAATTGTTTTCTGTTCTTCTTCTATCTCCTGTGTTTACAATAATCTAAACTGCCACAATAAAATCACTGAAGTATTCAGGTAGTCATCATTTATAAGACATTCTGTATTAAAAGATAAGCCTTTACTCCTTTAGAGATATCCCAACCAGCACATATGAATCAAAATAGTTTAAGTAGTAGAGCCTTTTATGCAAGCATATCCTGTTGTGCTGCCTTGCTTTTTCATGAAGTGTGACTCTTTTTGTAGTTAGCTGTAGGAAGTCATACTTTCTTAGGCTCATTCCATGGGAGTATGCTAGCCACAATTTGAAATCATACTCATAGATTAAATCTAAGCTACAGCACACTATAATTCTCTAATTTTCAAGTACTGTAAATGTACAGCTTTACTGGATGCTTACTTTCTTGTTTTATTGTATTGATGTGAGGACTTTCCTTCTAAGGAAGATTAGGATTTCTGCAACTGCCAAAAAAAAAAAAAAAAAAAAGATTATTGTCTATATGTTTGGTTTTGGTTTTTTTTTTCCATTTCCTCTTACTCCAGATCTCTTCTGTTATTCTCCTGGCAGTATCACCACAAGTGGTGAGGTTAGTTTTCCTCTACAATTCTCATGAATTCAGGACTGCAGTAGTTCTCTTGCTTCCATTCAAGTTTTCCTTCTGGAGAGCACTAGGGATTAAGGAATAGAAATTTGCCGCAGATTTGTGGTTTTAATTTGTTTTTGCTTAAGCCACTGCAAGAAGTTGGGATCAAATCGTGGTGCCCCCAAAATCAACAGATGCATTTAACTCTGATCTCAGGCAGGGAAGGACTGTCCTTTAGGATATGCTCAAGAATTGTGAGTGCAGAAGAGATCATGCACCCAGTGGTTTCTTGGTAACAAAATATTTCAACTGCACTTTTAAATATGTTAACTTTTTATTTATTTTTGGCAGAGAGAAGATAGTTCTGTGTGTCTCATTGCTTAGGTTCAGAGGAATGTATACTCTTTGTAAAGCTGACCTGTAATTACTTGAGAATTTGATGAAACAATACAGGGATTGTTGTGGGAATGTCTCCAAATGTTAAAAGTCTGCTCTGCAAACTTTGTACCAGGGTCTTCTATGGGGAGACGAATCAATGTTGTTAGGAGATGGTACTAGTGCATTCACTTTGTTTACTTTGGTTTTCTATGTCTGCCTGCCTTCTCAGAAAACTTGCTTGGAGCCAGACTGTAGCAGCCCTCTCTCTGTCTTTTCATAATTGATCAGGGGATGACTGCCTTCCCTGAGGGTTAAGACGTGGCAACTTTTTCTGTTTGCTCAGCATCTCAATGCAGTAGTTCAAACATTGTTCACACCAGCTGGCAGTGTAATGCCATATGCACATCTTGTCAAAGCAACTGTTGTCATGGATACTAGAAACTATCTTAAAAACCAGCTCATTTGAGTCTAATCAAAATTGTACCTTTCTTTATCAGTTGAGAATCTTTATTATTTTAGGGAACATTGATCAAATGACATTTATTGCAGTACATTCCATCTACAGTAGGTTTTAATAACAGAAATAATAGCGTGATGTATTGTAAGCTGTAACTGCTATTTTTTGAGCTGATTTTTCTGAGGGGAAAAAATGAGTTCTGCAGGTAGTTTTAGTGGAAATGTTTTGAATCAGGTTTTTCAGTTGATTTAATTTTGGGGTTTTTTTTATTTCTAATTAAATACCACTTTATAACACTTGGTATTTTAAAAATAATTTCATAAGGAAAAATAATATATATTAGCATTCTTTGGGTAAGTGGAATGTTTGTTTACATTTCATATGTTTAACTGTATTTGGCTGAGTTGGAATGAAAATGTAAAATAAATGAAAACATCTTCTATTTTGATTGGGATACTGTCATCCATGAGCCTGATCTGGTTGGTTGAGTAATAATTTCTTTGTTCTCTGATTTTCCTAAGAATGCAAATTAAAACCACTCATTTTTATTTGGCATTAAAACTGCACTCTTTTTTTTTGTCAAAGGAGAGGTTTCTCCTTGAATTGTAAGTACAAAAAGTGTTTTTAATCTTCAATGAATATCCTTATTAATTCACTTTCAAGATAATCTGATGTTGATTTGTCAAATTTAATTACAGCTTCTGGTAACACTTGAAGTCTACTTGCTTTTACTTCAAATTGTAATACGAAAATGCAAATTGAATGATAATTTGCAAGGGAGTGGGCATTTTAGTTGAACACTCAAAGACAAGTTCCTTGTGGAAATGAGGCTATTGATGCAGTTTATGATTTTTCCTCTTCAAGCACTTCAAACAAATTAACTTTATTTCCTGCAGGATTTCATGTACATCCATAAATTCTAGTGAAGTCCTATATATGTACTTTCAGAATATTTTTTTAATGTTTTAAGTAAAAAAAAATAACCCTGAAGTCTGAAATCTAGCAAATACAAATCAAATAGGAGGTGATTTTGTTTGTTCAATTGGACTTTTACCTAATATTAGCAATGAGTAGTTTCTTTCTAGGAATTGGTCGAATTTATTTACCTTTTTTTTTTTTTTTTTTTTTAATACTTTTAGGCACTCCAGGCAGCAAGGCAGCTGCTTTTACAGCAACAGACAAGTGGACTGAAATCTCCTAAGGGCAGTGAGAAACAGAGACCGCTGCAGGTTAGTAAAGTCTCCTTGTTTTTGGGACCTTAATCTCAGGGAAGAGTGCCGTGCTGGCTCACACGTGAGGGGTGTGTGTCAGTGCCAGTCCTCTAATGCCATGTATGTGCATATTCACATGCTGCAGGTTACAGGCTTCTTGCTGCTGACTTCACAGAAAAAAATCACTATAGGATACAAAAGCCTTTTGTGGCTGTACATGTTTGAAAGGTCTAAGACTAAGTCTGAGTTCAGGAACTGTGGTACATTAATTTTTTATAGACATGTTACAAAATTGGTATGTGATTTTTATATGTACATAGTTTAAATTGTAAAAGCATGTTAAGACTAGGAGCAAAACAATATCCATGATAAAAAAAAAGAAAACCTAAATTCCTCACAGGTACTATATCTAAGTGACAGAGAAGTGTTCAGAAACTTACCAACAAAAGTGCATGAAATTGTGAAAGCTGCTTCTGCCATTTTAGAAAAAAACATGTATCATGGAATTTTGTATTAGGATGTTGTTGAGCTTTAGATTGCAAATGGTTAAACAGAAGTTCTGCTATTGAAAAGTTATTTTAAATGCATTAGTAAAAACATAAAGTGAGTTTTATTCTTTGGAAATTTTATCAGCGTGGTATTTTTATGAGGTATTAATTAATTTATTCCTAATGCAGAGTTCCATATCAAATTGCATTCTACTGAAAAAACTTTTTCTCTCTTGTATATAGACCAAATATGGGTGCTTAACTGCTGAATTACATTTTGTTGCAATTTTATTTTGCTCAGGATACTAAAAAAAGTATAAATCCTACCATTCTCTTCCTCATATCTATTTTTCTGGGTGAGCATTTATTCTCTCAGGACTTCCCCTGTTTTCTGATGGAGTAGGGTGTTTTTATCTCATTTTTAGTTTTTGTCATGCATAATGGAGGACCCCAGGCATTAGAATGTATTTTTTTTCTCCACCAGGGAAATGTTGTGAAATTTGTTCACTTGGGCAATTTCTGAATGTGATTCACGTTGTCTCCTTTTCTTTGTGAAACTTGGTGAAGCAATGTTGGACACAGAAAACAGTTCCACATTCCTGATCACCTCTCTTCAAATATATTTTTAAAGTTTTATTTATTTGCTCAGAACCAAACAAGAATTTAGGAATATGACTAAAGAAAATGGAAAAAAGGAAAACACGACATGATGGAATCCTGACATACTGTAGCTGTAGTCCAGTCCTGGCTGAGGCTGAGTCCTGGGACCCTCTCAACTTTCCACTCTTCACCCTTGACTTTGTAAATGCAAATTCACATTTGCTTTGTATCAAATATCTTCGGCACTGAAGACACAAAAGAAGAATAGTCATAAAGGTAGAAGCTTATGAACTATGTGATTTTGTAAGTGGATTTAGTGACCTTGAAGAGTTGAACCATGCAAATGATTGGTTTAATGAATATTGTGAAAGTACTTCATTCTGCTAGCTCCTCATTCTAAAAGATAATATGGGTTGTACAAGGAGTGTACAAGATCTGTCCAGCCCTATGTTCTGTCTCTAAATTGACCAACACCATGCAATAAGGAAACTACATGAAACAGGCATAAATAGTGATATTTTCCTAGTATATGTTTTCCAGATTTTTTTCTTACTTTAACCCTCCACCTTTTAAACCAGCACAGTCCAGGAACTACTGACTTCTCTTTTCATATTCTCTACCCATTCACAAATTTTCTTTTCATGGTTAAAGAAGACTGGGGTGCACTGTTTCTAGTAGGCATTGGTGAAATGATAGAAAACTATGTTTGGAGGCAAAAGACAGTCATGAACAGAACAGAGAGGATGATAAGATGAATAGAGGGAGTCTTGTGCTTTCATGCTCTCAAAACACTAACCCTGGCCTGATGCCTTTTAAAGCTAGGGGTTGATGTGTTAGTGCTGTATCACTTGTTTCCCAGGAGGAGTCAGCATCTCATGAGTCATACTTGAGAGGCAGGAAGAAGAAAATGAAGCAAATATTTTTATTTTCAGAATTATTGCATGCTCCCTAAAGCCTAGATTATTGCTTATGTTTCCAACTCTTTCTTCCATTATCAGTGTGTACACAGTGTCTCTTTTTGGCCTTGAACACTTCATTTGGTTCATTTTTAAAGGAGAGGAAAAATGGAATTTTCTCCCAGATTTTGGTTTTATGTATGAAATGCCATGTAAATTCAGGTATGAACACAAACTACATTTTAATTTTATTTTTTAGTGAAAAGGATGTATAAAGATTTTGGACATGAGTCCTACAAGCTTTTCTCTTTCTGTCTCTTACTGTCCATTGTTCATCATGTAGTGGAAATCACATTCTGATCATCATGTTGCTTGTTTGACCAAATACTGTCATAAAATTATACAGCATTATTATTTTATTATGCCAAATTTAATGGTAACTTTAGCCAAAATCTTCTAGCAGTAGAAATAGCTAAATTTTTAAAAGGTTTATAAGACAAAATTGAGAGTTACAAGGCAAAAGTACTTGTACTTGTGCTTGTGATTAAGAAAACAGACTTACCCCAATATTTTAAAATACTTTAAATTAGTGCATAGCTAATTTCCTTCATTTCAGAGCAATTTACTAATCTGGCAACTGTTGATATTTTAGAATAGATTTATAAATCTAGTAAAAATGTAATAAAACCTTTAAAACTAGCTCACACATCTGCAAGTAAATGTGGCTATTAAGTAATAGCCTTGCCATGCATCTCTTGTGCTATGTAGTTTGATGGAAACTATTCTATTGTTCCATGAGCCAAAGAGGGGAAAAACTAGTATTTATTTTAGTGGCCATCTTTTCTGGGGAGGGAAGTAGCATATGGTGTTTTATGTATGTTCCCTGTTATTTCATAATGTGTCAAGTATTTTAGTGACTTACAGCACCTACTAGCTAATCAGCAAGTTGAAAGCTGATTGAAGAAACCTTCAAATTTATGTCCACAGCTTTGCAAAAAGAGGTTGTTGGGTAAGTCATTATGTTCTACTGTGCTTTACTGAGGGGATGTCTTTAGGGGAACTCCTGAAATCTTCCTAGAATAATTTGAGTGTCTTTTGTATCTTCATTAAAAGCCTTTACAAATGTACCACTAACTATGTGATCGATTGTAAAAGTGTAGATTTTTTTTGTTTTAGTTTCTAATGCAAAAGTTACCTTTAACTAGTAGTTATCCTATATTTTCAGGGACAGGAGGCTTATATTTAGATTGCGAGTTAACAGAATACCTGCAAAAATTACAGTTTTAGATAGACGCTTGTCTTGATCTACTATTACTTTGATTTACATTTGTCTGGGTTTCACACTGCAGATGGCATAACCATTAGCATGTCTTATGTAAAACAGAAGAAGAAAAACATCCCTTTTGACAAGCTTGAGTACCAATTGTGGTAGTGATTTTACTTTCATGTATAGATATCTGAATAAATGTATTTGAAACATGTTTATATATGCCATTCATTACACTGATGTACCAATTGAATGGATTCAATCAGTACATACATTGATTAATGACATATTGCAAAATAGCTATGGAGGGTTTGTGATGAGAGTTGAGGGTAATGTTAACCTGCATATTATGAGATAATAGCATTTACTATTTTACTGTGCATCCAGTAAAATATTGCTCTAGTAAGGTTAAGGTTTTTGTAGTACCATTTTTTGTTTCAGAATATTTTTCTTATCTGTAGAATTTGTTATAATGGTAATCCACGGTGAAGGTTACTAATTGCTTTCAAGGATTTCTCTCCCTATCACCAAATTTCCATAGTAGTCATAACAGGGAAAAATATCACCTGGCACTTAGAACATGTAGTTTGTTTTCCTAGGGCAGAAAGTCACTGTCCTTGGAGCCACTGAAGAACCTTGTGTCATTTAGCTTGAGTTTTAATACTGGGGGCTTTATTTTCATATTACATTTACAGTCATGAGTGAGACTTGGGGTTCTTCAAGAACTGTGAGAGCACAAGCATAACCCAAAGGTAAATGCTGTCAATTTTCTGCCATTGGTGGGTATTCGTGTACAGCATTGCAATTATTTCCCTTCCAGGTAGGCAGTGTCTGTGCTTAGACTGATCTGTCCATGATACACATACTGTTGTTGTCTGCTAAGCATGGCGATTTGCACAGTTGTAATTCTATTTGTTTGCCTAGGTGTTTCTATTCCAGTAAATGTCTCTAAAGGAGTAGTTTATTTTCATAGAGTCAGATTGTGAACATTATATCAATTAGAATAAATAGATAATTATCTTCAGCCCTGTAGTTTAATGTATCTACAATGAATTGGTTAGTTGTTTTTTCCTTCAGGCTTGGAGATTTGTTTTTTCAACATCAGTACTAATGCATTCTATAAGAGGATGGCATGTCATGAAATCATGACTCCTGGAATCAAAGGGTTAAGCTCAATGTGTACCAAGCCAGTTGTATAAATATCATGCTGTATGGAGTGTTGAGTTGTTATGGTAAGCTTTGTTTATTTAGCATAAGCACTTCACTGAAGTGTAATAATTTGATAAAATTTGGGAAAAGTATACACTTAAGTTTAATTACTTAATTTTTATTTCATTGGTGCATAACATCAGAAGAACCACTTTTTATTAAAGACACTCAAAATGCAAAAATTTAGCATGAAAATTTAGCATGAAAAGATATTCATAGTCTCTTTTAACCTAGTCTCCTTGCTTTACTCTCTCCTGGTTTGGTCATCTCCCTTTGGCTCTTCATATGGGCCTGAGTTTAAAATTCATTGCACATAATAAATAAGCAAACATATCATTAATATTGTAACCTTTAGTTACTTTTTTTAAACATATATAAGGAGTTGATGAGAGATAAGAAATAGGGAATGTGGGAAAAAAGAAGCAAACCCCACTGCTTTTAAATTATATCCTCTGATTTAATGCACTTTGACTTCAACTGTGCATGCTTAATGTCAGTCAAAAAGCGCCGTTTCAAAAACAGAGAAAAACTTGATATGGTTGTAACTCAGAGAGTTTTCTTCGCATTACATTGAACAAAAATAGAAATGTAACTGGTTTAAAACTCTTTTTTCATAAACTGCGTCTTGCATATTTCTGTTTATCTAATGCAAGCTGATAAGAGCATAAGAAGTAGGAGGATTTTGTACATGGTAGAAAACACTGATATAGAAAGATGCAAATGCATATTATGTAGTGTAAGAGGAGAGTAGTGATAAACAGTCTTTCTCCCTCTTGAGTATAATTCTAGAGGAAATGTGTGGCCTACATATAAGCAAACATTGGGGTTTGGGGTAAATTAAATTGGGAAGATAGCTGCTGGAAAATCGTAAGTCACATTTTCCCTTGTAAGTCTATTCAGAGGAATATGCAGTTATCCTCTGACGTGCAGAAATTTGCATTAGTAATGCCCACTCTAAAGACAGGGATGACCCCAAGAGATGGAAAGAAGGCAAGGAGTTATTTTTACGTAAGGTGTAGGGGGAAGGGAAAGGAGAAATATCCATGTTCAAGCTTACATGGTGGAGTTCTGTTAAGGAAGAGGTATAAATACAATAACAAATCAAAAAAACAGGATATTGTTTCTTTCATTTACAGTTGAAGTGTCAGTATCACAAACTTTGTAGCAAGTTCTTATTTGTATAGATAGAACTTGTTCCAAAGAATTACGTCCTGTCTTTGATAACCTTTTCTACTAATGAAAACCCCTATTTTGCATCATGTTCCACCTTGCTGTAAAATCTTCTAATTACAGATTTACTTTAAGTCACATTTTACTCTTGAAAACTTCCAGTATTAAAAACATACATTTACTAAGAAAGTGGGATTAGTTAGCATAGTTTCCTTTTTAGTTTAAAATATGTATGAATCACCTTGAGGTGTTATCTCTTATTGTAATTTTCAGGAGTATAAAATACTCCAGCTAACCCTATGCATGATCTTTGTAACATGGCAAAATCTTAACTAGCAGTTTTCTAACAGAAGTTATCACATAATAGATTCATCTGCATCTAACAGAGACAAAAACCCCCAGAAACTAGCTGATGCAGTGATCACCTCTTTATCCTGACAACATTGTTGCAATACTATAAAATATTTTTGATTCCGAAAAAAGAGGCATTGTGCAAGTTCTGTTTACAAGTAATGTAATGAATGTGCAGAATACTAATTAGGATTATTATGTGATCAGGGATTTCCAGGGGCATTTTAATGTTGAACACATGTCTATGCAGAATCTGATGTGTCAATCTGTTACTGTGACTGTCCAGGAATTATCACCTACATCACTGGAATGTCTTTCCTTTCCCCCTTTCTCTCTTGTTGATTCTGATACTTCTAGAGAACTAGGAGTAGAGAGAGAGAACACACAGTCCAGACCTTCATTCAGATTCAGAAAGACAAACCTTCAGAGACAGTTCCTAGGTCTTTTCACGGCAGCTCTTGCATGGCAGACCAGCAAACACATCTTTCCTTCACAGCAGCCTGTCTGACACCAGGAAATAATGCTGTGTATGGGATGAGTGGACTAGTTTTTTTCTATTCTGAACTGTAGGAATCCCCAAGCACTACTGAGAAGTTCATTTTCCTCCTTGAGCAGCTGGAAAGCTCTGTCCCCTTGCTGTCCCTCCCAGCGCAGCCAACACGCACGGCTGCGACTGCTCCTCTTGGGGCTGTGCGAGTAGTTCCAGAGCTGGGAGGTTCCCTTGAGCCACGTCTCCAGGCTCTTGCAACAGGTTGGATCAGCCTGATTCTCTTCCCAGCTGGCTCATTGCCCAGAAAAGCTCATGAAGAGCTGAGAGGGAAAGTGTGAATGGTTCCCCACTCAGTGTGCAGCTCTATTAAAGGGTCTGCTCCCAGGCAGGGCCCTAATTATGCCAGTTTAGGATCGCACCACTCAAGCATGGCTCTCCTGATACTCTTGAATTTGAAAAACACATTAGTGTACAATGATTTAGAAATTGCCAAAACAGGAAGAGCAACAAAACAAAATACTCTATGAAGGCTCTAGATGGGGGTTGACATTTCAGAATTGTTTCTAGTTAATTCATTGTTAAGGAAAGTATCTTCTTTTTTTTTTTTTTTTCTTTTTTTTTTCCCAGCCAAAATTTTTCCTGCTTTTCCTTTCATCAGACAATTATAAAGTCAAGAAAATTTTTGGACAAAACTCAAGTTCTGTGACTAAATGATGAAGGTTTTTCAGTTAATAGTAGTATATGCAACTTTGCACATGAAATTTCGGTTTCTCTTCATGGCTATTCATGGCATTCCTTGAGCTGATTTCTCCACACAATTTTCAGATTAATTTTGCTATGTGAATTGAATTCTTTTCTTGACATTTTCTAATTGTTAGACATTATTTTGTGATGTCATAGTTGTCCAGTTGCTTTACCGAGCAAGCTGACTTTACTGGGGGTGTGAGGAGCCAGCTAATCAGGAATCTGAATGTATGCCAAGATCAGCATAGGTATTCATTTTACTTTGCCATCACTTGGGATGTATGCATGTAAAATTGTGCTAAAAAGCATTAAAATGATCCAAATGATCACACAGTGCGCAGTAATGCTCAGAAGGAAAGCATGTGAGTATGTGTGCTGGTGAAAACGCAGTCACACAGTGGGGTGGAAAAGTGTATCAGCCCATCCTGTCATGGAAGGAGGTTGTCAACAATTGCCACTTCTTTTTTGGCCGGTCTTTTTATGCCTTATTATGCTTCTAATATTTTCTTGAGACACATAGATGAAGGTCTTATGAAATAGAATTAATGGTGAAAACTTTACTTAACACTACTTCAGTGCTTTGCTGCTTGATTATGTGAAGCTTAGAAAAGCAATTGTATAATAATAATAATATATACAAAAGGAACTGTACAGTGTTTCACCAACATGGATATGCTTCAAGGATCTTGCCACGAACTTGAAGTATGAATGAAGAATGAGATTTTCCCACAAGTGTTCACAATAAATCCATTTATTCAATAAATATACTTTCTGTCTAATAGGAAAGACGTCTTCCCCAGTATTGAGGAGAACCAATGCAGTAACCCAACATGTGAGCAAAAAAATATTGAAATCAACACAGTACTTGCAGAAGTGATTTCTAAATTGATGCAGCTGTAATTTAGTGCACAGATAGTTATGGACTTGATCCTTAGGAATAATCAAATTTCTGAATTTAAGTAAAATATTTCTGAATAGAAGATTTAGAGTGAAATCATAGGCAAAGCAATATATATTTCTGTTTTAAGAACAGAGTAGGATACCATGAAAATCCTTGCTTTGAGGGCATAGTATCTGAAGGGAAATTAATAATGCAAATTCAGAGGCAAATTGTGATTGATGTTGGTGTATGCAAAAAAATACCATGATTAGAAATGGCTGAACCCATACACTGGGTGAGGAAGAAAAAATGCAAAACTCCAAGTCTTCCATAGCAACAGGAGGCATGTATTTTACTCACAAAAAACAAAATAATAAGATGGGGTTTACAAGAGGGCTGGGCAGTTGTACAGGATTGATGTCTTTCAAAAATTTAATTTAGAAAGTAAATTCTAATAAATGTTAGAAAATACAGAAAAAAAATACGGTCATGTGCTTAACAATTGAGAAAATTTTTTTCTTTAGTCTTGTGTCCATCACTTAAATGAGAAAGGAGAAGAGAAGCTCAGTGTTTTGGTTACTGTATGACTGCAAATGACCAGAGATATAACGTAGGTGAGAAAAAGAAGGTATTATCTTAAATTTAAAATTGTGTTTCCAATTAAAATAGGGAAATATTCAATTTCAGGTTTAAAATAGCTCTTTAAGATATCATCTGGAATATTGGAGATATACAATCCATCTAATTTCTGGTGGCTTGCTGTTATATTACAAATGTACTCCATATCGGTTCTGCTGAAGGATTCAGGGTTCTAGTACCAATGCCCTGAATATCCATGGAGTGAAAGTATCTCACTGTTCTGCCTGTGACTGATAGCTTGGCATGCTTGCTATACAACTGCAGTGAGGTTTATGATGTAAAAGTACATGAAACTTTCCACCAGAAAATGTTGGCTGAAATGTTGGGATTGCTCTGTGCAATTTAGATCAAAAAGCAAACTTTAGGAATGAAGAAATATCTGGCATATTTCTTTAAAAGAGTTTTAAATATGGTAATATGCAGTTAAGGTAAGCATGAATGAACTATGGAAAAGAAAGCTTTTCATTATACAGAGGAAAGAGTTGTAGTAGAGGCACTGGAAGCAATAGCCACCACCTATACGTTTTGTCTGCCTAAAGTTACAGCTTGACAACTTAGAAGGGGATTTTCTTGATGTGAATTAGAGAAATAAAACAAAAAGTAAAACTCAAAGAGTCTTTTCTAGTCCTGAAATCTTGTGGTATTCTTTGTTGTCGCTGTTTTCTTAAAAAAGATAAAGACTCATTGAAGCTATTTTAAAGAGATTTTAATGCCTTCTTTAAGTTACAGAATTTACCTAAAACACTCTAAAGAAAATGATTGTTTATTATTTTTGCAGAAATAATTTTTATTTTCTGCATATTTATGTACTGTTGTATGAACAGAAAAGACTGAAGACTTGATAGTAGCTGACATTTAGTAAAATTCAGGTAGCACCCTAAATCCACATTTCATCTATTTAAATTCACTTTCAGCGTATGAGCATTTTGGATATTTTAATCCTCAGTTGTTAGATTACAATAAATCATTTCTATGAGCATAATCTAAATAGCTGTAGCTTTCCCATTATTAATATAGTCTGGACTTTTTCAGGCTGTTAGATATAAAAATGTATTGACTTCATAATTATCAGTAAGACTTGTAAGAAATACCACCAAATTAATAAAAATGGACATTTTTAATAGAAAAACATTAATTATAAAAGTAATTTGCTTTTCATGGCAGTAAATGCACTGAAACAAGAAACAGAATTTATTAAAAAACCCCAACCAACTTGTATATTTTTTCTTCCAAAAACACCCACTTTCAGAGTGTTTTAAACTGTTTATAGTGTTGAGGTGATTGTCTCATAGTGCCTGAAAATAAAATGAATTAGTCTAACAACCCACTTATGAGATCATTGTTATTGCAACCATTTTAAGGACTTGCAGATACTATGACCCAATAAGTCTCAGAATCAAGATTAAAAGAGGGGTCTCTTTTCCACATTAAGAAAAGTCATAGTAATTTAGCATCCAGAAAAATAGTTTAGTCTAGAAATTTTAATTTTTTTTCCTGGGTGGGGAATATCTGGTTAGAGTTCTTTGAATGAGTATTCAGTCATTGTAATTGGGCTGGGGAGGGTATTGTAATACTCTAGCCATACCTCTAGAAGCAAATAATTATGACTTTGTGTATTATTCTTTAGAATATTTGTAGTTAAAAAAACGTAAGTGCAGCAGTATCAGCTTTAACAGCTTTAATAATAGTGTCCTAAAATGTATCCAGAGATGTATCAGCAGCTGTTAAGTCTGATTTCCTGATCCTCTGGGGTTTAGGTAACATTGCAAAGATAAACTGAAATAGTAAAACCTGCCAATTGATTATAGGGGTTTGATTCTTAAGGTAAAATATTTATCTAAATTTGTTTGAATTACTGGATATTTTTCAATTTTATTTTTTTTTTTTTACTATAAATACAGTAAGTTTCTAGAAGTGCATTTAGAAAAAGGTTTGAATACAGTAATGGCATCATCTTTAAAATAAGTTCGAGTGTAATGAAAATGCACAAAATTATTTAATAATACTTTTATTATATGTGGAATCATTAAACTTTTTTTAAGTGAAAACTCTAAGTCATTTAAGTGATAGCAGTATTGGACCCCTTCTTGTAGTTGAGGTGAGATCTAACGTGTCAGAGATGTTGTTGCACCACATGATTTACACAAAAATTGGTTCTCAGTTAAACCTCCATGAATATCAATGATTTTAGGAGGAGCTCATAAGCAGAATCATTTTTCAGAGAAGAATCCTTGTTATTTAAGTCACTTTGCCCTCCTCTGTAAAACTGTCAACAGAAAATCTAAAAAGATTTTGAAAACCTTTGTTTCACCCTGCAGATAATTTTATATTTTCCTTGTCTTTTCCTTGGTGATTACACATCATTAACACAGAGGCTTTGGAATGGTGCCACAAAATTGGTGAATACATTGTTCTTCCTCTTTTCATCCTGGGGCATTTACTGTTGTGATTTTCATTTCATTACATATAAACTTTTTTAGTTTCACTATTTATTATTAGTTTTAAATGTGTTTTACACAAGAAGGGTATCTTTTATAGAATCAAAATTCATGTGCTTTCTCTCTTAGAGAAAAAACAGTGAGAAACTATTTGTTTTAACAAATACTGATCAATACATTTGACTAGCAGTCCATGATCAAAAATCCACTGGTTTTAAACTTAAAATGCATTAGAATTCATTTTCACTATTCATCTCATTGTTAGGGTGAAACTTTTATTTTCATTCTTCTTATTGTAGTTAGGAAAGCTTTATGTTAGAGATTTGGGTCTACTTGTATTATTAACTGTACAAAATTTTAATGTAGATCAGATATCCAGACAGCATTCAGTGCATTCAGGCACTACCAACAGCGTGCAAGGAGGGAAAAAAACCGCAAAGACCCACAGAGGCATGCATCATTGGCGTACCTATTCAAGTGGGACTGAACAGCAGGCAGCTAGTTTATACTTGTACATCTCTGACTGTATTTCATGCCCAACTGTGTGAGCACAAGGAATAGGTATCTATTATTCAAACTTTTGAGAAAAATACCAAAATCCATTGGCTAATGTTTTGAATATTCCTTGGTAAAGGAGAAGGAGATATGATCCATGCAGAGCCGAAAATATCTCGGCTCTTTTATCATCCCTCCAGCTCTTGTAGTTCTTCTGATGGTCCACAGAGTCAATTTGTTCTCTTGTATGTGGAGTAAAAGACATGAATTTAAGCTGAAAGGATGATGGAGGTTTTCAAGCAACTTATATCCAAGTTCAGGAGCACATCTCAGTATTCATCTGCCACTGTGCCTGTTCTCTTTGGGCACTGAGTATCAACCTCTGTTAAGAGCAGCCCAGTAGGCTAAATGATAATTTTGTATAATACAGTTTGCCATTCTTCTGTCTTTTCAAACAATATCCAGGAGCCAACATGTTTTTCTTCGGATGATGTGCTTTTGACCATCCAAGTGAACTTGACCTCCCTTCAAGGACAGTCTGGTTTTACCAGCAAACTTCACGTTTCACAAATCATAGTCCATTGGACTTCTCACGACTGCTTTTAGTCATGCTTTTAAGATGGAAACCCCTAAAAATATCTAACCTTTCCCTGTTCAACCTCTTAATGAACAATTCTCTTTATGACACAATGCTGACATGAGGATGGTGCAGTATGCTTTTTACTAGCCATAATTACTCTCCATGATGGTGAAAAGATTGGATTAATATGACTAAGCTCAAGGAAAATGGACCCTCAAATGATTTCAAGCTACACAGACACTTTATAACACCACAGAGCGAATTAGATGCTCAACGTGTGTTATGCTCTGAGAGTGATTAAAAAGGGGCTTTCAAAAAGAGAAAGATAGTACCTCAGTTCCATTGGAAGTTCCATGGCACTCCCATGAGTTCATATCTATGTTACAGCTTTGGCCAGGCAGGCAGTGAATCCCAGCCAGATCTTCAGGTTCCTGGTCCTACATACAGGACTTCCGTGGCTTTCCCACTGTAAGGAAAAGGGATCTTCCCTTTGATGTCTTCAGTTCCCATACAAATAACCCAGTCAATAAAAAAGAGAGAAAGGGTGCCTGCATACCTTAGAAGTGAGGGAAGCATTTGAAAAAGCCTCTACAACACAGTTTTTTAAATAGGTTCCATTCTTTTGATGTGTCAGTCTATCATCTACCACTAGGTTGGTGAAAACAACTATGAAACACAGTATCAAGGTAAGTTATAAACCTAATTTTAACTTTATTGTAGGGTGCAGTTCACATGTAATCGGATATAAATTGCTGCTATGAAAATAGGCAAAATGAAATTCTCTTATTGACTGTCCTGTTCTGAAATAAGCTAAATTACAATTTTATAGGAAGTTAAGTAAGTACTAAAAGAATATGATAAAGAACAGGGAGTTAGTTTGAGAGAATATTTTTTTCAATATAAAATTGAGGAATTTTTTGTTGTAATTCAGATACTTTATGTGTTTCTGGGTATACTGTTTTCCTAATTAAAAAATCAGTTATACATTTAAAAGCTATAAATCAGTATAAGTCTTCCATATGTTTGGTCTCACTGAGAGCAGTTGTATCACCTCTGATATTCTTCTGGGTCTGACAGAAATAGCAATGAGATTGTACTAGGAGGTGGTGGTAATTAAAAAATATTTTGTGTTTCTTTTTTTCTAAGACCAGTGTCTATGTTTCTACTCTCTGAGACAAGAGAGGCAAAAGTACTTGATATGGTTTTGATAAAATGGCTCACCTTAAGCATAAGACATATATGAAAGATTAGGGTATGATCTTACTCCTAGGAGGCAATTTATGATTTACATCTCTTACATTGAGGCTAATTTTAGATAAAAGATTGTGCTAGTTTTTCTGCTGATCAACTCTCCCTAGTGTAGTCATCCATCCCACACTCCCTTTGATAAGAGTATTTATCATTGTGAAAAAATATGAAGGGAGCTGAAGACCTCTTCAGGAAGAGTGGCTGCTTTTATACTCCTCATACAAAAGTGTGTGTACCAAACTCCACCGTGATTGCTTTCAAGAATTTTCTGAGTTTCAAAATCACAGTACAGCTTTGCATTTGAAATGAGGATGGATGAACAAATTGATGTAGGTATCATGTTGCATCATTTGATGTTCATATCAGGTTTTTTAATCTAACATTACAAGATTTACAATATGTTGGGAATGATATCCAGTTTCAATATGTTATTACATAGATATAATTATTTTAAGATACATTTGATTTTTGGCTTTATTATTTGTTCTTTAGCAGAATCCTGATTTCTAGGAATGTTTAACATCAGTTGGTGCTTTTCTTCCCAACTCGGGTATCATGGGTGTGTAAACACTGGTTTAATGTGCACAAGCTGTTTAACTTCGGTCTTTCTTATTTTCTTTCGTAAGTTTTGTGTGACACATATGGTGTCTCAATATATAAATGTTAGTTGACATATCTGTCTGGTTGGGTAGGACTACAGCAAACAGTGAATTCTTGAATTTTCTTCTGCTGCATCAAATGCTTAGAGTTTCTGAGTCATTTGACTTAACTTCAGGTATGTTTCTTAGTGTGCTTAAAACCATGTTCAGCAAAGGCTGATGCAGTGTCTCATCCAGTCAACCTGTAAATAATGGTAAAATATGGAATTTGTTGTATTTCTTTCTAGTCTGGAGAGGCTAAATATTTAGTGGAAAAAAGGAATAGGAAGAAATTTCCCAGTCCAGAGTCCTGCTAAGTCACCTAGAAAGTACCAGACATCTGTATCAAAATAAATTACTCCCAGGAGTTATGCAGCATGGCCTCTGCTTCACATCATAGAAATGTCTCTCTTCTACAAAATAATTGTTGCTTTTTATTTGTTTTACAGCTAAATGATAGTTTACTATTAAATTAAATATACATATTTTTAATGTTGAAAATTCTTAAAATAATTCGGTTAATTCTTTGTCCATTTTCATTTCTGGTGACAACTTACAGTGGTCCTACATGTTGTCCAGACTGGTTGTCATTTGTCTTTGCTGCAGTTCCTGATTTCTGACAGTTAAGATCCCCACATTTTTGTTCTGTTAGTCTAGAACTGGAAAAGCATTGTCAGCTCTCCTTGATGTGACAGATTCAGGCAGATGCAATGCTCTTTTCCGCACTGAAAGAATCATCATAACATGCCATGTTATCTCTATTAAAATATAACTTTAATATAAAATTTTTTACACTTTTTGATAGCTACCAGAGGAGCTGGTTTTCTGTTACAAAACTCCTGCGTCTGGGTGAAGTTTCAGTGTCAGAATGGCTGAGATTGTTCAGACCTGGCCCTCCAGTTTATATTTATTTTGGTGCTAGGGATTGTAGATCTACCACAGTATTTGATGATGGAACCCAGTTCAAAAGGATACCCAGTTCTAAATACTTGTTCTGAAACGCAGAAGAGTCTCATCTGCTTTTAGTAAAACCATCAGTTCAGAGGTTGTAGCCAACACCCTCATAAGCAACACAGGCTTGTTTTTCCTGAGAAAGCTGTGGAAAGAAGAACATGGATTGTATGTCTGTGCTGCTGATTATTCATTGAATAAGAATTTAGCATTAGTATTAATACTGAGCATTTTGCGTTTGGCATTATCCTTCACGATCATTTCTGCATCAGGCATGTGTGATATATTCAGTTATTTCCCACATGTGCTGCCTTTCCCTCATCTTTCTTCTTTCAGTTTGAATGAGTTTAACATTACAGAATGGGGCCTAATGACAGTCAGAATGCATAGGAATAGAGTCAATGTCTTAAATTACTCAATTATTTCTTGTTTGTATATCAAAAAGGAGCAGCATACATGGAGGAAGAATGTGTCGTTAGCGTGAACTGTCATTTTGAATTATCAGTCAACTGTGGTTTTGTTGTTCCTTTTATGCTGCTGGTACAAAACACAGAGTTTTCTAAATAGTGGAAAGCACCGATTTTGCAAGAAATTGAAGTGGTGGCCACTCAGTCCTATTTTGCTAAGAGCCGTAAGGATTTCATTGTGCTGAGTGGTGACTGCACATGTTTTAAACATATTCCACAGGAGGTGTATCTAGTACAATAAGCTGTAAAATATTGAGTATCTATGTGCTGTTCATCTAGTTATGGAAATTAAATGCTCATTGTTATAGGAATCAG
The DNA here is from genome assembly GCF_971803275.1 of Cyanistes caeruleus. NCBI lineage: Eukaryota > Metazoa > Chordata > Aves > Passeriformes > Paridae > Cyanistes > Cyanistes caeruleus. The sequence goes on along the minus strand of NC_141704.1, from coordinate 25,358,603 downwards.
AGTAAAAAAACAAAAAAAAACCCAAAACAACAACAAAAAAGGCAATTTATCCCCTGTATGTTATCACTGATGAATATATATTGACCAACCAAAATTTTTTTTTTCTGTGGGTTCATGTAAATTCAAAACAAATATATAAACAGAGGGAAAAAAAAGCGCTTCATGAGAAGGGTTAGTGTGTTTATGTGACTCAGTGGCATATTCAGATTATGTGGTGTGAATTCTTCTGCAGCTGCTTCAAATTAAGAACAGGTGTAGATGGGAGACTATGCAAATATTCATATTAATGTAATTGTCAAATTGGTGTGTTTATCACTGTGCCTTTAAAGAGTAGACCATACTCTTATTTTACATGTAAATGAGATTTATTCTTGAGAGCTACTATTGGGTAATGAGCTTGTAAAGGAGAAATTTCCAGCATATGGTGAAACATTTTCTAAAACATGACATTTTCTTATGTAGCAGTTTATTTTATATATATTGTATAAATATATTGTAATGTACTTTGTCTTCCTTAGAAAAAATATATCCATGATGCAGTTTTAAAATCTAACTCAAAGAACTATTGAACTAATATTTCTTTCTTTTTTTTTTTTTTTGACTTCACATAACCCTTTGGTAGGACAACTTTCTATCTTCTTCAACCATTTACTGTATATTTACAAATCTTGAGTGACTTTAGGCCTCATTCACTTGAAATCTTTAAAAAGTATACATTGGAGAGAAAATGTGTTCTATTTTGCAAGACTCTATTTAACTCTATTTAAACCATCATAAACTGAGTCTCTGAGTTAAATATATATTTTTAAACATTATTTTCCTCATGTTGGTAGTATGCATAGATATATAAATGATATCATCAATAAATAAATATAAATGATAATCAGCTAAGTTTTGTTTCATTTTTAGATCAGAGATTTATTATCAAAGGATGTCCAAAATGAAGAAATTATGGGAACTTCTTATTTTCTTGTAGTACAGACCTAGTTAACAATAGTAACCCAGTATAAAAATCAAAAAGCACTATGAAGCTATGCATTAGTGTGTTTTCTTCCTTATATCCTTTGCATATGATGTGGATTAATAGTAATTTATATTCTGTTAGAAGAAAACACTAGGTATGTGGGTTTTGTTTATGTCTGCGTATACACGACGATTTTATATATGCTGTCAGTGAGGTAGGTCACGTATTTGAAACTGAGTGGGATGCTTTAGACTGGGAATCTGGGCCAAACAGTTGAGAAAATCCATGTGTCTCAGGAAACAGAGGCTGAGGGCACTGGCTACCAAGAGCTGACTATTGGGCAAATGAGACTAGAACAAGATCTTCCTGGTTTTCTGATTCCTATGGCCGTAGCTCAGGTGGGGTTTCCTATTTATTTGCAGGAACAAAATGAAAATTCAGTTTTGATTTCTGGATATATTTCAGCAAAAAAAGCAAAATCTATAGTTACTGGGTTTGGTGCAGAACCCAATGGCATAAAATTTCTTACTATTTATTATCATCAAAGCTGAACTGGTAATTTATGCAAACAACCTAAAAGAAGTTTAAAGAAAATAATTCTTAATTCATGAGAGGTATGTTTCTCTAAAACATCCCTCAAGGAGAGTAACACTATATTTATGAGGTGGCTTCATCCTGTAGCAAATTATTTAAACTTACATTCATTTCTACGTTGCTTAACTGGTAACTGTTTGCTTCACAGCCTGCTAGCTTCCTATGAAATCCTTCATTCACTTATTAGAGTGCTCTTAATGGAATACAAACTATTTAAGAAAGAAAAGATTTGCAGGAAGTTCATTGTGTATGCTGAAGATGGGAAAGCTTTTCTTTAGGGTTAGCTTGGCTGTATCACTTTACAGTACAACTGTCAACCAGATAAAACAGTAATCTTTTCTAATCGATTTGAATTATATGCATCATTTCAGTAGGATGTTATTGTGGGGCTAATTATCTTTGCATTTAGAAAAGTTTTTACTTCCACTTGACTGCTTGTTGTCGGAGGTGTTTGCATGCAGAAATGTCATTCATGCTCTGAAATATGGGTACCTTCCAGTATCACTTAGAACTCACCATTGTTGTGCTTCTGTCTCAGAAACAGAGATGCGAGTTGGACATTGCTGCACCAAGACTGTGTGTATTGGGGAACTGTGTGATTCTGTCACCCTTGTAGAGACTACTTTAAAACAGATGGCCCAAGCCATCTTGGCTCTGTTAAAGTTCTCACAGAGTTCTGTGGGAAGTCTTTCGAGATTAGGAACAAAAAGCCTGAATACAGGAGCAAATAATAGCAAGTAAAAAGACCAAAAAGCGCTTTCCAGTGCCACTCATCACTAATAGCTATTTAACACCTCTTGTTTGTGGTACATTGGGAATTTCCTGTGCCACACAGCAAATCATGTAAGTAGAACTGGATCTGAGCATATTTGCAACCCATTTAGATCATTGTAGTTGCCTAAGTCAGGACCATTGCTTTTTACATGCACAGGTCGTGTTTCTGTTCTCATGGAGAGAAATTTTGGGTTCAGAAGGGGGATGACATTTTGCTTTTTGAGACTGACATTGATGAGAGATGGCATAAGTTGAGGTGCACAGACTGGTAGTTGCCTCAACATCTGTATTATCATCTAATTAGTCTTGCTCACATGTGCAGAATTAAATCAGTCACTGACTTGGAATCAGGATGAATCTGATGCCTAGCTAAGATTGGTGAGGGCCCTTTTAGGTCTTTTAGTCTCCTTTGCAGTTGAAAATAGTCCATCTACTCATGTAACCTATAAATACTACTAAACAGATTCTCTGATGTTGTTAAGAATCACCTGGAAAATGAGACATTAGTAATACTTTTGATTACTCTTGTGCTTTTCTTGTAGCATATGATAGCTGTGGTCCTTGATGAAAATCTATCAGTTGTAATAATGCCTCAGGAAATGTGAAATGGGCATTTCATGGGTCTTTGTGTAGCATAACTTCATTGACTCAGGAGCTAGACCCCACCACAGAATTGATCTAACAATCCTAAAGGGGTATTAAATTTTGAACACCTGAAAAATGAACTGTAGGCATATATAATTGTTTAAAATTAAAACAAAAGATGTAGTGTGAAGTCAGTTAGCTTATATAGTTTTGATTGATAATTCATTATGCCTTATGGAAATCTTCTGATTATAATATGTACAGCATGCATTTATATCTCTAAATACACATGAAATATTTTACTCTTTTCTGGAATGACAAAATGTTTCTTTGGTATTTATTTTCTTTAGCAACTCAGAGAATGAGATGAAACATTCTGTTTGTGTGAGAAATGCTATTTTCATTCAGTTCAAGATTTTCCTGTACCTATATGCAATTAAGATCTCCAATTTCTGTCTTATTAAAGGATCTTGTAATCCTTTTATCTTCTTTGCATAGCTACTCTTTTTTGGTAAAGAACAAAAAAATACTAAGAGAAAAAAAAAGTGATCTGTCTCTGCCAATGCTCAGGCCACTGTCTCTCCATGCATTAGCCAACAAAATTGCTTTTATAGCAAAAGACTGATTGTCCATCTTCTCTTTACCCAACAGCTGAAGCTTTAAAGAAGAAATTTGAAAACGCTGTGAGCTAATTACAAGTTAATGTGCTATGCAACTTCATCTACAACTCCCTGACTAAGCCGCACCGTTGTTACCATATAAAGGACACACACTTCACATTTGTATGCAGGATCACAGATTTGTTCTTTAAAATCTACTTTCTCTTGAAAAAACATGATCCCTTATTCCTTTTCTTTCCCCCATTCAGGAGTCTAATTTTAGGGCCAGACTTTCAGATAAGTTGAGTACCCAGGCCTCCATCAACATCAGTGTAAGCTGCAGCTGCTCAACACCTCTACAGATGAAGCTGAGACATGCTTAGGAAAATTAATGGCTACAAGTTAGGTTTAGAAAAGGATATTTTTCTTCATAGACCTCATCAGATTTTGTTCATATTTATCAGGCATTATTTATCTTTTTCTAGATAAATAGAATGATAGGTTTTTGTATTTCATTTGGATTTTCATTTGTACTCTGAATTAAATAACCATTTTGAGGAGACTGGTGGATATTTTGCCAAATTGTTCTAAAATTATGTGGGGTGTTTTGATTTTAACCAAATTTACAGCTGCAGAGCTGTAAAGCAGTCAGTTTTCCTTATTATGACTAGTTCTACAACTTGTACTGTTTTAAATTGCCTGCAATTAGCATATTTCAACCTTATTTTTAGGTTTAAATTGCAGTGTGAGAGTGTGCTCTCCTCTTAGCTAATTAGTGCTATCAAGGAACAGTAGGTTACCTCATTAGTACCATGTGCATTTAATTAAAGAAGAGAAAATTGGAGTTAACCTCATAGTTAATATTTTCACAGAGTGCTACAATGCCAACACCTTCAATTGGAGTCACACCCCTGTGTATCTAATTATTCACTGGTGCCATATAAGGTTAGCAAGGATACCACCATGCTGTTGACAAAATAATTTAGATGGAAATCTCTTCGCTGGTTTTTGATATGAAATTCCAGTTAGAGCAGATTATTTTTTTTTAAGTGTGTTGGTGTCACAAAATATTTTTATCATCTTCCCATCCTCTCTGTTATGTCCACACCCAATCCTAGGAAAGACCCAGAGCACTTGAGATACTTAATCTCTAGCAAGTGGTCTCTGATCTTCATCCATACCTTGCAGGTGTTGTAGCAATCTGGATGTAACTTTTTTTTTGGCTACCAGTATTGCAGAAACCAATAGAGTTATATTGTCCTCATGGAAAGAATAATACACAAAAGGGACCAGGATGCAGGTACCTGCCCTTTGTAAATCTGCTCAGAATTTCTTACGTCTTGCTTCACTTTCCAATTTTCTTTTCCACCATGCTGCTTCACGTAGTTCTAAAGGGCACGATCTATCATAGAGATGAGAGTCTTCAGCTCCTTAAGGTTTCAGTGAAGTTGAAGGTACTTATTGTTTGTACTCTAGACACTGTGATTCATGTCTGTTTACCCACAGAACAGAGTCTTTTGGATGTATAGCATAGTATGTATTTAAAAGAGGAAGGAAAAAAAAGGATATTTTTATTTTTTCCCCTTAGTGAATTTGTGATACTACTGCTTGGGCCTACAGTTTCCAGTCTGTAGTTACATTAAGTAAATCGGTCTTCTGTGTTTCAGTTTTGTATTGGCAAGCTGTACTGGGTGCCAAGAACTTGAATATCTTACAAAATCCATGTAACACTGATTAAACAAGCTCTTGAGATATTTTTAATTTTTAATATATGAATATTCCCATTACTGTTTTAAAGAAGAGTTACATCTGTCCTGGAGTATTTTAACAGTTAAAGTTCATCACCTTTTTCACTTTGCTTGTCTAAAATTGAACAGCTCAGCACTCACAGAGCAACATACTCAGCAAGTGGATTTCTCTTCTGAATTATGTTGCCCAATGCTGCTAATATGACAAATAATTTTTATATTATTTATTAAATAATCAAGCCATTCTGTGATTCAGTTTTCACATTTGTAAAATGGAAATGCTGTTACTTCATGCATAAAGATGATTTAAGTGCAAATAATTTGTTCTTTGTACAATACTCAAGTACAAAGCCACCTTGTACAGTTGATCAGTGCCAGATCAACTTCATATGAAGTTCATTTAATTATTGTATCTGTGGGATTATAACTGAATCCTTGAAGGAGGGGTTTTTCAGAAGTCTTCATACTAAATCAAGTACTTTCTTCTCTGTTCTTTCAGATTATCTGTCTCAAGTGCTTATATTGGCACATACATGGGTGCTTTAAATAGTCACTTTACAAGCTTACTTAATGCCAACCACTTTGACATTTAGCACTGCTGTTCAAATGAAAATAATAGCTGACCTTTTTAAATTTGGGGGTTTTTTTATTATTTTATAGTGAAGTAGAAAAGAGGCTCTTCAAACATTGGTACTTTCCCATATTAGCTTTCCAAACTGATGATCCTTCAGGATCTATAGTAAGTTGAAAGGAATCCATAGGCAGGGTGGAACTCTGAAACTGGTCAGTTTGACAACTGGATGAAGTTTCCGTGTGAAAATAAATGAACTCAGTATTCCCTTAGCTTACTTGTGGTTTATATATTGCTTCTAGAAAAATGTGGAATTACAAGATAGATTCATTTATCTTTTTTTTTCCTGTCTAAATATATATTTATTTAATATGACATGCTCTTTAACTGTCAAGATGCATTTGAAAATGCAGGAATTAAACAACTCTGTTTTCTAGAACCTATAAGGTAGAGTTCAGATTACAAAGAATTCTTTAGAAGTAAAAGAATAACAAGTTTTCATTCCTTCATTCATGTTTCAAGAAAATGACATAAAAACATGCCATCAGTGGAAGTCGTTAGCCTGACTTCAACCACTATCTCTGTGTAATGTGTTGCGAAATAGGGACTACTTTCATTTGTATTGGAGAGAAACTGCAGCTCAAATTACAGCTCTCGGTGGTATTGTTGCCATCTCTTTGAAAGATCTTGTTCAGCTCTATCAAGAATAACCAGGTAATAAAGACAAGGTCTATGTGGTGAATAAGCAATGACTTGTGTTTGGTTTTGGTTTTGAACTTCAGAGTCTCGGCATATCTAGTGGCTGGACCTCCTTATAAACATCCACACAAATGTGTGAAGCGCAGATCAAACTAGGAGAGAAATTTTATATACTCATTTCCAAAATCTGCATGAAAAAAACATCTAAAGCAGAAATTTCATCTGGACAGCTTTTCAGAGAATCCAAATCATTGTTTCCTGCATCTTTTATGGACTGCTACCAGTTTGATGTTCCCCATATGTAATAATATTTGGTAGAGTAAGGACTTCTATGGGTAAATCATTAAGGGATAAAAGAGTTACTTTTAAACCCAAATTTTCTACATATATACTTAAATTACATTACATAATATTGCTAGTAATTGTAGTTGCTACATTCTCTTAAGTTTTTGCTTAGAATTGTGATTTTTTTTCTTTTAGGTGCTTGCTAATTAACTTAATAGTAAGGTCACAGGTTGGTTTGGGTTTGCTTTTTTTGTTTTGTTTTGTTTCGTGGAGACTTTTTATGTTGTTGCTTTTTTGTTTTGGTTTTGGGTTTTGTTTTGTGTTTGGTTTGGTTTTTATTCATACAGCTTATTTTATTCAAGTTTTTTGCTCATGTGGTTTTTCCAGGGAATGTATTATTTATTTTACTGGACTTAGTCACTTTGGCACCATTTGAACTGACAGAGTATAAAGTAAACAAACTGTGTTTTTCAGAGGAAAGTGACGGATAAGCAGGGAGAAATATTTATAAATCAGTCAATGTTCTTTATTGGTATATTCAAAAGATGAGAAAGAAGTATTCCAAGATAAAAACAACATGAGCTCTGTGTTTATGTAAAATATCCTACATTATACATCAGTTTGGGTGAGGAAAGTACATATAATACAATTGTAAAATTGTCACTTCTTGTTTTGTTCTGTCTCCCTGTGTAACTGCAGAGCTATGAATGTCTCTACCTCTTGATTTTTTTTTTTCTGTATTAAGTTTCTTAAAAGGAAATTTATTTTTTTTTTAAATCACTCTCCACTTCTACAAAATTTAATTTGCAACTGCATAAAGGAAATTACTGTAGTTTAGGCAGTCAAGCATTTCAACAGATCCCTAGAAATGTACAAAAGAAAGAATGATTATCAGTCCTGAATTGTGGATTAAGAGGATCATACTACACGAGTACTGTCTAAAAGTAGCAATTGAATAGAAAATGTGGATGTTCATGTGAAGAAAGTCTCTGAGGTTAAAGACAGCATTTAAAACATTATTGTTGTTATTATTATTATTATTATTATTATGTAAAAGATTTGCCTAGAGATGCTTGTCATGTGAATATTTCTATTTGACATTACAAGAAGCTTCACTGAGAGTCTTAGAAACATTCTTTACACATTTTGTGTTTTTGTAAAGTTTTGGTTTTGTTAATTTTTTGTAGAAGAGGTATTCCATTTAAAAACGAGAGTTCTCATTTTGGACTGCGGGTAATGCATTGACACTGTACACAAACTCCCTTCAATGTCTGTCTTGCAAAGCACAAATAAGCTATAATTCAGGAAGTACCTGAATTAGAAGCATGTCTATAAAGGGAAGTTTTTAAAAATCACAAGGTAAATGAGGTTTCTGAGGTTATAGAATATATTCTTCATACACAGTTCCTCATGCCTTTTTTCCTCATAAACTGGCACTGCTTTTTGAGTCTGAGGGCAGATTGTCTTCTTTGAAGTCTGCTGCAAGAGCAGAGATGATTTTAAAAACTTCATATGTGTGTTCTCATCCTGTAAACATAGATAATACTTTTGCACAAGACCCTCAGCAAACCATTTAGTGGGCAAAATCGGCACAGAGTTTCTCTAATTCTCCCTTTTTAAGCCCAGGGACGACCTAGTCCATTATTTCAAATGTCACCTCTGTGTTAGCTCACAATATATCTCAGGTAAGGAATATCACACTGTGCACAAGTTTTTGTCAGCATTTCATTTTGTGTCAGTACAATATTTGAGAACAGTTTCCCTGAACAGCCAGCTCAAGCATAGCCTGGAACAACAAAAAATTCAATGGAGTGCTTTTCCAGAGGCATTCTCCCTCCTGCTGCAAATAAAAATCATCACTTGATGGCAAAGTGATTTATTTTCTCTCAAATGCACTTTATTGTCAGCAATGTAATTTATATCAAGCAAGCAGTGAGTTTTATCCATTTATAGCATCTGAAGATTATTTTTTTCATGTTTTGGTCTTTTGTATACAGCTACATTACTTTTGATTATTAGAAGCTTACCTAAAAATATCTTTTGCTAAATTATTATTATTAGTTTTACTAGTTACTTTATGATTTTTTTTTTCTTCTTTTCAAATTACGATCTATGGCTGAATATCTGGTGCTTTCATTTGGGTTTTTTCCCATCTTTTTAATTGTTGTGGAAACCAGGAAATGAATTAATAGAAGCTGATTAAGGAGGAACATTTGGTATGTTATTGATAAGAGATCTCTATGGAATAGCTGAAGAATACATAGAATTCTATACCCTATACCCGAAGGGAGGTAACTGAGGATGGCCAGCTACCTTTTCTCATTTAAATTATTTTCTGTACTTCAACTTACAACATCAGCTGTAAACAGGAATCCACATCTGCACTTGTAAGCCTCTAAGCCTGTCTACATCCTCATGCGTTACAAACATGCCTTAGTGTTGTCAATCACATAATGTGAATTAATAAAACACAAATACTGTTCAATATATCGTGAAAAGGGCAAATGGGATTTGGCTGTTCTGAAATTTAAAATAATCATAAGTTTAATATTTCTTTTAAAAATGAAGAAATTTCAATATAATGTTGGTTTTATGAATATTAAATTTCAACTGTTTTTAATTTCCATTGCTTTTCTGGAGGAAACTCAATCTTTTTTTTTTTTGCTTTTTTTTTTAATATAAGATAAATCAGTTGCTTATATGTAGTTTAAACTTTCGGAGTGTAATAATGTGTAGCCTTTTCTCAGTTAATATTCAATTTTGTGCTGACTTGAAACCATATTGCTGAACAGGCTGATAGCTAAGACAGTACATGGAGGAGAGTGTGTTGAGCCACATGCCTCCTGTGGACTTTGATGGGAGATTACCCTCTCCATTTATTGTTTTGAAGGGTCTCTCCAAAAAGTTAAGAAAGCAAAAGATTTTAGAAAAATGTGGACTAGAAACAATATAAGTTGTTATCTAAGAGGTGGCTTAGAATACCAGTTAAATCACTAAAAAAGTTGTAATTACAAAATAAGTGGTGATTGTTACAATAAAATATCAAGGGTCTTAGTATTTAGTTCAAAGCATAATGCTGAAGTAGTGAGACAAGTAGTAAGATTAAACAAAAACAGTATTACTTAGGAAAAAAAAGACTACAGACTAATCTATAGAGGATTTAGATTTTTCCTTAGTTATTTTATGAATCGCAGATTCTTCAACATCAGCAAGACCCATTTTAAGTCCCCTAAATGATACTGCTTTTCACATCTAGAAAACACAGAAGGGTTTATGGGTTTATATTGGTCCTTTCTTTCTGTCACTAGGCTTTTGCTCATTTTTGGAATGCTTCTGAGCTGTTTGAGTTTTCATTTACAATTTACTCTGAAATTAGCTCTGCATTCTGTACAGTGCACTTTTCATTAACTTTTGTTTAACAGAGTTGTGAACTTTACCATGGGTTTCATTGACTTGTTGGTCAGTTTTTGTTTGTTGGGACCTATTCCCACCCTTATTTGCCAGTTCTTAGTATTTCTGAGTACAGTATAGCAGACAAAAAAAAGAAAATGCAAAAAATCTAAAAAATATGTCAGCATTTGTGTTAGTAGTGTTCCCGTATTTTGTTTCAGCTGCATTAGAATAGCTTTGATGTAGTGCTAGGAAATAAGCAAGTAAAGCTGGGTGATGTCTTAGAGCAGTTGGATGTATTTTAAACATCATCACATGTCATTTTGTGATTGCCCTTGACTCTCCAAAAAGTATAATTCAGTTCCTGTTCTTAACAGTTGCTGCATTTCTTTCTGTATTTCTTTATTATCACTGAGGAGAACACTAAGAACCTGTTTGATAGGTATTTAAATACGTGTTTACACAAAAGTGAGAGTTGTTAGGTTGCACAAATACCTTGCCAGCTCCATAATCCAAACACCATTCATCAGTAACTGTTTTGGAGACATTTAAACAGTATTTCTCTCAGATGGAGAAGCAGCTATGTTCTGTACTTGCAAATGGGAACTTTTAGCTTCAAGGATCACTAGCAACTTACTTCTGTTGTCTGTGAGAAACTAACACTTCGTACTGAGCAGCCGACAAGAAAAAAGGTCTGTCTTTTATGCATAACCTGTTCATCCATTACAAATGAAGGTGCCTTTTCACAGCAAGTGTCCAAGGACAGACTCTTGGATATGGCAGGTTCTCTCACTTTTTGTCACTCAGTTTTTTTGGCTGATACGGCAATGCCACTAATAAATAGCAACAGATTTTGTCAATTGTACCCTTCTGCTAGACTTAGTTTATGTTGAAGAAAATTAAATTATTTGTGCTGTGATAAGGGAATTGCTACAAAAAGCAGCATGAAAAAATAAAATTTATATCTTGATAAAAGCAGAAAAAACTGTTAAAAATTTAATAGTTTAAGCTGCTCCTTTCTTTAATTGACTTCTTTTGCTTAGACATTAACTTCTTTATCCCTTAACCAGTGTGTGAGCTCAGTGGGTGTGCTATTTTCAATAACTGTAAAGAGTTTCTCTGCTCCCAGTTCCATCCAACACTCTCCTAGTTTTATTTTTATCTTTCTAAATGTTTCTTTGCCATTTTCATCAGAGAAGTGTTATTATAGCTGACATAAATGAGAACTCTAATCATCATCTTTGGCACTCCAGATGCCATTTACTCTATAAAAACACTAAACAAAAACAAAAAAAAAAAAAAAAAAAATTTAAAAAAACCCCAAACAAACAAAAAAACACCCGAAACCAACCAACCAACCAACCAACCAAAACCCCAAAAAAACACCCCCAAAAATACAAACCTACACCAAATCAACCAAAAAACCCAAAGTCCATGCAAATGCAACTCATCCCATATCCCTTATACCAGCCTGTATATGCTTAGACATTAGCCTCAGGACCAGCAGGAATAATCTTTCCAATTTCACATTTTTTCTTCATCACTTTCAACTCTGTCAGCACGTTAGTTGTCTTAAGCTTGAAACATAAATATCTGGAATTTGGGTACCTTTCCTATCCCTCTCATCTAAGATACAGCTTAAGAAGCGGTGTACTGAGCTGAAACTCTCATGTAGGTTCTCCACAGTTCAGATACCACTGGTATGGTATCAGGACTCTTTTCAGCACATTGTCTCATTGCTTTCAGTGTTCTGCAAAGATTTTCTTAACATCTCTCTCTGCGTCTTTCCCCAGTTCCCCTTCAAACCCTAACCCTATTTGATGAAATACAGGCAGTTTGTTTTCAGTTTTACAGTCCTTCACCGTCTGACTTCATGATACCAATTATTCTTCATAAAGTAGAAAAAAAATGCCATTAATGTTCTACTTTTTGATTTTCAGATAAGCCCTATTGTACTTTCTCCTGTGCTGCCTGTAATGACTGTGAAGTACCTCATTATCCTCCTCCAAGTCAGTCATTCAGACTTCTCCATTCTATGTATAGAGAGCTTAGATGCATACATTGCCTGCTACCATGACAGGTATTTCCTATCAGTCTGTCACTGTCATCACTCATCTTACACAGGACTATCATTTCCCTCAGTGTCTGTGCAATGCTGACAGCATGGTCCTGGTCAGCATCATGGGAGCCTTTGTGCACTTGCAGTGACTCCCATGTTACTGCTTCTGCCACTGCTTCCAAGTATTCCATCACCTGTGTGATTTACCGTGAGCATTGAAGTTCTTCATTCCAACAGCAAAAATATGGCCTTATAATTCATTTTTCTGCATTACTGATTCAGCTGTTTTTTGTGGTCTGCCCTTTCACGGGGCAAACCATGCTCTTCTTCTGTGTTCTCAGTTTAATAAAATTGCAGAGCACACACATCTCTGTTGCAGCTAATAAGACTGCAGTATTTTCAGTTTACAAAAGAAATGTTTGTAAATGTCTCAAAAATAATATTTTTTTTTTAAGGTGACACCAAAAGAGATGATCCAAAGGGCAATCAAAAAGCCTTTGACACAGTCCCCAAAGTCCTTCATGAGTGATTTATTAAGAAAACTGAATGGTTCTAGGTGAAAGTTAAAGCTCCATCATAAGTTAGAAACAAGAGACAGAAGATAGAGTATGCGTATATTGGAGTATATTGTCAATTTTCAGCATGGCAAAAGGTTAATGTTTCTGTCTCCTCCTGACCTGTACATTAAATACCATTGTTTAATATATTTATTAATGAACTGGAAAGTGGGATGAAAGATATTGCATGTTTCAAAATTTAAAGATAACCAGAAAACTTATTTAGCCTTGTAAAGATTAGAGATGACTTTGAGGCATTTCAAAGGAAAGTGGAACAGCAAGTACGCAAATGCCATAGTAGTACAAGAAGGATGGTATTAGTTAATATGATACATATTGAAGGAGTAATTTAACTGCTTTTACTGATGATGTAACTGTTTGCAGCAATTTTTCTAAGCATAATTGCAGTGTGGTAGAGGAAACAAGCTGTATCTTCTTATAACAAGCACATCTTTTCTTGGTCTGCAGTAAAATGAAACAATCCAAGATTTATGAAAATTGAGAAGTGTGCAGACAAAAACATTATAATACCAATTTTGTTTTGGTCTGTGATCTGATTATGTTATGTGGAATTTGGGATGTTTCATTCTAATCTAAAATAGCATCCAGTAGCCTGAAGAAGGAACACTTTTTTTCTCCCTCTCTCCCCTTTTATTATGCAGCCCAGCTATTCCAGACCTACTTTGGGTCTTTAAGTAACTCCAAGCAAGTGCTTAGAAAGTTTCAGACAAGTTTGATTTCATATCTGTTCATATATATCTGCATGAGAGTCTGCTCTATGTAATAGTTTTTGTCAATGAGATATTATTTCAAAACAAGGGTAATTTATTTTTTACATAAAATATATTCTAATTACAAGTGTAATTTGAGTTTTTTCTAAAAAATGTTAGCAGAAATTCTAATATTAATAATGCCAATAATTTCTTCATTTAGGAAAAAAGAAAAATATTAACTTTAATATTTTTGAAATTTCCTTACTCCCTTAATCTTGAACGGATAGAAAAAATCTTGTAATTTGAAAAAACTGATGGAGCTTTGGTTCCTCAAGACCATGATACAAGGTTATTTACCCAAATCAGTTACCCAAACTACACTAGAGCTGTCTTTGTACAGATAAGTGAATTATCTTTCTAATGTATGTATATGTATGCACATTCTTGTGAATTGTCTGTAGAGGCTTTTCATATTTAACTTAATTCTATAGTGCCTATTTCTGCTTTAATCTCAGCCTCTCAGTCCTTTCCTGTTGTACACTTTTATGACTCTAGACCTTATTGGGAGCAAATTATTACCACAGCCTTTTCATTGTTCATATTCCTGGAGCACTGTATTAGTTGCAGTTTGTATATAAATGCATAGAAAGCTCTAATTTTTTATGCCCTATGTCCCTTCTTCCTGGAGCAATTATGTTGGTATCTTTGCACAATGCCTGCCATAAAATGTGATCCTCATTTACTGGCCTAAATGAGAAGGATTTTACCTGAATTATGAGTTTTACCTGAGCTGTGCAACATAGGAGAGCATGAGACTTTGTATCAGACTGCTTTCACTCCAATCTTTGCAAGTTTGGACTAGATGTCTGAGAAAATTGTTGTTTGTCCTGTTTGCCAAAGTAGTCATATCACAGGCATTCCAAGTACTGTAACTATTCTGGGTCTTTTTTTCTTCTGTATCCCATCTTACTCTGACTAGAGTAGCCTGTGCTTGTGCCTAAACTGGATTTCTACTCCACAGAACATCTTCTGTTCTTGACTAAAGAATCAATTAGTCTCATCAGATTCACAGCAGATAGGATAGGCCAGGATGCTAAGAGATGAATGCCAGGATTTGTTGGATACAGTCCATAGCAACCATATGGTCCAGTCAGGAGAGACATGAAGTATAAAGATTAAAACTCCAATCCCAAAATCCCTTGACACTGTCCTGTTTTCAGAAAAGACACAGGATTGCCTTCTTTTTGACATGAACAACCTATCTGTTTCAGTGTAGTCTTTGTCCTAAAACTTTGAGATTAAGTCTTACTGATACTTCTCTAACCATCATCTTTCTTTGGACTTTCTTTCCTTTTAGGATTTCATACTTTTAAAATGGACACTTTCCTCTCTAAAGAAAATTTATTTAGGTATGCTAATTTCTTGAATGAGCTAAACACTCAACCCTTTTCCTCATAGACACTCTTTAAAGAACATACTTTTGCACTTCTGTAGATCCTTGGGCTAGAAGTTGTAATGAACTGTACAGTTGTGTTTGTTGAGAAATAAGTGTATGAGAAACTCATAAACTACCAACAGAATGAAGCATATCACAGAAGATGTAAATATAGAAGTGTGCTAGTACACGAAGACAGGATGTCTGGAAATGCACTACAAAATATTGATTATTCTCCAAGTAGTAGAATTCTTGGTTTCCATTTCACTTTCAATTCAAGAAAATTCCTATTTGACTTACTGTGAGAAATTTCTAAGTGCACAATCAGAATAGCAGTACTATTCTGTGAATCTGAACAACACCAGATTACAAGCTGAACACACTGCAGTTTATTTGTTTGTGGCGGATAATGCACATTTTCAGTTGGACTTCCGTCACCTTATGTACTATAGTATTAAACCATGAAACTACAGACAGTTCACATTTAGAGTGGTGGGTCTTTTCTTGGTGTATGTGCCTATCATTAACTGCCAAGAACTTCAGGAAAAAGTTTTCTTCTTGTTTTGTTGAATAATTAATTGCAAAGAAGATGAAGATAAAATGGGAAAGCAAAAGTAGAAACAAAATATTTTAGGCTTTGAAATAAAACATACTGTCACTATCTGATCTCAGCTATTTTTAAAACCTGTTAGGTTGAGTAGTAATTCCAGTTAATATATATATAGTTCTTTAGAACTGAAAATATTCTTCAGTAATTCTTCAGTTTGTCCAATTGACTAAATTTCTCTGTAAATCACCAAGCTGCTGGCTCCCTTGTTGCTTTTGAATCATTCTGCCATATCTGCTACAGAAATATATTGGAAAATTTCTGTATGTTTTTAATTAATAATTTCTTGCATTCGTGATTTCTTAACAGGTATAGATGCTGGTAAGATCACTTTATTAAACAAGTCAGCAGCAGTATATTTTCACTTTTTACATATTTTTCATAAAACTTCTGGAAGAAAAAAAACAATGTATGAAAAAGAAACCATTGATAATTTTATTTATGATATTAATGTTTTCCTCAACTTTTTCCAATGTTACTTGAGAACATTTAATAGTTTTGTTGTGTGTTCTGTTTTTGTTGTCTCTTATATTTGGGGTTTTTACCTCTGTTGGATTGATTTAAGAGTTGTCCAGTATTACAAGTATATTTAAGTAGTAGGAGCAGTGTAAAAAGAAAGCCAGGAGTGATTCTATTTCTGGAAGGATGGGGAAGTGTCCTACACAGCATTTTTCACACTTCTGAGCAGTGTCCTCTTGACCTTCAATTTAATGTTGAGACAGTCACTCTTTTCCAAGAACTGCTCAATCATTTTACCAATTGGTCACATCTTTAGGAAACAAGAAATGTGCCCAAGGAGGAATGACTTAGTGTTGACTTCAAAGCCTCCTGTGCTTTGCAAGTTCCTTTAAGTTTGGAAAAGCTGAAGAAACAATTTGTGGAGGGCCTTGCATGTGACAGCTTTTAAGAAAAAAGAGATTAGCCACAAGTTCTCTGAACACCATCATGGGTGGGGAAGTTCAGAGGCACTTAATGCACTCTTTACTGCAGCTATGACATGCAGGTTGCAGGAGTGCCCTGTGGTTGAGTGTGTTGTGCTGTCATGGGAATTGCAGCACTGCAGTGATTGCACCTGCATCAAGGCCTTATTTTAGTGCTTTCACTAAAGCTTTCAGTGTGGAAAAGAAATCATGTTCAACTGAAAGTGTTTCACAGTTCCACATATGAGAAGGGAAGAGTGTTTCTTAGACATGTTGCACCAGATGTGTGTCATCACTTGTGCTTCCTTGTAAATGGGTCTAGAGTAAACTGCATAAAGCTACAGCTGGTAATGCATGCATCATTGTCCTCTAACTGAAATGTGGTCTGTCTTTGCATATCTTTATATCAGCTCAAAATTCAGGCCTCTTAAGTGCATTGTCTGCGTAGAGGAGTATGAGGATAGGTGATACTGAGTCAGGTCTGAATAGCCTGTGTTCTCAGTGCCCACTCCAGCTGTGTTATGAAAGGTGGGCACAGTGAGATAAGACAGAACAAAAAACTTGAGATCCTTCCCTTTTACATTCTTCCATCAGTGTGAGGCTCAAGAATCCTTTGTATTCAAAAGCTCGAAATAGATGTTTAATCTATGGATTAATAATTTTATGTTTTAAACCATGCAGAGGTTGGAAGTTTTTTTTTGCTTGTTCTGTCAAAATTAGTGCTTTGTTTCTATGTTGAATATATTTAGGTCTTATTTCCAGGCATTCAATCTTGTTAAACTTCGAAGAAAATTAAGAGAGAACAATGTCAACATTCGTATCACAGAATCAGGCTTCTCAGATCCAGCTAATGCTCTTTGACTGTGTTTCAGAAGCTGCAGATCAACTTTTTCTGCAGCTGAAACCTGGCAGATTTAAACGAGATTTAGAGCATTATATAGTTACAGTGAAATCATTAAAGTTCTGTATCATAATTAAGAGTGATTTCATGTACCAGCAAATCTCTGCACAAAAGCTAGCAGGACGTGACTGGTATCTCCCTCTAGTTATCTTCTCTCTTTCTCCCTCTCTCTCTCTCTCTCTCTCTCTCTCTCTCACAATCTCTCTCCCCTTATTCAATCTGTTTTCCTATTTTCCTAGACCATTACCTAATAACGTTGGGAGTAAGGACATTATTTTCAGGATCTTATTTGCCATTTAGCTTGACTCATGGAGATGAAACATACACAAATTTCTCTTTCTGTAATCAGCTGGGAAATATCTGGGTGAAGAACTTTGTTTATATTGTGCAGATATACCAAACCCCATAAATACCTTTTCTCTGATAGATGTTTTGCTATACAGTATTAAATTATAAAAAATTATAATATCATATACAAGGTTTATATAAACCGGTATCACTAAGTATCAGTAATGACATGCTCAAAAACTGAAAAGTAAGATTTTCTTCCCTGCTCTGTTGAAGTTTTTTCTGATGAGTAGACAAAGACATATAATCCAGAGTTACAACAGTTTGCCTCCTTCAAAATTTTGTCTGTAAATTTAATAATTCAGATATATTTAGTGCATTTTAATTGTCTATAGGAAAAAAATTGAATATGATAAGGCTAATTAGTGGTGAGCTAATGGAGATCTGTTCAAATTTTTTTCCTGCAAATCTTCTGAAGGCTGAAGTTTCTGTCTGCCTTGAAAACTTAGCAAGAAGAATTTATTTCAGACATTTCTTACTAGTATCCAAACAAAAAAAGTCACCTAACTTGATTTGTACTGAGTAAAAAGAGAAGGAAATAAAAGAGCTTTCATTCAAGAATTTATTTTAGCACCATTTACTTCTCTGTGCACACTTTATGTTTAGATGCCATTTATAAATATCTTACTATCATTTGTTAAATTTTATGACAATTTTTACCATGCCTGATGACTGTAACTCATGCATTAAACATGCACACGTATTTTAACAATATTTGCATCTTATAATACGCTTTCTAACGACTTGTCATAGACTCATCAGTTAAACATTTATTTTACAAATGCATTTTGTAATATGCTATGGTAATAAACTATAAAAAAGGTATCCCACCTTGTAATATTTTCAGATGGATGAATAATGCATTACAAATTCTACCTTCATTTAAAACATGACCTCTATTCTGATGAAATCTGATACATTGTCTGGATTTATGGTGATCACTGAGTTGTGTGAGGCGCTGTCAATCTGCTTTCTGATTAATTTTCCTAGTTGATAAATTTGAATTAATCTGTAAATATTTACAAAATAATATGGTTTATTTTTTTTCATTCCTTTTATTTTTATCCACCTGATTAATTTAAACCGAATGTACCAACCCGCATCTAGCTGGGAGCTAATTTTCATTCAAATAATTTCTGGAAATTCAATTCAGTTCTGAAATTGATTATCAAAATCATGATTGTTATTTTGCTGGCTGCCTAAGTTTGTCATATGTATCTCTAAAGAGGCCTAGGCTGCTGTCACATCTAATCTAATGAGCTCTGTAAAACTGAAGGTTACATAATATTGGAAAATTTTATAATAAGCCACAATAAAAATATGCTTTTACTATTTATTATTTTAAATTTCACCTACATCTGATTTTACATACTTTTTTAATTCATGGAACTTTCTCCAAACCAAAGTTTTGCTTAAATAGCTCTTGCCATCATAGTCAACCTGCTTTCTGGCTTCTGGAAACATCATGCTGATTTTTTCAATAATTTTTTTAATACAAATGTTTATACCTAAGATTTTATGGCTGATTTCTGTGTGTGTGTGCACACATGTCTAGATTGTAAAGTTTTCATAAGTTTTATTTCACCAGAGATTTTTTTCGTCAAAACTGAAGTGAAGGAAGGGAATTTGAGGGTTGCTTGGTTGTAGATTTGTTTACATAGGCTACAGAGTATTATAGGTATGCCCATAAATCTGGTGATAGAGAAAAATGATTAAGGATTTCAGCAGTGTTATTCATTAGTTACTCTCCCATTTCTGAAGAAAAACTGAAGTGTCTAGCAGTTTTACTTTTGCTGTTTGCCTGGAAATAGTTTTAGGGCATTGCATCTATGTGATGCTGTCTGAATGTGTGAAGTCAATACAGAATAGTCTGGTTTTACATCTATTTAACATAAATACAAATGACTACTTCAGGTGCATACTAAGGAGAAGTCAATGTTAGATAATTGGTCTCTTGGAAGGGGGCTTTATTGCACCAGACAATAGAAGGTTACACCTTGTCTCTCTCTTTCACCTTAATAGTCCAGGCTCAAGGGCCTTTTGTCACCATTCAGAGTCAAGGCACTTTTAGTCAACACATTGTTGTCAACACATAGTCAACACAGCTTTAAGAGACAAATTATGCAATCTGATTTAGACATCTAATTAGGATTTAATGAATTGTGCCACAGAAATGCCTATTTTTCTCCTTTGATTACTTCAGATGACTATTTCAGATATAGATTATAGTGTAGACTTTTTGCATTTGGTAGAGCGATATCCCTCATTACCACTTCTATTTTTTTTCCTTTAATTTATTCTAAATAAATTACTGCCTATGAAATGAGCTGGACTTATTGTCAGTTGAGTTTTACCACTTCAAACTAAGCATTTTAGACCACACTCTACGTAGTCAAACTCAGGATTGTCTAAATTCTGTTAATGCAGCCTCCCTGCTCAGGGAGAGAATTATTAGTTCTGTTTTAAATTGGGGGTTTTGTTTTGTTTTGTTTTGAGGGTTTTTTGGTTGTTTTTTGTGTGTGTAGGTGTGTTGTTTTTTTTTTGTTTGGTGGTGGTGTTATTTTTGGGGGGGGGCTGTATCATTAGGTGAAAGAAAACAACTAGTTCTAGCTGAGATATTGTGTTCAGGTGTTGTGGCTTCTATCCTATAGCATCAAGGCTAGGAAATACTCATTCTACATCAGCTACATGAAACTTCAGACTTGTCATCTAAGTACTGAAATGGGCTTGATAAAGACAAAGTATTTTAGTGTTCTGTCCCAAATGCTTTAGCCATCACTTCTCCCACTCTTTGGGGAGAATTCAAACAAAATTTTTTTGTCTTTTTCTATTAAAAATATATATATAATGCAGCAGTCATTTTTCTGTTGGAAAATTTTGCTTTTTTCCTGATGGTTGTTTTTCTTAGAATCGTGTCGCATTCTTTGCTCATCTTTGAAATTATGAGTTTGACCACTTCATTTATTAGGAGTATGGTGACTTCTAGAGTGAATTTTTAACAATGTTTCTAATGCCTAACAGTTTCAATGGATGTCCTAGCTTCAACTGCACACACTGTATCTTTGAATGCATCAAAATATTGTAGTATCTTGGTAGTCCCTTACTTCTCATCTGTCAAACAATCTCATCTATTATAAGTCACATTATGGTTGCACAAGAAATGGAGTAAACATCTGTATTTTGTGATGGGAATTTCTTTCTTTTAAGTTTGCTTAGAAGGCACAGAGATTCCACACTTTGCTGTATTTCTTGGCAACTTCTCATTCTTTACCATAAATCAAATATACATGATATATGTGCTTCTGTTATTACTTGACTGTTTCAAGATTCCTGTAGCTCAGATTCATTGCATTCCTTGTGTTCTTGGAATTCCTTTTGTTGATTCCAGTTATAGAAAAGCCTATGAGGCGTGCTCTAGAAATTTGTTTTTGCACCTTGCATATGTCTTTTTATATGTGAACATCCACAAGTGTATATTTACATAGTCAGCTATCATGTGCAATCCTAGTACTGATAATAAACTGCAGGGTTGTTAAATGCATCCTTCTCAACTGAACTTTACTAGTCTCTTTCCTTCTATTATTACAAATCTCTGCTGTTAACACTAACAGTAATACTATTTTCTTTTTTTTTCTGTTTGTTATTGGTTTTGTTTTTTTTTAAAATTTTCCATGTCAGTCTCCCAAACGCATTGTGATTTGTGGGCCACAAGAGAGAATGTCTGATCCAAAATTAGTCGCAAATTCAGTATCTTGCCCCTTACTGAAGCGAACAGTATGGTTTTTATATCATGGGTTAAGAGTAGGTTCTAGCTGCCTAGTGGATCACACACTTAAGTCCTATGAGGTTAAGATGCAGTAGATTTTCAAACCAGTATTCATATGCATACAAAAAATATTTTAAAGTTATTTTGGTATTTCTAAGATATAAAAGTTAGCGGACTTCCTCAGAGGTACATCATTTAAAAATTACCTTTATAGAAGGAAAAAAAGCTCTGTGCATTGTAATACATTTTTGAAGATTTTAAAGCTAGTTTTTTTATATATAACTCACATTTCTTATATACATAGTGATGTGTTTTTGTATAAAGGTTCTATTCTAGTTTTGTTTGGGAGAATCTGCATAAATCCTGTATGGTTTCTCCATTTGTGCATAACGTGACAACTCCAAACTCACACCAATGAAACCATCATACTTTTCATATCATGTACGGTATATAACATACATACACACTTATACTGAGGTAGAGGATGATACTGAAAATCTCTTCCCTCTAGGCTTGAAACATGATCAAAAAGTAGAAGACACTTTTTATGCCTTGGGAAAAACAGATCAAGAAATTAAAAGTCCAGTCATTACCAATAACCTTAAAATGTATTTTAATGTGCTGCAGCTTCAGTTACCCTCAGCTGAAGCTTCTCTATTTTAGCTTACAGGGTCTTGTGACCTCAGCCCATAGCAGAGTTTCAACAGTAATAGCGACAGCCTTCTTGGATAAATGTAAGTGAATTTTTTCCTCATTTCTATAGTTTCTCTCCCTCACATGCACTTTTGGAGTTTTGTTTTTCACTCAGGATGTAGACAGTATTCCTGACAACACTTCTGCTCTGTGCCAAGTAGCATGATTGACACAAAGTACAAGTAAAGCATCTAAGTGGGATTTCTTGCCTTTTAAATGTCACAGTATCAGAATCATCCTGTGCTTTTGAAATGCCACTATGATGGCCATGCAAACTTTATTTTACCTGCAGCTAGCTTGATGGTAGTTTTCATTATCACCCAGGATTAATCTGCAAAAAGTGAAGCGGTACAAAAAGATTTTTGCCATATAATCTTGTTTTAGTTAATGCTAAGGATGAAATCTAGAAGAATTCAGAGAATATTTTTTTAAAGGAAAGGTTTGCCTTCTTCAATCAGCTTTATCATTTCAGCTCTGCTTCATATCAGATTGTGGTAATCCATTTCCAAACTTAGCTCTGTATTCACTAACTATTGCATAAATCTGGGGCTGGAGCTGGGAAAGGCTACACATTATACATTATACATACTGCCTGTGTAACAACTTCTAGAAGTATAAATTAAGGAATTAAGGACATCTGCCCACTACTGGTTTCTGAAGAATACCAAATACAGCAGTCTTTCTTTTTTTTTTAATCGTGCTGTTGTAATGGGGAGACAAACAGAAGAAAATAGAAATAGAGTAATTCATTCTGAAAATCCTGTCCTATATGCTGATAATCTGAAGAAGCTGGAATTTGGTAGAAACTTACAAAAGATAGCTGGACTTGAACATTCTTTGGTATTTAGTCCTGAATTGGCTTTTGTCTGAGTTTACCATTTCTGAATAAAGTAGCATCCTTGGTCTGTTAAGTCACTTTGCCACCCCTCCATCTTCTATTTGTCCATACACCTAAATACATATATATAACATCATACCTAAAATTCCCAGGTTTTATTTACATGTAAATAGTTGAATTGTAGCTCTGTAGATGCAGTAGTACCTTCTCAATGACCTCAGCTAGCTGAGTGCATGATTGCTCAAATGCAGCCTGTTCTCTTCATGTGGTTTCATAGGATGTATCTGTTCACAAACTGTGTGAAGTGAAAGGCTGCACCTATGGAGCAGTTCAGGCTAAAGCCAGCAGAAGTGAAACTGCCTCCATCCATCCATCTAGCAACACATGGCATTCAAAGATTGATACTGTCAAACAGCTGTCTTGCTGTTTTACCTGCAAACCTGTAGTCAGCTTAAAAAGTCTTTAGAATTCAGATCTTCTAGCAAATGTGTGGTTATGTTAATATCTCTGTAATAAATGTGAGACCAAATTGTATATAGCAGAGCCTGGAAGCTATAAGAGCAGAAGTATTTGTACTGAAACCAGTTTAGTATCTTGAATTCTTGAATTGTCTCAAACTTTAGTGTGCCATGTAGGTGGGAGTGGGCACTGTTATCATCTGCGCGTAGAAATGAAGTAGTAAAAGAAATACCATGCCTAGAATCTTTTCTTTTTTACTATATGAATGAACAAAAATGTCTAAACAATGTTGGCTTGACTACCAGTTCTAAGGAGGAATGTACCAAATCATGAAGAATAATTCCTAAAGTTTCTCTGAGGAAACAGTTTAGCTGAAATCTGTGCAAACCCTGGGGACCAAAGTCCTCAAAGGTAAAGCCGTTTTGTAATAATTACCATAAATATTAATTTAATTTCAAAAGAAAAGAAGGTGTTCATACATTTGTCATTGCAAAGCTGAGTTAATGAAAGAGCTTTGCAACCACCATCAATGGGAAGTATGTATAGATTTTGAATGTGTTTAAGCATAATATAAAAGCTTGGTTTCTGGGGAATTTCACAAAATCAGCACTCTTGTGATAGCAGTTTAAAACTCAGTCTTCTCTACATGCTTATCAAACACCAGTTATTTTGTTGGAGCCATGTATGCCAACATAAATTCATTGCCACTTCAGGCTCAGCCCTGTATTTGTTATCTTTTGACACTGTAGTTTATGTGACACCTCTGTCCTATTAAGTGATGTGATCCTTACATCCAAGAATGATGCCCTGCTTTGATAACTGTCTCCAACTTGTAACA
The DNA here is from genome assembly GCF_971803275.1 of Cyanistes caeruleus. Taxonomy (NCBI): domain Eukaryota; kingdom Metazoa; phylum Chordata; class Aves; order Passeriformes; family Paridae; genus Cyanistes; species Cyanistes caeruleus. The sequence goes on along the minus strand of NC_141704.1, from coordinate 25,334,260 downwards.
ACATCAAGATTATTGAATTAATAGAATGATAATGTGATTCCATAGATCTTGTTACAACAGTATTCCCTTCATAATAGATAGATAGAGTGTGGTTTATTTCCTATTTTTATTATTTATGTAGCTCTTCCACTTGTCTGTGAGCAGGGGAGACATATAAAAGTTATAAGAATGTATATATATATTTTTCAAACTTTGCAGCTCTTTAACTAGAATATGTAACCTGTTTAGCATTTGGTGTATATATAAATAGTATGTAAAATATGCATATATAAATAACTATGTTTAAGTGATGTATTGAGGTTTAGATATTACTCATCACTTAACACTTTAGTATGTTATGTGGGGACTTTAAAATACAATAGAAAGGATTTTGTGAAAATTATGTTGCAGAAAGTGCGATGGAACATACTGTGAAGTTATGCAATGTGAAAAAGCTTGCTATAAAATGCTGTAAGATATTAAAAAGCCAGATGCTCACAAATCCAGCCTGCTAATCCTTTTGGCCTTGTAGATATAACATTATGTACTTCATACGTGATACTAACTTCTAGGAATTTCAGTTTCTTTTCTATGTTACGCTATCATGCTTCCAAAAGTCTAGCCTAGCACATTGAGGATGTAGAGATACTGAAATAACAAAGGTACCTTCAGTGCTGCAGTCATATTTTGTTATATTATTCCAATGGTTCCTCATAATTGTCTTTACGTCCTCAATGCATAAAAGTCAAAGGAATAGTGGACACCAAAGAACTAAATCCATTCCCACAGTGTGCAGCAAATATAGATTTTATTCAGCCTGAAATCTCTTTTCTTTTAATGTTCCAAGGGCACTGAAGTCTAGATGGTTGGAGTTAGTTGAGGGTTGTGCAGATGATTTTTTTTCAAAGATCTGTGTACTCACTGCTCCCACCAGATTCATTTCCAGAACCCACACATTGTGCTGTTACCTACAAAGTAACAGGGACAATATAACTGAGAAATGTTCCTTTCTCAGTGTCTTTGCATCCTAAATTGGAAGATTTGGTTTGACATTATCCAACAATTGGCATTGTGATTTTCTTCAAAACTCATTCATTTAAGGAATTGCTTTGGGACATCTTACACTGGGCAGAATTTAGCAAGATTGTGGCTTTTACCATGCCATTCAGCAACTCCCAGTAATGTTTGGGTCATTACTACGGACCCAACAGATTACTACGGATTACAACAGACAGAGAGACAGATAGATGTGTATATATGCTTTTTTAAAGCAGGCCCTAAAGCTTTGCACTTCCCAAAGAAAATGTGAATAGTCAGCTTAAACCTCTTCAGCAGCCCTCTGAACAAGAAGATGCCAACAGCATGTCCTCTTTTCTGGTACCTTGGTGTCCTGTCTGTGTTCTCCTTCCATGTGTAAATCCTGCTCTACTTTCTTTGTGTTTGTTGCCACTATTTGATAATTATATAGAGTTCATAAAGTTTGTAGAGAAAATAAAAATATCCAACTTAATAATCCTTAACTGGTCTTTTAATTGTATTTATGATATACAATCATATTTGTATTTTTCTTCTCTGTAAATATTTTTTCCTAGCCATCATTATGACTTGTAACAGAGTCTGAATGCCCATAATTTAGAAAACTCTTCAGAGAACATAAGCTTGAGATTTTTTACAAGATTGATAAAATTATAATTTTTGTTCTCAGCTGGGCTTGCCATGATTGGGAATAGCAACTATTCCACTGAAAGAAGCAAAAGTGTCGTGAAAATTGTGGAACCTTTCACAATTTTAATGTATCAGTATCAGTAGTAATAAAATAGATCCAGCATTGAACATTTAATTTGTAACATTTTTATTGTGACTTTTCAGTACTAAAATGCTCTGAATTTTTTTATAGTAAGTTTGGATCAAAAAAGATGATTTTGAAGAAGCTGAAACATTCCTACATTTTCAAAACAACATTGCTAATATTAGTTTTTCAAGGTTGCATAATGTCAAAGTCAGGTTCATCTCAAAGAAAAACTTTCTATTTGCAATTTTCTTTACTAATATTCTTACAAGAACATATTGGAAATATTTTAAGTTAAAAAAACAAAACTGAATTGTTCCTAAGCAATATTTTTAGCCCTTTAGAAATGCTTGTGCATCCCCTAAGTTGCGTTTCGTGCTATTGACAAATGCTTACATTTTTTATAGTGCAGAACTGGATTGTTTTAATGCCTATTTGGGCAAGAGCAAAACTTCCCTATAGGACCTGCAAACCTTAGTTATATTTTCACTTTGTTTTATGAAACACTAGATTTGAACTTGAACTTCTGGATGGAAAATATTTTTCAATTATCACTTTTAATTTAAAGGCAAGTCTCAGTCTCTTCTTACAGACTTGAAGAGCTCTGGAAGTTCTGGTATCGTGTAGAGGGTGACACATGATCTTTTCTTTAGGAGTATTGTAAACACTGTATATATGTGAACTGTAATAATGTCTTTAGTCGAAAGGAAAATATTATGGGTCATGCAGTATTGAAATGAGTATGTCTGGGTTTTGGTAAGCCCAGGTCTTGAAACAACCCTCATTCCTGAGGTTCTAGGGGCAATTGTTGTTACTGTGAAACACGGGGGCAAAGCTGTAGCTGAGTTTAGCTTACTGATGATTTCAGAGGTGGGTCAGGTGTTTGGGTATGAATTTTTTTTATGTTTGTAAGATAAACAGTGTAAAAAAAACCCCAAACTTATAAAGTTTTAATTGATATGGCAAGAATTCAGTAAGAGAATAGTAGTGGAAAGCATGTTTTAGCCATTCCATTCTAAAATATATATTTTGTTGATAAATGGCTTTATTTTTTTAATCATTAATTATATCTTTACAAAAAATTTTCATACCTTTATACTTTTGTGTACATGTCTATAGATAATAATTGGCTTTAATTGATGCAGAGGAGGATTGTGTTAAATGTCCAATAAATTTGGGAGATAAGCAAAGTAAGAAAGTGCCAGAATTGGAGGCATTGTGGAATTCCCCTTGCTTAAATTCTGTTAAAATATTTGAGACAATATTTTTTTGTTCTGCAATTTGCATAACAATTTTTTATCAAGAAATACTTTTATTTCAGTTATTTTTTTAATTAAAATTAAAATTAGAATCATATTCAGTGCTTACAACAATTATGCCTATATATATATTTATTGAACATCAGTTTGTGAGGTTTTGAGTAATCCAAATAGTGTAACAAAAAGTTACATCTATTTTTCTTAGAATAAATATCTGAATGCCATTAAGGCAGTGTCTGAGTTGTTTCTAAAACTAAATAGAAATGAGAGGTAAATACAGTTTTATACAGAAAAGATATTTTTTTAGCAAAAGTCTTGCGTCTCAAATGTTGCAAAAGGTTCTATGCTTATTTCAAATCTACATGATGTATGTAATAGTGAATTTTCTTATGCTCAGAGCTTTGTGATTAATTTTGTTTCTAGAGAGACAAATAAAAACAAATTCTTGTAAATCTATAATTTTCAGGGAAACTGTGTTCAGAGAGCTTTGGAAAGTACTGCTTTATTAAATGGTAGGCACTTTAATGAGTGAAATTTTTTTGAAAAATTTTGAAAAGATTTAAAAGAAGTAAGGACTTAACAACTTACTGACTTCAAAACTAAGGGAGAGGTTTCCACCCACTTCTCTATTTTGGGGCTTTGGTTGCTCTCTGAGTTACAGGGAGTAAAGGAGTAGAATTCCTCTCCTGCCAGCCTGAAAGCAGGGACAAGCAGCAGCTGTCAGGCTGCTCCTGCAGCTGGGGGAGCCGCTGGCACTGGCCCGGCCTGTTCGTAGGGTGTCAGGATTGATCCAAAGTGGAATGGTTGAGAGAAAAGACCAAGTTTGAGAAGCCTGCTGCTTCATCATCAGTCCTGATAAGTGACACCCTTCAGTGCAGGTGCCAGCTGTGGTTTCAGGCCCTGCCCAGGTTCTCTCCATTTACTGGGGGTAGGGGCGGTGGGACATGGCCCTGGCCATTGCAGCTTTTTAATGAAATGCAATAAACCCCACTTCTATGTCTTTTCAATGGAGTCAACATTTTAAGTGTTAGAAATGTCAAAATATTTTCTTTTTTCTTATTTGCTTGTCAGAACTGATTTTTTTCCCCTACCAATAATAATTTTATGTCATAATCATTTTATGTGGTTTATATGAATTCAAACTTAGGGTGTTGTTTCATACAGTGCTTGGCTTGAAATGTGCTGCTACTATTTTTGGCTGAAAGGAGTTGTGCAAAACATCGTCCCTTGTAGGCCTATTAAAGCTCTTCAGTTCCCTATAAATATTGCATCATAAGAACTTTAAAAATATTCATTTTGTTTAGTATATGCTATATATGGGTTTTTTTCTGACAAGCAGCATCCAATATCTAGTAAATCACAGTTCTAATCATCTTTTGAAAAGATAAATAATACTTTTATAAGCATGTAATGGCATCCTTAACAAAAATGCATTGTTTAAGAAATATCAAAAATATTTTAAGGTAGGTTAATAAAGACATGTAACAGTGAAATAATCAAACAATTATCAGTACAAGACTGAAGAAAATATGTTTTTAGCTGCAGTAGCATTTTTATGATTCCTCTTGAGAATGAGTTAGCTCAAATGAAGGTGTTCTGCCAGTTTTATTTAAAGATCCATACTTAAAAATGACTAATTTTATAGAATATATTTTCTGTTTATGTGCCTGTCAGTTTTAAACAGCCTTTTATAGGTAAATGCATGATGACAGTTCTATATTCTGTGTCATTTTGACACTAGAGTTTTTCATGCTATTGGAATAATCCCTTAACAGATATTTATAGAATTTTTACTGTTATTTTGACAAATCAGACATTGTTATTAAAGTGATAAAAAAAGCATTTCTAATGCTTTTTGCATTAGAAGTTCTAAACTTTTTTAAAAAAATTATGTATGTTTCCTAGTTCTATTTTAGTGAAGCTTATACAGAAATTGTGTCTTTCTAGTTCCATTTTTTATAATAAAAATCTCTTCTTGGAACTTGTTTCTAAACAGGTGTATCAATAAAGATCCACCCTTATTGCTCTTTCAGTTATTTTATTGTAAGTGTCTATAACCAGCTGTGTATTCCATTAACTCGTGAATATCATATGCTTTACCAGTGCTGGATGTGGATCCCCTTAGAGACAACTGCTTGCCTGTAATTATCAAAGCAAACAAACACTGGTTTATTATCTGTAATACTGAAATATCTGAAAACTTGTGTTTTCGTGGGTGATACACTCTCAAGGTAGCAAGTTTGGAGGACTTCAGCTGTATTGTCCATTTCAGTGAGTGCCTAATCAGTGGCTAAGCATCAAATAGTTTGGGTTTGAGGGGACCTTAAAGATCTTCTGGTTCCAACCCCCTTGCCACAGACAGGGACACCTTCCACTAGACCAGTTTACTCAAATCCCTATTCAAGCCAATCTTTAATACTTCCAAGGCTGGGGCATGCACAACCTCTCTGGACAATCTGTTCTAGTGCCTAACCACCTCACATTTGTGAGTTTCTTCCTATATCCAAAACTTCCATCTTTCAGTTTAAAGATGACTTATCACTACAGGAAGAGAACACTAATTTCTAAAGAAATCTTTAAATTTTCTTCATCCCTAGGTGGCACTTCATATTTTGGTACTAAACCTGTAGACTACAAACAAATTGAAAAAACTGAATAAAGTTTTCATTTCTGTTGTCTTGAAAAAACCCGAAAACATTGGCAGGTGGCATAGAATGTCAGTGAAAGGACAGAGACATTCACCTGTGTCTAATGAAGGAGGTGACATTTCAGTAAATGGAATGTACTTAAAGATATGCTGTGTGTTGGCACTCTTCCAAGGCTGCTGATGGAAGTGTATCTGGAGAAAGGAGCACTGCATTGAGGAAACTGCTGCTTTGAGCTGTGTTGTGAGAGTGGGACTGAGGACTGGCTAAATGCCTGGTGGGAAGCACTAAGATAGCAGAAACATTCAAACAATACCAGCTGCTGAAGCCACAGACAGCTTTCAGGTCTCTCCTTGACAGATATTGCTAAACTATATTTACCCCAGTTTAGCTGCAGTTTTTTTTCTGTATTCTGTTCTGGATATCCCTGTGTTATTTGAATTAGTGATGTAAATCTGCTGCTTGAGAGCAACATATGATGCATGGGAAAGTTTTTTTGCCACTATCACCCCAGAGACCTGTGGCTTTTCAAATGAACTGTCAAAAGTCCAAATTCATCTTGCTTAACCTAGGGCATTTAATTTTAGGTAGCCCTGTTAGAAGCAAAGTCAGTCTAACCTGTGTCTGCAGTAGAAAACAGAGACAGACCAAGACAATGTTGGTTTTACAAGGATGGGACTATGGATTTACATGTTGTCCTCTGTTGCCTCTAGAAAGTGCTCAGGGCAAGCAGACATATCAGTAAGATGCTTAAAATGTTATTGTACAAACCTGGCCCAAGTCATGGTACATAAGATAGAATGAAAATATTAATTAATGTTAATATGCTAATAAGTTCTGTGTCAGGCTCAGGTACCTAAAAGAGACAAAGAGAGGGAGCTTTTTCCATGGTAAAATTGTCTGCTTGACTGAAAGTATTCATGCCAATACTGAAAAAGTATTCATGCTAATAACCATGTCATTTCACACCAAGGCAAATCTGACTCACTGCATTTGAAATACAAACAGGTGTGTTTGTATGACCAAACAGCAAGACAGATAGCAAAACAAAATCAGAAATTTCTACTCTGTATATGTACATGGCTTCACTTTCTATGGAACAGAAAAAAAATTGAAATCTTCTTATTCATAGAACAAATCACAAGACCACGAAATGCTGCAGTGGTTTCTATTTGGCTAGAATGTTAAAACACACCTTTGCATTACACACACAAAAGAGACACATAAACAATAAGTACTGACAAACTATTCTAAAATGCACTTTACTGTTTTGAAAGTTTTAATTAATGAAAGTCTCTTTTTGAATTGCTATAGAAGGGTCACGTATAGAAAGGTTAATGTGAAAAAGTACTCGGCAGTTCCCTGGCCTGATGAGTGATTTCTTGCCCTAGTTCTGGCATCTCTTGACAGTGCTGGTCACTGTTTCTGTTCTCTTGTGCTGTTTTAATCTGTGACTGTTCATTGGGGAACACTAATGGTAATGGTTAGAAATGAGTCAGTGATTGTATCATCTCCTTATTTTCTTTACAGCCAGCTTTACCCATTCATTGTCTCACAGTACACAAAATTAATTTTCTTGTAGTGAAGAACTCAAAAGCAGCTTGCTTCAGCTGCTCCAAGAAGCAGATATATGGGCTACAGACCTGCATTTCATGATTGCTGGCATGGCCCCCTTTTATCACAAACGGATCAAAAGAGCCTAAAAGTGGACAGATAAGGGATTTTATTCAACCACCAGACAGGGAAATAGGTGAATTGGATTAATCTCAACACTTCTTGAAAGCCTGAGAATTGTCCACATGTCAGCTGCTCTTTGGGCCAAATAATAGTTTTTACTGCTTAAATTTGACTGAGATCCATCCATTTTATCCAGAGGTAGGAGCAACTAACACCAGTTAATCCCCATGCACTCCTCATAAATGTACATAAAACTACAGAGTACTTGTCAGCCTTGACAGGGTAAATGGAGAACTGTCCTTTTAAAGGCTACTTTGGCTGAGATAAAAAAAATGTTTCTTTTATCTCTATCTAAATAATATACATAAGATATGCTACCAATATGTTTGGATATTCTGTTTTCAATCTTCTGCACCTGCAGCATGTGCCTTTGCTATTGCTGCTAAGACTGAAAGGAGAGGGGGCAGGATTTGGAATGGAAATCTTGGGTATATTGTGTATGTCCTGGTAGTGATACCCAAATCATTGTGATCCTGGTAGTCTTACCTTTCTCTCTGAAACTGTCCTGAACTGGGGCTTTTACATCTTATGTGCAAAGGTTACAAGAGAGAGTAGCTCTGTAATCCACATGCTGGCCCCAGTTTACATCTAGAGTATGTTTGTATCAGCTGGAGATAGAAATTTTTGTCTGCCATTGGACCCATATAAAGTTATCTTTATTTTGCTGGTTGTGATAGCCACATGTTGTTGTTTAAGAAATTGGGGGTGGAGGGGAAAGAGGAAGATGGGGAGTGAAAGGAATAAATCTTTAGACTAGGAAAAATATGTTTTCAAATGTTCATTTTTTGAGAAATATTTTCTTAATATCTAATTGATCCCAAGATTAGGCTCAGAACAAGTTTATGTGCACATTTAGGCATACAGCAACATAGACTGATTTTACATGAGCATACAGAAGCAGCTGGAGAAAGCCCTGGCTCCTCCCATTTCTGGGGAGACAGGTTTTCTAAGCGTTGTGCAAGGGAAAATTGCTCTGCCTTTTCCATAACTTTAAGCTCAGGGAAAAGATGCAGAAGACTGAGGCATAAGAGTGCCTCAGTGCACAGAAAAGCATTAAGCTAGACAGATGTGAATGTCTGGCAATTATATATATATGTCCTTTAGTTGGACTGTGGCCTGGGGATTCTGTAGCTTTGAGATCATACTGCATAGGTGCTGGTCATGCATATTGTAATAGCAATCTCCATATTTCCAAAATAGACCCTGCTTCATTCTCCTGTCATTGCACCAGGTGTAATGCTTCATTTTAGTTCCCTGGCTAGTTGGTGAAAAGAGGAGAACACAATTCAACATTTCAAGTATTCAAGATGTAGTTGAGCTGAATTATTTTCTGATTGTGTCTGGGTTTGTGTTTACTATTTGAAGACTTTTATTTTTGGGAAAACAGAGTTGCCACCATTTTTCATTTACAAGTTTCACACTCTTGAGCTTTAAGCTGGAAAATGGCAAAAATATTGTTCTGGTGAGCTGGGAAAGATGTTTCTCTTGGCTAGTCTCTACTTCCTCTTAAAGCAGAACCTCTTAGAGGGGATCAGAACAATTATGCACTTTGTGAAGCTCTGGAAATACAGATGAGAACCTTCAGCCTATGCACATTTTACAGCACAAACAAAATACAAATGCAGAAAATTTAAAGGAGGTGGTAATTGAGTTTCTTGGGATGCAGTTTGATTTTGCCATGTGGAAAAGGAGTATTTAAATTTGTATGGATGCATTTTGTTAGAAAATAAGAGTATAAAACAAAATTGCTTTAAAATACAGTGTCCTATTGGAATTCCTTTAACATAGTAGAAAGCTAAGTTACCCAAGATCAGTAGTTAGCTGAAATTTTCTAAAGCTGTCTTGTGTCCGCTGAGAATTACTATAAGATTAACAATACATTTTAATTTATACTATTGGATGTATATAGTAAGGACAATCAGTAGGTCACATAGTTCTGGTTTGAAAGCATATAACAAATTCCACTTCAAGAATAATTTTAGTGGCTCCAAGTATCTACACCTGAGCAGTTCTTTTCTTCTTCACTTCTGTGGGGTTCGCTCATGCATTGCTGTTTTGTTCTGCTGTCTAAAGGAAAGGAGGTTTTCTCATCACCAAATGTAAATGCCTGCATGGGGAGGTTCCTTGTGATTCATAGAGAGAAAGCTCTCGCACAGAACAATTCAAAATTCTGAGCAGACCTCAATTTATTCAGTCTAAATTGCCATTTAAAAGAGCTTCTCTCTTCCTCTCTTAACTGTGTAAATAGTATATAGACACTCCTCCTAATTTATGCTGTTAAAGTTAGGAGCTATGGTTTGCCTGGCTACTGGCTGTGTACTTGCTGGCATTGTCTTGTGAGAGGGAAACAGTGCAGATGGATTGGGGGTTTGTGATACCAAATAGTAGAATACTTCTGGAAAACTAATTCTGTTGGTGAGCCATATAGTTCTTGGGCTTTCTGTAGGTCTTGTAGTTCATTGTGATAGTGATTTTTTACATGTACTGTAATTCATTAGAAACTGGACTGAAACTTGAAGTATTATTTGCCATCCAACGTTTTAAGATATCAGTAATTCATGGGTGTCATCGATCTGAGGCAAATAGGTATTGTTGCCCTTGAACTTCATACCCCATTACTTACATTTCAAGTCCATGAAGCATTACATAATGTTTATTCTAGAAACACTTTTAAATTGAGAAATAAATATAAATTTCTGTTTTAATTCTTGTTCCTATAGTATTTGAAATGCATATATCAATGAAGAGCTGAAGTATACATTGCTGTATAGATGAATAAGCTGTTACCTTTCATACATGTTCCTATGGCAGGGTTGTCAGAGGAAAAAAGGCAGACTGTCTTCAGCAACAATATACAGGGGTGTCAGTAGCCTTTGATCTTTTTGCTTATCCAGTTTTTTATTTTTGCAGTGTTTGTGTGTCCGTTCATTACTGCTTCTCTGTGGAAAAAGTGGGGTACCTTGGGCAAGTTCACTTCTTCCCAAGGATCCTCACTGCCTCTAAGACTTGAAAGTGCAATTTGCTGTAAAGCACTAGGTAACAACATAGAATTTGAAATCCATTACTCTGTACTGATAAGGTTTATCCTGAAGAACCTTTATGTACACTGACCATGGCTTGGAAAATGATATCAGAAAAATCAGAATTTTTTTTTCATTCAGTTATAGTATTATATTCAGTGTAGCAAGAAATGGTTTTGCATGACAGTACACATGTAAATGTCAATGCATATGTCATTTACAGTTATCTGGGTGTTCTGTGAGATTCACAGTCATCATGTTGGAGAAAACTGTCTCAGTTGCACTAAATAAAATGTGCTTAGTAAAAATTGCTAGCAATTTTTTTTCTAGACATATAATGACATGGTAAGAATACAAAACAAAACTACCAGAAACAAACCATTTCTCAAGCAGTAATATCTATGGGACAAGTGATCTAAATTGGTGGAACAGGGAGAGTTCATCACTGCACTGCAAAAGGACTTGAAATATAACCTAAAGGCAAGTGAAATACTGATTCCAAGCTTTGAAATAACAGCA